>NC_134353.1:950518399-950854558 GCF_048569485.1 Anomaloglossus baeobatrachus | reverse complement strand
GACAGACCCCGCACTACACATGAGGGAGAGAGCGACAGACCCCGCACTACACATGGGGGAGAGAGCGACCCCGCACTACACATGGAGGAGAGAGAGAGACAGACCCCACACTACACATGAGGGAGAGAGCGACAGACCCCGCACTACACATGAGGGAGAGAGAGACAGACCCCGCACTACACATGAGGGAGAGAGAGACAGACCCCACACTACACATGAGGGAGAGAGCGACAGACCCCGCACTACACATGAGGGAGAGAGCGACAGACCCCGCACTACACATGAGGGAGAGAGCGACAGACCCCGCACTACACATGGGGGAGAGAGCGACAGACCCCTGCACTACACATGAGGGAGAGAGCGACAGACCCCGCACTACACATGGGGGAGAGAGCGACCCCGCACTACACATGGAGGAGAGAGAGAGACAGACCCCACACTACACATGAGGGAGAGAGCGACAGACCCCGCACTACACATGGGGGAGAGAGAGACAGACCCCGCACTACACATGAGGGAGAGAGAGACAGACCCCGCACTACACATGAGGGAGAGAGCGACAGACCCCGCACTACACATGAGGGAGAGAGCGACAGACCCCGCACTACACATGAGGGAGAGAGCGACAGACCCCGCACTACACATGGGGAGAGAGCGACAGACCCCGCACTACACATGGGGGAGAGAGAGCGACAGACCCCGCACTACACATGAGGGAGAGAGCGACAGACCCCGCACTACACATGAGGGAGAGAGAGCGACAGACCCCGCACTACACATGAGGGAGAGCGAGCGACAGACCCCGCACTACACATGAGGGAGAGAGCGACAGACCCCGCACTACACATGGGGGAGAGAGCGACAGACCCCGCACTACACATGAGGGAGAGAGCGACAGACCCCGCACTACACATGAGGGAGAGAGAGCGACAGACCCCGCACTACACATGAGGGAGAGAGAGCGACAGACCCCGCACTACACATGAGGGAGAGAGAGCGACAGACCCCGCACTACACATGAGGGAGAGAGAGCGACAGACCCCGCACTACACATGAGGGAGAGAGCGACAGACCCCGCACTACACATGGGGGAGAGAGAGACAGACCCCGCACTACACATGAGGGAGAGAGCGACAGACCCGCACTACACATGAGGGAGAGAGAGCGACAGACCCTGCACTACACATGGGGGAGAGAGAGACAGACCCCGCACTACACATGAGGGAGAGAGAGACAGACCCCGCACTACACATGGGGGAGAGAGCGACAGACCCCGCACTACACATGAGGGAGAGAGCGACAGACCCCGCACTACACATGAGGGAGAGAGAGCGACAGACCCCGCACTACACATGGGGGAGAGAGAGACAGACCCCGCACTACACATGAGGGAGAGAGAGACAGACCCCGCACTACACATGAGGGAGAGAGAGCGACAGACCCCGCACTACACATGAGGAAGAGAGCGACAGACCCCGCACTACACATGAGGGAGAGAGCGACAGACCCCGCACTACACATGAGGGAGAGAGAGCGACAGACCCCGCACTACACATGAGGGAGAGAGAGAGCGACAGACCCCGCACTACACATGAGGGAGAGAGCGACAGACCCCGCACTACACATGAGGGAGAGAGCGACAGACCGCGCACTACACATGAGGGAGAGAGCGACAGACCGCGCACTACACATGGGGGAGAGAGAGCGACAGTCCCCGCACTACACATGAGGGAGAGAGAGCGACAGACCCCGCACTACACATGAGGGAGAGAGCGACAGACCCCGCACTACACATGGGGGAGAGAGCGACAGACCCCACACTACACATGAGGGAGAGAGCGACAGACCCCGCACTACACATGAGGGAGAGAGAGACAGACCCCGCACTACACATGAGGGAGAGAGCGACAGACCCCGCACTACACATGAGGGAGAGAGAGAGCGACAGACCCGCACTACACATGAGGGAGAGAGCGACAGACCCCACACTACACATGAGGAGAGAGCGACAGACCCCGCACTACACATGAGGGAGAGAGAGAGCGACAGACCCCGCACTACACATGAGGGAGAGAGCGACAGACCCCACACTACACATGAGGGAGAGAGCGACAGACCCCGCACTACACATGAGGGAGAGAGAGACAGACCCCGCACTACACATGAGGGAGAGAGCGAAAGACCCCACACTACACATGAGGGAGAGAGCGACAGACCCCGCACTACACATGAGGGAGAGAGAGACAGACCCCGCACTACACATGAGGGAGAGAGAGCGACAGACCCCGCACTACACATGAGGGAGAGAGAGAGCGACAGACCCCGCACTACACATGAGGGAGAGGGGAGAGAGAGCCGACCCCAGACCCCCCGCACTACCACATGAGGGAGAGAGAGGACAGACCCCGCACTACACTTGAGGGAGAGAGCGACAGACACCCGCACCTACACATGGAGGAGAGAGAGCGACAGACCCCGCACTACACATGGAGGAGAGAGAGCGACAGACCCCGCACTACACAAGGAGGAGAGAGAGCCGACAGACCACCCCGCACTACACATGGAGGAGAGAGAGCGACAGACCCGCACTACACATGGAGGAGAGAGAGCGACAGACCCCGCACTACACATGAGGGAGAGAGAGACAGACCCCGCACTACACATGGAGGGAGAGAGCGACAGACCCCGCACTACACATGGAGGAGAGAGAGCGACAGACCCCGCACTACACATGAGGGAGAGAGAGCGACAGACCCCGCACTACACATGAGGGAGAGAGAGAGGACAGTCCCCGCACTACACATGAGGAGAGAGAGCGACAGACCCCGCACTACACATGAGGGAGAGAGAGCGACAGACCCCGCACTACACATGAGAGAGAGAGCGACAGATCCCCGCACTACACATGAGAGAGAGAGCGACAGACCCCACACTACACATGAGGGAGAGAGAGTGACAGATCCCCGCACTACACATGAGGGAGAGAGAGCGACAGACCCCCGCACTACACATGAGGGAGAGAGAGCGACAGACCCCGCACTACACATGAGGGAGAGAGAGCGACAGACCCCGCACTACACATGAGGGAGAGAGAGAGCGACAGACCCCGCACTACACATGAGGGGAGAGAGAGCGACAGACCCCGCACTACACATGAGGGAGAGAGAGACAGACCCCGCACTACACATGAGGAGAGAGAGCGACAGACCCCGCACTACACATGAGGGAGAGAGAGACAGACCCCGCACTACACATGAGGGAGAGAGAGCGACAGACCCCGCACTACACATGAGGGGAGACGACGAGACAGACCCCCGCACTACACATGAGGGAGAGAGAGCGACAGACCCCGCACTACACATGAGGGAGAGAGAGAGACAGACCCCGCACTACACATGAGGGAGAGAGAGCTGACAGTCCCCGCACTACACATGAGGGAGAGAGAGCGACAGACCTCGCACTACACATGAGGGAGAGAGAGTGACAGTCCCCGCACTACACATGAGGGAGAGAGAGCGACAGACCCCGCACTACACATGAGGAGAGAAAGCGACAGACCCCGCACTACACATGAGGGAGAGAGAGCGACAGACCCCACACTACACATGAGGGAGAGAGAGCGACAGACCCCGCACTACACATGAGGGAGAGAGCGACAGACCCCGCACTACACATGAGGGAGAGAGAGACAGACCCCGCACTACACATGAGGGAGAGAGACCCCGCACTACACATGAGAGAGACAGACCCCGCACTACACATGAGGGGAGAGAGAGCGACAGACCCCGCACTACACATGAGGAAGAGAGTGACAGACCCCGCACTACACATGAGGGAGAGAGAGGACAGACCCCGCACTACACATGAGGGAGAGAGAGCGACAGACCCCGCACTACACATGAGGGAGAGAGAGACAGACCCCGCACTACACATGAGGGAGAGAGCGACAGACCCCGCACTACACATGAGGGAGAGAGAGAGACAGACCCCCGCACTACACATGAGGGAGAGAGAGTGACAGTCCCCGCACTACACATGAGGGAGAGAGAGCGACAGACCTCGCCACTACACATGAGGGAGAGAGAGTGACAGTCCCCGCACTACACATGAGGGAGAGAGAGCGACAGACCCCGCACTACACATGAGGAGAGAAAGCGACAGACCCCGCACTACACATGAGGGAGAGAGAGCGACAGACCCCACACTACACATGAGGGAGAGAGAGCGACAGACCCCGCAACTACACATGAGGGAGAGAGCGACAGACCCCGCACTACACATGAGGGAGAGAGAGACAGACCCCGCACTACACATGAGGGAGAGAGACCCCGCACTACACATGAGAGAGACAGACCCCGCACTACACATGAGGGGAGAGAGAGCGACAGACCCCGCACTACACATGAGGAAGAGAGTGACAGACCCCGCACTACACATGAGGGAGAGAGAGCGACAGACCCCCGCACTACACATGGGGGAGAGAGAGACAGACCCCGCACTACACATGAGGGAGAGAGAGACAGACCCCGCACTACACATGGGGGGAGAGAGCGACAGACCCCCGCACTACACATGAGGGAGAGAGAGCGACAGACCCCGCACTACACATGAGGGAGAGAGAGCGACAGACCCCGCACTACACATGGGGGAGAGAGAGACAGACCCCGCACTACACATGAGGGAGAGAGAGACAGACCCCGCACTACACATGGGGGAGAGAGAGCGACAGACCCCGCACTACACATGAGGGAGAGAGAGCGACAGACCCCGCACTACACATGAGGGAGAGAGAGACAGACCCCGCACTACACATGAGGGAGAGAGACCCCGCACTACACATGAGGGAGAGAGACCCCGCACTACACATGAGGGAGAGAGACCCCGCACTACACATGAGAGAGACAGACCCCGCACTACACATGAGGGGAGAGAGAGCGACAGACCCCGCACTACACATGAGGAAGAGAGTGACAGACCCCGCACTACACATGAGGGAGAGAGCGACAGACCCCGCACTACACATGAGGGAGAGAGAGACAGACCCCGCACTACACATGAGGGGAGAGAGCGACAGACCCCTCACTACACATGAGGGGGAGAGAGCGACAGACCCCTCACTACACATGAGGGAGAGAGAGCGACAGGACCCCGCACTACACATGAGGGAGAGAGCGACAGACCCCGCACTACACATGAGGGAGAGAGAGACAGACCCCGCACTACACATGAGGGAGAGAGACCCCGCACTACACATGAGGGAGAGAGACCCCGCACTACACATGAGAGAGACAGACCCCGCACTACACATGAGGGGAGAGAGAGCGACAGACCCCGCACTACACATGAGGGAGAGAGAGCGACAGACCCCGCACTACACATGGGGGAGAGAGAGCGACAGACCCCGAATTACACATGGGGGAGAGAGAGCGACAGACCCCGAATTACACATGGGGGAGAGAGCGACAGACCCCGCACTACACATGAGGGAGAGAGAGCGACAGACCCCGCACTACACATGAGGGAGAGAGAGAGCGACAGACCCCCGCACTACACATGAGGGAGAGAGAGCGACAGACCCCGCACTACACATGAGGGGGAGAGAGCGACAGACCCCCGCACTACACATGAGGGAGAGAGAGCGACAGACCCCGAATTACACATGGGGGAGAGAGAGCGACAGACCCCGCACTACACATGAGGGAGAGAGAGCGACAGACCCCCGCACTACACATGAGGGAGAGAGAGCGACAGACCCCCGCACTACACATGAGGGAGAGAGAGACAGACCCGCACTACACATGAGGGAGAGAGACCCCGCACTACACATGAGGGAGAGAGACCCCGCACTACACATGAGAGAGACAGACCCCGCACTACACATGAGGGGAGAGAGAGCGACAGACCCCGCACTACACAATGAGGAAGAGAGTGACAGACCCCGCACTACACATGAGGGAGAGAGCGACAGACCCCGCACTACACATGAGGGAGAGAGAGACAGACCCGCACTACACATGAGGGAGAGAGAGACAGACCCCGCACTACACATGAGGGGGGGAGAGAGCGACAGACCCCTCACTACACATGAGGGGGAGAGAGCGACAGACCCCTCACTACACATGAGGGAGAGAGAGCGACAGACCCCGCACTACACATGAGGGAGAGAGCGACAGACCCCGCACCTACACATGAGGGAGAGAGAGACAGACCCCGCACTACACATGAGGGAGAGAGACCCCGCACTACACATGAGGGAGAGAGACCCCGCACTACACATGAGAGAGACAGACCCCGCACTACACATGAGGGGAGAGAGAGCGACAGACCCCGCACTACACATGAGGGAGAGAGAGCGACAGACCCCGCACTACACATGGGGGAGAGAGAGCGACAGACCCCGAATTACACATGGGGGAGAGAGAGCGACAGACCCCGAATTACACATGGGGGAGAGAGCGACAGACCCCGCACTACACATGAGGGAGAGAGAGAGCGACAGACCCCGCACTACACATGAGGGAGAGAGAGCGACAGACCCCGCACTACACATGAGGGGGAGAGAGCGACAGACCCCGCACTACACATGAGGGAGAGAGAGCGACAGACCCCGAATTACACATGGGGGGAGAGAGAGCGACAGACCCCGCACTACACATGAGGGGAGAGAGAGCGACAGACCCCGCACTACACATGAGGGAGAGAGAGCGACAGACCCCGCACTACACATGAGAGAGACAGACCCCGCACTACACATGGAGGAGAGAGACCCCGCACTACACATGAGGGAGAGAGAGCGACAGACCCCGCACTACACATGAGGGAGAGAGCGACAGACCCCGCACTACACATGAGGGAGAGAGCGACAGACCCGCACTACACATGAGGAGAGAGCGACAGACCCCGCACTACACATGAGGGAGAGAGCGACAGACCCCGCACTACACATGAGGGAGAGAGAGACAGACCCCGCACTACACATGAGGGGGAGGAAAGCGACAGACCCCGCACTACACATGAGGGGGAGAGAGCGACAGACCCCGCACTACACATGAGGGAGAGAGAGCGACAGACCCCGCACTACACATGAGGGAGAGAGCGACAGACCCCGCACTACACATGAGGGAGAGAGCGACAGACCCCGCACTACACATGAGGGAGAGAGCGACAGACCCCGCACTACACCATAGAGGAGAGAGAGCGACAGACCCCGCACTACACATGAGGGAGAGAGAGCGACAGACCTCGCACTACACATGAGGGAGAGAGAGCAACAGACCCCGCACTACACATGAGGGAGAGAGCGACAGACCCCGCACTACACATGGGGGAGAGAGCGACCCCGCACTACACATGGGGGAGAGAGAGAGACAGACCCCACACTACACATGAGGGAGAGAGCGACAGACCCCGCACTACACATGAGGGAGAGAGCGACAGACCCCGCACTACACATGGGGGAGAGAGCGACCCCCGCACTACACATGGAGGAGAGAGAGAGACAGACCCCACACTACACATGAGGGAGAGAGCGACAGACCCCGCACTACACATGAGGGAGAGAGAGACAGACCCCGCACTACACATGAGGGAGAGAGAGACAGACCCCACACTACACATGAGGGAGAGAGCGACAGACCCCGCACTACACATGAGGGAGAGAGCGACAGACCCCGCACTACACATGAGGGAGAGAGCGACAGACCCCCGCACTACACATGGGGGAGAGAGCGACAGACCCCTGCACTACACATGAGGGAGAGAGCGACAGACCCCGCACTACACATGGGGGAGAGAGCGACCCCGCACTACACATGGAGGAGAGAGAGAGACAGACCCCACACTACACATGAGGGAGAGAGCGACAGACCCCGCACTACACATGGGGGAGAGAGAGACAGACCCCGCACTACACATGAGGGAGAGAGAGACAGACCCCGCACTACACATGAGGGAGAGAGCGACAGACCCCGCACTACACATTGAGGGGGGGGGGGGAGCCGCACTACACATGAGGAGAGAGCGACAGACCCCGCACTACACATGAGGGAGAGAGCGACACGACCCCCGCACTACACATGGGGGAGAGAGCGACAGACCCCGCACTACACATGGGGGAGAGAGAGCGACAGACCCCGCACTACACATGAGGGAGAGAGCGACAGACCCCGCACTACACATGAGGGAGAGAGAGCGACAGACCCCGCACTACACATGAGGGAGAAGCGAGCGACAGACCCCGCACTACACATGAGGGGAGAGAGCGACAGACCCCGCACTACACATGGGGGAGAGAGCGACAGACCCCGCACTACACATGAGGGAGAGAGCGACAGACCCCGCACTACACATGAGGGAGAGAGAGCGACAGACCCCGCACTACACATGAGGGAGAGAGAGCGACAGACCCCGCACTACACATGAGGGAGAGAGAGCGACAGACCCCGCACTACACATGAGGGAGAGAGAGCGACAGACCCCGCACTACACATGAGGGAGAGAGCGACAGACCCCGCACTACACATGGGGGAGAGAGAGACAGACCCCGCACTACACATGAGGGAGAGAGCGACAGACCCCCGCACTACACAATGAGGGAGAGAGAGCGACAGACCCTGCACTACACATGGGGGAGAGAGAGACAGACCCCGCACTACACATGAGGGAGAGAGAGACAGACCCCGCACTACACATGGGGGGAGAGAGCGACAGACCCGCACTACACATGAGGGAGAGAGCGACAGACCCCGCACTACACATGAGGGAGCAGAGAGCGACAGACCCCGCACTACACATGGGGGAGAGAGAGACAGACCCCGCACTACACATGAGGGAGAGAGAGACAGACCCCGCACTACACATGAGGGAGAGAGAGCGACAGACCCCGCACTACACATGAGGAAGAGAGCGACAGACCCCGCACTACACATGAGGGAGAGAGCGACAGACCCCGCACTACACATGAGGGAGAGAGAGCGACAGACCCCGCACTACACATGAGGGAGAGAGAGAGCGACAGACCCCGCACTACACATGAGGGAGAGAGCGACAGACCGCGCACTACACATGAGGGAGAGAGCGACAGACCGCGCACTACACATGAGGTGAGAGAGCGACAGACCGCGCACTACACATGGGGGAGAGAGAGCGACAGTCCCCCGCACTACACATGAGGGAGAGAGAGCGACAGACCCCGCACTACACATGAGGGAGAGAGCGACAGACCCGCACTACACATGGGGGAGAGAGCGACAGACCCCACACTACACATGAGGGAGAGAGCGACAGACCCCGCACTACACATGAGGGAGAGAGAGACAGACCCCGCACTACACATGAGGGAGAGAGCGACAGACCCCGCACTACACATGAGGGAGAGAGAGAGCGACAGACCCCGCACTACACATGAGGGAAGAGAGCGACAGACCCCACACTACACATGAGGGAGAGAGCGACAGACCCCGCACTACACATGAGGGAGAGAGAGAGCGACAGACCCCGCACTACACATGAGGGAGAGAGCGACAGACCCCACACTACACATGAGGGAGGAGAGCGACAGACCCCGCACTACACATGAGGGAGAGAGAGACAGACCCCGCACTACACATGAGGGAGAGAGCGAAAGACCCCACACTACACATGAGGGAGAGAGCGACAGACCCCGCACTACACATGAGGGAGAGAGAGACAGACCCCGCACTACACATGAGGGAGAGAGAGCGACAGACCCCGCACTACACATGAGGGAGAGAGAGAGCGACAGACCCCGCACTACACATGAGGGAGAGAGAGAGCGACAGACCCCCGCACTACACATGAGGGAGAGAGAGCGACAGACCCCGCACCTACACATGAGGGAGAGAGAGACAGACCCCGCACTACACATGAGGGAGAGAGAGCGACAGACCCGCACTACACATGAGGGAGAGAGAGACAGACCCCGCACTACACATGAGGGAGGAGAGCGACAGACCCCGCACTACACATGGAGGAGAGAGAGCGACAGACCCCGCACTACACATGGAGGAGAGAGAGCGACAGACCCCGCACTACACATGGAGGAGAGAGAGCGACAGACCCCGCACTACACATGGAGGAGAGAGAGCGACAGACCCCGCACTACACATGGAGGAGAGAGAGCGACAGACCCCCGCACTACACATGAGGGAGAGAGAGACAGACCCCGCACTACACATGAGGGAGAGAGCGACAGACCCCGCACTACACATGGAGGAGAGAGAGCGACAGACCCCGCACTACACATGAGGGAGAGAGAGCGACAGACCCCGCACTACACATGAGGGAGAGAGAGCGACAGTCCCCGCACTACACATGAGGGAGAGAGCGACAGACCCCGCACTACACATGAGGGAGAGAGAGCGACAGACCCTCCGCACTACACATGAGAGAGAGAGCGACAGATCCCGCACTACACATGAGAGAGAGAGCGACAGACCCCACACTACACATGAGGGAGAGAGAGTGACAGATCCCGCACTACACATGGGGGAGAGAGAGCGACAGACCCCGCACTACACATGAGGGAGAGAGAGCGACAGACCCCGCACTACACATGAGGGAGAGAGAGCGACAGACCCCGCACTACACATGAGGGAGAGAGAGAGCGACAGACCCCGCACTACACATGAGGGAGAGAGAGCGACAGACCCCGCACTACACATGAGGGAGAGAGAGACAGACCCCGCACTACACATGAGGGAGAGAGAGCGACAGACCCCGCACTACACATGAGGGAGAGAGAGACAGACCCCGCACTACACATGAGGGAGAGAGAGCGACAGACCCCGCACTACACATGAGGGAGAGAGAGACAGACCCCGCACTACACATGAGGGAGAGAGCGACAGACCCCGCACTACACATGAGGGAGAGAGAGAGACAGACCCCGCACTACACATGAGGGAGAGAGAGTGACAGTCCCCGCACTACACATGAGGGAGAGAGAGCGACAGACCTCGCACTACACATGAGGGAGAGAGAGTGACAGTCCCCGCACTACACATGAGGGAGAGAGAGCGACAGACCCCCGCACTACACATGAGGAGAGAAAGCGACAGACCCCGCACTACACATGAGGGAGAGAGAGCGACAGACCCCACACTACACATGAGGGAGAGAGAGCGACAGACCCCGCACTACACATGAGGGAGAGAGAGCGACAGACCCCGCACTACACATGAGGGAGAGAGAGCGACAGACCCCGCACTACACATGAGGGAGAGAGAGCGACAGACCCCGCACTACACATGAGGGAGAGAGAGAGACAGACCCCGCACTACACATGAGGGAGAGAGAGAGACAGACCCCGCACTACACATGAGGGAGAGAGAGAGAGCGACAGACCCCGCACTACACATGAGGGGAGAGAGAGCGACAGACCCTGCACTACACATGAGGGAGAGAGAGTGACAGTCCCCGCACTACACATGAGGGAGAGAGAGCGACAGACCCCGCACTACACATGAGGGAGAGAGAGACAGACCCCGCACTACACATGAGGGAGAGAGAGACGACAGACCCCGCACTACACATGAGGGAGAGAGAGACACAGACCCCGCACTACACATGAGGGAGAGAGAGCGACAGACCCCCGCACTACACATGAGGGAGAGAGAGACAGACCCCGCACTACACATGAGGGAGAGAGAGACAGACCCCGCAGTACACATGAGGGAGAGAGCGACAGACCCCGCACTACACATGAGGGAGAGAGAGACAGACCCCGCACTACACATGAGGGAGAGAGAGCGACAGACCCCGCACTACACATGAGGGAGAGAGAGACAGACCCCGCAGTACACATGAGGGAGAGAGCGACAGACCCCGCACTACACATGAGGGAGAGAGAGCGACAGACCCCGCACTACACATGAGGGAGAGAGAGTGACAGTCCCCGCACTACACATGAGGGAGAGAGAGCGACAGACCTCGCACTACACATGAGGGAGAGAGAGTGACAGTCCCCGCACTACACAGGAGGGAGAGAGAGCGACAGACCCCGCACTACACATGAGGAGAGAAAGCGACAGACCCCGCACTACACATGAGGGGAGAGAGAGCGACAGACCCCGCACTACACATGAGGGAGAGAGAGAGAGCGACAGACCCCGCACTACACATGATGGAGGAGAGAGCGACAGACCCTGCACTACACATGAGGGAGAGAGAGTGACAGTCCCCGCACTACACATGAGGGAGAGAGAGCGACAGACCCCACACTACACATGAGGGAGAGAGAGCGACAGACCCCGCACTACACATGAGGGAGAGAGAGCGACAGACCCCGCACTACACATGAGGGAGAGAAAGCGACAGACCCCGCACTACACATGAGGGAGAGAGAGTGACAGTCCCCGCACTACACATGAGGGGAGAGAGAGCGACAGACCCCGCACTACACAATCGAGGGAGAGAAAGCGACAGACCCCGCACTACACATGAGGGAGAGAGCGACAGACCCCGCACTACACATGAGGGAGAGAGAGCGACAGACCCCACACTACACATGAGGGAGAGAGAGAGACAGACCCCGCACTACACATGAGGGAGAGAGAGCGACAGACCCCCGCACTACACATGAGGGAGAGAGAGCGACAGACCCCGCACTACACATGAGGGAGAGAGAGAGAGCGACAGACCCCGCACTACACATGAGGGAGAGAGAGCGACAGACCCTGCACTACACATGAGGGAGAGAGAGTGACAGTCCCCGCACTACACATGAGGGAGAGAGAGACAGACCCCGCACTACACATGAGGGAGAGAGAGCGACAGACCCCGCACTACACATGAGGGAGAGAGAGTGACAGACCCCGCACTACACATGAGGGAGAGAGAGACAGACCCCGCACTACACATGAGGGAGAGAGAGCGACAGACCCCGCCACTACACATGAGGGAGAGAGAGAGCGACAGACCCCGCACTACACATGAGGGAGAGAGTGACAGACCCTGCACTACACATGGGGGAGAGACCCCGCACTACACATGAGGAGAGAGAGCGACAGACCCCGCACTACACATGAGGGAGAGAGAGCGACAGACCCTGCACTACACATGAGGGAGAGAGAGTGACAGTCCCCGCACTACACATGAGGGAGAGAGAGCGACAGACCCCACACTACACATGAGGGAGAGAGAGCGACAGACCCCGCACTACACATGAGGGAGAGAGAGCGACAGACCCCGCACTACACATGAGGGAGAGAAAGCGACAGACCCCGCACTACACATGAGGGAGAGAGAGTGACAGTCCCCGCACTACACATGAGGGGGAGAGAGCGACAGACCCCGCACTACACATGAGGGAGAGAAAGCGACAGACCCCGCACTACACATGAGGGAGAGAGCGACAGACCCCCCGCACTACACATGAGGGAGAGAGAGCGACAGACCCCACACTACACATGAGGGAGAGAGAGCGACAGACCCCGCACTACACATGAGGGAGAGAGAGCGACAGACCCCGCACTACACATGAGGGAGAGAGAGCGACAGACCCCGCACTACACATGAGGGAGAGAGAGAGAGCGACAGACCCCGCACTACACATGAGGGAGAGAGAGCGACAGACCCTGCACTACACATGAGGGAGAGAGAGTGACAGTCCCCGCACTACACATGAGGGAGAGAGAGACAGACCCCGCACTACACATGAGGGAGAGAGAGCGACAGACCCCGCACTACACATGAGGGAGAGAGAGACAGACCCCGCACTACACATGAGGGAGAGAGAGACAGACCCCGCACTACACATGAGGGAGAGAGAGCGACAGACCCCGCACTACACATGAGGGAGAGAGAGAGCGACAGACCCCGCACTACACATGAGGGAGAGAGTGACAGACCCTGCACTACACATGGGGGAGAGACCCCGCACTACACATGAGGAGAGAGAGCGACAGACCCCGCACTACACATGAGGGAGAGAGCGACAGACCCCGCACTACACATGAGGGAGAGAGAGCGACAGACCCCGCACTACACATGAGGGAGAGAGCGACAGACCCCGCACTACACTGTTCTGAGATTTCCACTTTGACTTTTTCTGTAGAATTTAGTTCCCAGAATGCCTCATTCGGAGTAAACAGGACATAATAAAAAAAAAATTTCTTCACTTATATGTCACCATTAATTCTCAGCACTTTACATACATCAGTATCTCTGTCCCCATTGGGGCTCACAATCTAGATTCTCTGTCTTTGAAGAGTGGGAGGAAACCCATAACATACAAACTCCTTGCAGATGTTGTCTTTGGTGAGATTTGAACCCAGAACCTCAGTGCTGCAAGACTTGAGTGCTATCCACTGAGCCACCATACAGTGCTAACCACTGAGCCACCGTGCAATCACTTGCAGTACTACAACTGATATAGAGCTGGAATATCTGTGCTGTTGTGACCGAAGGATCCTCCACATTCTCTGTTCTCTTCCCTCCTTGTTTCGTCTCTAATAGATGAGAGTAGTAAAGTTCCCCGTCTGGACGGTTTATGATTAGCTCCTTTAAAGCCAGACAATTTTAGGACCAAGAAGAAAGTGTTGTAGTCGCCCGATCTGCTGCAGTCTCCTCCTCAGATCGGGGTCAGTCGGCGCCGGCAGAGAAGAGGGAAGACGACATCTGCACTGTTATATCTGCTCAGATGATTTCCCCTTATTATTTTCAGTTAATTTTTGTGCTTTCCCTTTTGTTGAATTTGTTGAATTTTGTTGAATGGGGGAGATCATCTCATCTTCTTTACAATAAATGATCTTCTGGTTAATTTTTTGTTTTTTTCTAAATAGGAGATTTTTTCCTGATTGAGCCACGAAAGATGAATAAGGACAAAGATCAAATTATGGAGAAGATATTAAACCTGAGTCTGGAGATAATCTTCCATCTTACTGGAGAGGTGAGAGGCTCTGATGTCATCACATTACATCATTATCTATGGGAATAACAGAGGGTATGACCGGGGAGGTGAGAGGTTCTGATGTCACCACATTACATCATTATCTATGGGAATAACAGAGGATATGACCGGGGAGGTGAGAGGCTGTGATGTCATCACATTACATCATTATCTATGGGAATAACAGAGGATATGACCGGGGAGGTGAGAGGCTCTGATGTCATCACATTACATCATTATCTATGGGAATAACAGAGGATATGACCGGGGAGGTGAGAGGTTCTGATGTCACCACATTACATCATTATCTATGGGAATAACAGAGGATATGACCGGGGAGGTGAGAGGCTGTGATGTCATCACATTACATCATTATCTATGGGAATAACAGAGGATATGACCGGGGAGGTGAGAGGCTCTGATGTCACCACATTACATCATTATCTATGGGGACAACAGAGGATATGACCGGGGAGGTGAGAGGCTCTGATGTCATCACATTACATCATTATCTATGGGAATAACAGAGGATATGACCGGGGAGGTGAGAGGCTCTGATGTCATCACATTACATCATTATCTATGGGGACAACAGAGGATATGACCGGGGAGGTGAGAGGCTCTGATGTCATCACATTACATCATTATCTATGGGAATAACAGAGGATATGACCGGGGAGGTGAGAGGCTCTGATGTCACCACATTACATCATTATCTATGGGAATAACAGAGGATATGACCGGGGAGGTGAGAGGTTCTGATGTCATCACATTACATCATTATCTATGGGGATAACAGAGGATATGACCGGGGAGGTGAGAGGCTCTGATGTCATCACATTACATCATTATCTATGGGAATAACAGAGGATATGACCGGGGAGGTGAGAGGTTCTGATGTCATCACATTACATCATTATCTATGGGAATAACAGAGGATATGACTGGGGAGGTGAGAGGCTCTGATGTCATCACATTACATCATTATCTATGGGAATAACAGAGGATATGACTGGGGAGGTGAGAGGCTCTGATGTCACCACATTACATCATTATCTATGGGAATAACAGAGGATATGACCGGGGAGGTGAGAGGTTCTGATGTCATCACATTACATCATTATCTATGGGGATAACAGAGGATATGACCGGGGAGGTGAGAGGTTCTGATGTCATCACATTACATCATTATCTATGGTAATAACAGAGGATATGACCAGGGAGGTGAGAGGTTCTGATGTCATCACATTACATCATTATCTATGGGAATAACAGAGGATATGACCAGGGAGGTGAGAGGCTCTGATGTCATCACATTACATCATTATCTATGGGAATAACAGAGGATATGACCGGGGAGGTGAGAGGTTCTGATGTCATCACATTACATCATTATCTATGGGAATAACAGAGGATATGACTGGGGAGGTGAGAGGTTCTGATGTCATCACATTACATCATTATCTATGGGAATAACAGAGGATATGACTGGGGAGGTGAGAGGCTCTGATGTCATCACATTACATCATTATCTATGGGAATAACAGAGGATATGACCGGGGAGGTGAGAGGTTCTGATGTCATCACATTACACCATTATCTATGAGAATAACAGAGGATATGACCGGGGAGGTGAGAGGCTCTGATGTCATCACATTACATCATTATCTATGGTAATAACAGAGGATATGACCGGGGAGGTGAGAGGTTCTGATGTCATCACATTACACCATTATCTATGAGAATAACAGAGGATATGACCGGGGAGGTGAGAGGCTCTGATGTCATCACATTACATCATTATCTATGGTAATAACAGAGGATATGACCGGGGAGGTGAGAGGTTCTGATGTCATCACATTACATCATTATCTATGGTAATAACAGAGGATATGACCGGGGAGGTGAGAGGTTCTGATGTCATCACATTACACCATTATCTATGAGAATAACAGAGGATATGACTGGGGAGGTGATGGACTCTGGAAATGTCTGTAGTGATATTATTAATGTCTCCACACTCAGGATTACACAGTAGTGAAGACCTCTAGTGATCGCTGTCAGGCCCCTGTGTCTGAAGGACGGGGAGGAACCCTGAGCCCAATCCCGGGGCCTCCACCTCACCCCCGGATACATGAGGACATGAATGACCAGAAGATCCTAGAACTCATCAACAAGATCATTGAGCTGGTGACTGGAGAGGTGACACTGCTGGGACATTATACAGGACGGCACTGGAGGATTTTGGGTGATGACGGTATCATTGTGTTGTCAGGTTCCTATAAGGTGTCAGGACGTCAGCGTCTATTTCTCCATGGAGGAGTGGGAGTATCTAGAAGGACACAAGGAGCGGTACAAGGAGGTGATGATGGAGGAGCCCCAGCCCCGCACATCACCAGGTAATAGACAGGACTGAATACACCCGGCCTATAATTATCTGTATGTAATAATGATGTCCGTCCTGTCTGTGTCTCCTGCAGGTCTCTCCAGTACGAGGACGACCCCAGAGAGATGTCCCGCTCCTCCTACTCCTCCACAGGATCCTCAGGTAGATGGCAATCTCCTCTATAATCAGGTGCAGGCTGGCCTAGCAGTAGGTGGGAATTTGCCTACCGAGCTGGTCCCCAAGCGGCATCTTAGGGCCGCAGGGAGGCCTCACTTCACCTATTTGTTTTCTCCGCTGCCTGGATGCGCCACAGTGGTGCTCGTCGGTACAGTTGACCCAGTTCTCACTCTCACTATCCCTTGGTGCCTTTGTTGGCGCTACACATCTATCTTCCTTTGTGTTACTGTGCTTGGTATGCATGTCGACGGTTCAGGTCAGATCAGTCATCATCGACCAACTCATCTTCAATCTCATCCTCCATCCCACTTGAGATTGTAGGCTGAACTGTGTCTCATCATCATCAGCTTCCACCTCTGGATCAGTTGATGAAAACATCACCTTCAGACAATGCTGATGGCAGAGTTACTGGCTCTTTTCAACACCAAGGATTAATGGGGAGAGACACCAACACCAGGTGTAACAAAGGTGGGGGAAAATGTACGCAAACTAGACCATTTTCATTAAGCCAGGACATCAACAAGGTCTATCTGTGCCTGTAACAATGCCAAGGAGGGAGAAGTTGCACAACATGGTCACGGGGTACTTAAGTGACCATACCTGAGTCCTTTCTGATGCTTCATTTCCCTTTAATTATTGGGTGTCCAAGCTGAACACTTGGCCCGACCTCTCCTTATACGCCTTAAAGGTGCTAGCCTGCCCGACTGCTAATGTGATGTCAGAGCGTGTTTTCAGTTCTGCTGGGGCAATTATCACTGACAGGTGCTCACGCCTCTGAACAGAAAATACAGACAGACTTACTCTGATTAAATTCAACAAGGACTGGATTTCTCCACAGTTTGCAATCATCCAGATGAGAGCAAGCCAAACTAAATTCCCCCAAAATGTTCATTTTGACTACTGCTCTTAATTTTCCACCCTTTCCCATATAAAACCTTTTCTTTCCTGCATCAACCATGACTAAAGGCCGCTTTACACACTGCGATATCGGTACCGATATCGCCAGCGTGCGTACCCGCCCCCATCGGTTGTGCGACACAGGCAAATCTCTCCCTGTGTCGCACATCGCCCGGACCCGTCACACTACTTACCTTCCCTGCAACGTCGCTGTGACCGGCGAACTGCCTCCTTTCTAAGGGGGCGGTTCGTTCAGCGTCACAGCGACGTCACAGCAGCGTCACTGAACCGCCGCATAATAGAAGCGGAGGGGCGGAGATTGTGGCCGGGAGGCAGGTAAGGAGAGCTTCCTCGTTCCTGCGGTGTCACACGAAGCGATGTGTGCTGCCGCAGGAACGAGGAACAACTTCGTTACTGCTGCAGTAACGATATTTGAGAATGGACCCCCATGTCACCGATGAGCGATTTTGCACGTTGTTGCGACAATGCAAAATCGCTCATAGGTGTCACACGCAACGGCATCGCTAAAGCGACCGGATGTGCGTCACAAATTCCGTGACCCCAACGAGATCACTTGAGCGATATCGTAGCGTGTAAAGCCCGCTTAAGCCCATAGGGCTAATTTTTGTAAACACTATGCACATTGTGCAGTGGCAGACAAACCAGGACAGCACGGATACTCCAACCTACTATTTTTCTTTGGAGGATTGGGGACTTCCTGCGTCAACCATGACTCAGGCCACAGTGCTAATTTTTTTTAAATAATGCACATCCATGTGACAACTGCATCCATTCCGTTCTGTATACGGTCCGTTTTACATCCGTTTTCCTTTCGGGGGTTTTTTGCGGACCGCAACAGAAAAGAAAGGAGGGTTACATACAGTCAAAAACTAGAAACTTAGATAGCTGGATAGATAGATAGAAAGACATATATAATGACCCACTCCCCTGCATTTTGTAATCTTGCACCCATTAGTGCTGTTCATGTGGCACTTAAGGGTGTTTAGTTTTGTTTTAAGCCACAAATTAATTATTTTCCCCCAAAAAACGACGTGGGATCACCCCTATTTTTTGTACACAACAGAGCTGAAGCAGACAGCTGCAGCCTGCAGACCACGACTGGCAGCTTCACCTTGGCTGGTAATCCAAGACAGAGGGCAACCCACACTGTTATTTTAAATTAAATAAATAATTTAAAACAAAAACACGTGGGCTCCCCCCCCAAATTAAATCAACAGCCAAGGTAAATCGGACAGCTGTGGTCTGGTATTCTTAAACTAGGGAGGTCCTCGGTTATTGGAAACTTCTCAGCCTAATAATAGCAGGCCGTAGCCGCCACAGAAGTGGCGCGTTAGATGCATCAATCCTGGTGCCTTGTTCAAGCTCATCCCATTGCCCTGGTGCGGTGGCAAATGGGGTATTATATGGGGTTAATACCAGCTGAGTAATGTCCAGGGCTGTGGAGTCAGAGTCGGAGCTCATTTTGGTGGAGTCGGTATAAAATGGACCGACTCCGATTCCTAAAATATATAATAAATTGGGGACAGTAGTGCAATGCAGAATGTGCTGAATATTTTTTCATAGGAATTTGGGAAAGTTCTGAAATGTCCTATAAATGGCTGTTCTATTCCTGATCTAAGGCTACATTCACACATAGCGTTTTTGCTGCATTTTTTGAGGATACGTTTGTCAGCTGCAAACGCAGATCAGCTTTTTAAAAAACTGCATCACCTGAAAGGTTTTTGCGCTCATAAATAATGCTTTCAATAGCAAAAGCAGATTAAAAAAGGCCACACAAACTGACTGCTCATTCTTTGTGAGGATCCTCACAAAACGATGTGTCTGAATGTCATATTTTGAAACCTATTGCCTTTGCTGGATGCCAGAGTCACTGCATTTCACTGAATTATTTTGCCATGAATGTTCGATATGTTTGTAACAAGAAAGAAATTGTTAGCAAGACACTGGCAGTAAAAGATACTAAAGCTCATCGCAGCAGCCAGTTTCTCCAGGCCTTAGTGTAAAAAGTTCTGCAAGATTCGGAATGCAAAAAAGAACAGGTTCTTGCCATTGTAAAGGACAATGCTTCAAACTTGATAAGTACAATTACACTGATGAATGAGAGTAATGAACAACATCTAGAAGAAAATGTAGGATTTAGTATGTGTGAGATGGAAGGCCACAGTACTGTTCATGTAACTGAGGAACAAACAGATATTACAACAGAAGAAAAGCAAAATGATACTTTAGGATTAGATGATCTTGTTGAAGCTGCTTCAAAACACTTTCATATTCATCACATGCTCTGTGTTGTGCACACGCTGCAGCTGGAAATAAGAGATAGTCTGCAAAAGGGACCGCGGTTTCACACATCCGTCTTTTTAACAATTTGGCGGATGCGGCGCACTGCAGTACAGTGTATACAGTACAGTGGCAGCGCGACAAACGCCGGTCACATGCTGTCATGTGACCCGGATGTTGCAGCGCTGCCACTGTACTGTATCATACTGTACTGGCGTGTCCGCATCCGCCAAACCGGCGAAAAGCCGGATATGTGAAACTGGGCGGACATGCTGGAAATCTAATTGGAAAAGTGAGGAAGTTGGTTATTGCTGCCAGATCCCCTAAAATTGATTCCATCTTGAAGAGATGTGCTGGGAAAGGGGCAATTGTTGATCAAGCCACTCGGTGAGGCGGCACTTATTTAATGACTGAGCGATTGCTTGAACTAAAATTGTTTCTTATAGATATGGTGAACCCTCAAGTAACATTAAATGAAGGTCAATGGACACAGGTGGCTGAATTGAAGGAATTGCTTAATCACCCATTTACAGTGACTAAAAAATTACAAGCTGAGTATTTAACTCCTGGCAATTTCATAAGGGAGTGGAAGAACTTGCTATTTTGCCTGTCCCAAAGAGGAGGTTTAATTGCAGATGGCATTTTTGCTTCAATGAAATGGAGAGAGACACAGCTATTGGAAAATAAAATTCTTCTGGCAGCTGTTTATGTGGACCCAAGTCATCGTTTACTGCTTGATGATCAACAGCTTACTAAAGGAAAAGAAGCTTTGAGTGAGGTAGCAGTTAGGATGAGCGGCTACAGGACTGCCAGGCGCAAGAGGACTTGGGTCCTGACAGTGCTACTGCTGCCATATCTTCATCCTCATCAGTTGAGGAGTTTAACTTTGACAAGTATTTGGATGACATGGAGCAGGCAAAGCGTTGCTGCAAGGAAAAAGATTTCACTCCGTCTCCTATAGCAGCAGATTGACCAGATTTCAGTAAAATTTTTCACTTGCTCTCAAGGAAATAGAAAAATTCAACCGTTCATCAAAACTGACTGTGCATGAGGCAATTCCTTTATACCCGGAAATTGTTAGAGATGTTGCCCACGTGGTTACGGCTTTACCTCCAACCCAAGTTACTGTAGAGAGGTTGTTCTCTAGCCTTAGGGGAACTTTGCACACAACGACATCGCAAGCCGATGCTTGCGATGCCTAGCGCAATAGTCCCCACCCCCCGTCACAGGTGCGATATCATGTGATTGCTGCCATAGCGAACATTATCGCTACGGTAGCTTTACATGCACTCACCCACCCTGCGACGTTGCACTGGCCGGCGAACCGCCTCCTTCCTAAGGGGGCGGGTTGTGCGGCGTCACTGCGACGTCACACGGCAGGCGACCAATAGGAGCGGAGGGGCGGAGATGAGCGGGACGTAAACATCCCGCCCACCTCCTTCCTTTTCATTGCAGCCGGAACGCAGGTAAGGTGATGTTCCTCGCTCATACGGCTTCATACACAGCGATGTGTGCTGCCGCAGGAACGAGGAACAACATCGTACCTGTCGCTGCAACGTAATTATGGATTTCCCTGACACTACACCGATGATACGATTACGACGATTTTGCGCTCGTTAATCGTATCATCTAGGATTTACACACTACGATGTCGAGTGCGATGCCGAATGTGCGTCACTTTCGATTTGACCCCTCCGACATCGCACGTGCGATGTCGTAGTGTGCAAAGTGCCCCTTAAAATTATTAGGTCAGATTTGAGGTCATCTGCGAAGGAGGATCTGATGGAGGCAATTCTATTTCTTAGAACAAATTCATGGACTGCACAAATGTTATTTAGTATGTTTTTGTTGAAAACTGTTTTTTTGTCACTTACCTAGTGTATTACATAGTGTTATATATAACACTAAGTGGCAAAAAACAGTTTTCAACAAAAACATACTAAATAATATTTAGTATAATGCTTATATTTAAGTGAAAAATGTATTGTAGTGCAATGTGAACATCAGACATTTAATAATTTTTATTATACAATAATCAAGATATTTAGATAGAACATAAAATATATTTATTGGAATACAACTTGAGAACACAAAAAAATAATAAATTGTAAATATGTAATACAAGATGTAATATATATATATATATATATATATATATACTAGAAGGTGGCCGGATTCTACGCATCGGGTATTCTAGAATTTACGTATTGTGTAGTTAATGTATGATTTTTGTTATATATATAGATGTTGTTGTGTGTAGTTACCAAGTGTTTGTGTAGGGCGCTGTACATGTTCTGGGTGTTGTCTGGGTGTGGCGGGGGGTGAGAGCAGTGTTGTTTGTGTGTTGCGTTGTTTGTGGAGTGTTGTGTGTCTGTAGCGTTGTGTGTGTGTTGCGCGGTTTGTGTGGGTGTGGGGTGTGTGTGTGTGTTTTGGTGGGAGGTATGTTTTGTGCAATGTGTGTGTTGTGCGGCATGTGCGTATATTTGTGTGTGCCACGGTGTTTGTGTGTTGGGTGTTGTGTGTGTGCGGCGTTGTCTGTGTGTGTGGGTGTCTGTGTAGGGCGGTGTTTGTGGTTCCCAGTGTGTGTGTGTGGTGTGTTGTGCAGTGCGTGTGTGGCGGTGTGTGTGTGTTTTGGGGGGAGGTGTGCACCCCCCATCGTGCTCCATCCCCCATGCTGCGCACCCCCCATCGTGCTCCATCCCCCATGCTGCGTACCCCCCATCGTGCTCCATGCCCCATGCTGCGCACCCCCCATCGTGCTCCATCCCCCATGCTGCACACTCCCCATTGTGCTCCATCCCCCATGCTGCGCACTCCCCATCGTGCACCATCCCCCATGCTGCGCATTCCCCATCGTGCTCCATCCCCCATGCTGCGCACTCCCAAACGTGCTCCATCCCCATGCTGCGCACTCCCCATTGTGCTCCATCCCCCATGCTGCGCACTCCCCATCGTGCTCCATCCCCCATGCTCCGCATTCCCCATCGTGCTCCATCCCCCATGCTGCGCACTCCCAAACGTGCTCCATCCCCCATGCTGCGCACTCCGCATCGTGCTCCATCCCCCATGCTGCGCACTCCCAAACGTGCTCCATCCCCATGCTGCGCACTCCCCATCGTGCTCCATCCCCCATGCTGCGTATTCCCCATCGTGCTCCATCCCCCATGCTGCGCACTCCCAAACGTGCTCCATCCCCCATGCTGCGCACTCCCCATCGTGCTCCATCCCCCATGCTGCGCACTTCCATCGTGCTCCATGCCCCATGCTTCGCATTCCCCATCGTGCTCCATCCCCCCATGCTGCGCATTCCCCATCGTGCTCCATCCCCTATGCTGCGCACTCCCCATCGTGCTCCATCTCCCATGCTGCACACTCCCCATCGTGCTCCATCCCCCATGCTGTGCACCCCCCATCATGCTCCATCCCCCATGCTGTGCACCCCCCATTGTGCTCCACAGTCACACATCAGACAGTATACACGCACACATCTGATCGCATACACTCACACCCCACTTCTGCCTGTGCCCTCCGGTGTGCGGTCCCAGCAGCTGTGCTGCACGCAGTGCTTCTCTGCCTTCTGCCGACACGAACACATCCGATGGCATACACGCACACATCCGATCGCATACACGCACACATCCGATCGCATACACGCACACATCCGATCACATACACGCACACACACACTGACGATATCGCACATACGCGCTCACACACTCACAACATCCGGAGATACCACATGGTTCTGGCCATTTGATCCTCCGGCAGGTCCTGGAAGGTCACTGCACGCACAGGATCGCTGCCGAGAAGCAAGCGATATCACGGGATGATGTGAGTGTGTGGATGCGATCTGATGTGTGTGTGAGGTGTGTGTGGATGCGACCTGATGTGTGTGTGAGGTGTGTGTGAGTGTGATCTGATGTGTGTGTGTGTGTGTCTGTTCTTATGTGTGTGTGTGTTCCGCCGCTGCAAGACTTTGATGCGCTCACCTGGGAGCCGGTGTACGCTGTACGCTGGTAACCATGCTACACAATATTACATGGTTACCAGCGTACCCCGCCCCCCGCTCGCACGGGAGCCCACACCAGTGTACGCCGGCAACCCCAGCAATGCGAGGGTATGTGTCGGCTGGGTTGGCGGCGTACGCTGATGTGGGCTCCCGGGGGTACAGCACTCACGGCGGCGTACGCTGATGTAGGCTCCCGGGGGTACAGCACTCACCTGGGAGTCGGGGCTCTGTGTCGTTTCGGGGAATGCGTGCAGGGGGCAGGGCCAGAGCGAGCGTCGCCGAGTTGCCAATGCGTGCAGGGGGCCGGGGCGAGAGGCCAATCCGTGTGGGGTTGGAGCCTGGGAGAGCGGCCAATTTGTGCGGGGGGCGGAGCCGAGGCGAGGCAAACGGCCAATCCGTGCGGCGGGGCGGAGCCAAGGCGAGGCGAGCGGCCAATCCGCTGTTTGTCACCGTAAGGACACAATTTTGGAGCCAGACAGACAGAATAAGGCAACTATATATATAGATATATACACACAAGATATATGTAATCTACTGTATATTACATAGTGTATTACATATTTTCAATTTATTACAGTTTTTTGTGTTCTAAAGTTGTATTCCAATAAATATATTTTATGTTCTATCCAAATAACTTGATTATTGTATCATAAAAATTACTACATATCCGGCTGAAAGCTAGTGATACGTAAACACAATATGTACTACACCTGACCAGTACAAATGCTCATACAAACTGGTCTGAGTGATGAGCGTTTTTCCCACAGGCAGACAATAGTAGAGCCGTCACCAGGTTTTCCTAATAAAAAGTATTTCCACCACCTTTAACACAGCCTTTAACAGCATTAGAGTAAGCTGGATGTATGTCCCCGGGGCCTCTTCTCTTCCTACAATAACCATTGTCTTTCCCTACGTCATGTGTTGGATCACAAATAACAGAAGGTGTCATAAGAATAGTAATGGAACAAGTGTCCTAGAAAGAAAGAAACTCATGGTTTTAGGGAAATAAGGAGCACCCAGGGGAATAGTACCATCCAACCTGCCCAAAAGCCATCCTTCATGTGATCCAACACATGTAATTTAAATGGTCACTAATATCAGGCTTAAATTTACAATAATACTCAAATTTGATATACTTTAATGCATTATGACTGTTTTGTATTGAACTTTATCATGTCCCTATCATTTTTCCCATGGTTTTCATGATTCTATAACCAGAGTTCGCACATGACACTTTGAGCCCCATTGAACATCCCAATCCATGTGGTTTTAAAAATCCCCCTTTTAATCATGACCCCGATTGTTTGTGTATCTTTTTATTATGCATGTTAATAAACTTTGTAATACTGGAAAAGAAGCGTTAAATGTGGTGGCCGTACCTTATATTGGTAACATCTGATGACAGGTTCACTTTAAGGATGGGCCGCCACTCCTGGACCTCCCTTGTGTGCTCGTCTCTAGGCCAAAATTTGCCAGTCAGCCCCTGCCTATGAGGTGTAGACGGCTGTGACCTCCTTGTGTTCAGTCTTGTTTTCTCCTCCAGTATTAGATGTTTTATACTTGTGTAATGAGAGCGGTGGAGACGGCAGGATCACAGCTGACCACAGACCTCACATGTCCGGATCTTATCTCCATTATTCCCGGGGACTTTTACAATATTTTGTTTTGCAGCTTTTGGATCCGGATAAAGATCTGAGCAATATTAATTCTCCAGAGAGAAATGTGAGGGGCGATCAGCGGAGTAACGAGGAGATTCCTACAGATCACCGCCCCGGTGAGTAGAGACCACCCAATAACACACACAAGTCACACATTCCTATTTTCCGCTCTTTGCTGTGTCAGTTTCTCCAGCGGTATATTAACCCTTCATGTACAATACACATGAAATGTGACTGAATCTGTGATCCCGGTGCAGGTGATAACACGGGATGTGCAGTTATGTTATAGAGGAGAAATACAGCTGGACATGAATTCTGCCGATGTGAGCGAGGACGAGCTCCAGCTCTTTCCTATTATCCGCTGTCAGGGCTGATGAGGGGTTTCTCCAGTTTAGGGACTAAGAATCCATTATCTCCTATTACACTCATGTCAGTGTGTGAGAGATACAGAACATGGAGACATAAACCCAAATAACAGGAGCGGATGGAGATTACTGCTCTGAGGGTCGGTAATGCTGCTCACCAGGGAGGAGGAAGAGACAGAGATGGCCGAGCGTTATCACATAACAAATATCATGGTTACATGAAAGACGAGCGTCACCTCTTATATATAATCCATTGTGTCCTGATAGGATGTCGGGGTCCGGCAATTTAATCCTGATATTGGGGGGGGGGATTCTTGAGCGATTCTTCTACTGACGTCATTTCATCAGTGAATGTTCAGGAGACGAGTCTAATAATAGGAGAAAGGATAAAGTATTTCTAGAGTCTGATTCTGAGAAAATGTTTAGATATATTTTCTTTTTCATCACCAGATGCTTGTTACAGGGCTAGCGCCAATATTATCATCACCGATAAGCAGGCTTCTTAATAATATAATATGAGCTAACACCTAATATTAATTATCATTATCAGATTTGACTAACAATAATTAATCATTATTATTTAACATGAAAACGCACTTAATGCTATATATTCCTTTGCTATAGTTTTTACATATACGCTCGGCGACTAACTGAGACGAAACCGTGTACTAATAAACAATATTTATTAAACACGCTCAGAAGTCTACATTATATATATTGCTACTCAGTGCCGCAACAAAAAGCACAATATCCAATGACACAAAACCCACAATATTCTATGAATTCCCACCCACGTCACACATACACGAATGTCCACCCAAAACTCCTGTCACTAACTGTCCCTATGGACATAAAGGGCTTAATACCGCAATGCAATCTGGAGGGAAGCAAAGCAAATGTTAATGATACCTATTCGGGCATCACACGAGACGATCTATCGTGCGATGTATCGTCGGGGTCAAGGTTTTCGTGACGCACATCCGGCATCGCTTGCGACGTCGTCTTGTGTGACACCTCCGAGCGACGCTGACTCGTTCACAAATCGTGAGTTGTGTACTCATTTAATTTCAAAAAATCTTTTAATTTTAATGGCGCCGGATGTTCATCGTACCCGGGGCAGCACACTTTGCTTTGTGTGACACCCCGGGAACGATGAACACAGCTTACCTGTGTCCCGCGGCACCCGCCGGCTATGCGGAAGGAGCTGGGCGGGATGTTTACGTCCCGCTCATCTCCGCCCCTCCGCTTCTATTGGCCGGCCGCTGTGTGTCGTCGCTGTGACGCCGAACGTCCCTCCCCCTTCAGGAAGAGGATGTTCGCCGCCCACAGTGATGTTGCTCATCAGGTAAATACGTGTGACGGCGGTTTAACGACTTTGTGCGACACGGGCAGCGATTTGCACGTGACGCACAAACGACGGGGGCAGGTACAATCGCTCGTGCAATCTCACGATAGATCGTACCGTGTGAAGCCCGCATTAGTCTCCAGGACTGGCACCATGAGCTATTCCTGATGATGGGACACTGCAGAATAGGCAGCAAGAGAGCGAGAGAGATACATATAGAGAGAAAGAAAAAGGGCGAGAGATATATATGTATATATATATCTAGGTAGACATAGATTAGAGCTGCAGGGATTGGAGGGTGAGAGTTGTAGCTCTGAGACAGAAGTGAAGAGTGAGAGAAAGAAGAGTGTCCAGAGAGAGAAAATGGCCTATACCAGGGGTCTCAAACACACGGCCCACAGGCCGCATGCGGCCCCTGAGGCTGCTTGTTGCAGCCCACTGACCCCCCTGATGATCGCAGCTCTGCAGTGGGTCAGCGCTGGCACGGTTTTACTACAGTTGATTCATTTGCGGTGCCGCCGCCGCGCAGAAGAGCTGTCATCACTATACCTATGGCTCCTGTCCACCAATCGGATGCAAGGAAGAGACGCCGCTGTATGACGTCACCTCCTTGCATCTGATTGGCCGACGCAGGCAGTGCTATAGTGCACAGAGCTCCTCTGTGTGGCACCGCAAATGATTCAACTGTTCTAGAGCCGTGCCGGCGCCGGCCCACTGCAGAGCTGCGATCATCACCGGGTCTGCTGGCTGCAACAAGCAAGTAAGGTACATGCCCAATATCAGGACTTGCGTCCTGGACGTGGCAGGTCCTGACCTGCGGGGCCGCCCGCAAGTCTCCTCCGCAGAAGACTGCAGCTGCCCGTGCCCAAGTTAAGGCCGCTTTACACGCTACGACATCGCTAAAGCGATGTCGTCGGGGTCACGGATTTTGTGACGCACATCCGGCCGCGTTAGCGATGTCGTTGCGTGTGACAGCTATGAGCGATTTTGAATCGTCACAAAAACTTGCAAAATCGCTCATCGGTGACATGCCCCCCTATTCCCAATTATCGTTGCTGCTACAGGTATGATGTTGTTCGTCGTTCCTGCGGCAGCACACATCGCTATGTGTGACACCGCAGGAACGAGGAACCTCACCTTACCTGCGTCCCGCTAGCAATGAGGAAGGAAGGAGGTGGGCGGGATGTTCATCCCGCTCATCTCCGCCCCTCCGCTTTGATTGGGCTGCCGCTTAGTGACGTCGCTGTGACGCCGAACGAACCGCCCCCTTAGAAAGGAGGCGGTACGCCGGTCACAGCGATGTCGCTATGCAGGTAAGTATGTGTGACGGGGCCGTGCGATTTTGTGCGCCACAGGCAGCGATATGCCCGTAACACACAAACGATGGGGGCGGGTACGCACGCTAGCGAGCTCGCTAGCGACATCACAGCGTGTAAAGCGGCCCTTAAGGGTTCGGGCCGCTGCGGTCTTCTCGCAGTGTTCTCCCTAGGGAGGACACATGCGACTTTGCAGCAAAGAACTGACATGCTGCGGCCTTTGAAAGCCGCCCCGCAGGTCAGTGTTTGCTGCGGGCAGTACACACACAGTGGTCTGTGATTTCTAGCAATCCTGTCCAGTCTGCTTGTACTGCACATCTCAGCGTTTTGGACATAGCTGAAACCGGCTGCATCCAAAACGCTGCAAATACTGATCGTGGACACACAGGGAACGGAGGAAAGGAGAGATTAATTTTTTTTTGTGTGTGTATTACTAAAGGTTGAGCACAATACCACAGGATAGGCAAAATGCTACTGGGCACAAGGATGAGCACAATGCTCCAGGATAGGCACAATACTACTGGGCACAAGGATGAGCACAATGCTACGGGATAGGCACAATACTACTGGGCACAAGGATGAGCACAATGCTACAGGATAGGCACAATACTACTGGGCACAAGGATGAGCACAATGCTACAGGATAGGCACAATACTACGAGGATGAGCACAATACTACTGGGCACAATACTGCAAAGACTGGCCCAATACTACTAGGATGAGCACAATACTACTGGGCACAATACTGCAAAGACTGGCCCAATACTACTAGGATGAGCACAATACTACTGGGCACAATACTGCAAGGATGGGCACAATACTACAAGGATGAGAACAATGCTACAGGATAGGCATATTACTGGGCACAAGGTTGTGCACAATGCTACAGGATAGGCACAATACTACTGGGCACCGCAAGGATGGGCATAATACCACAAAGATGGGCACAATACCGCAAGGATGGGCACAATACTACAAGGATGAGCATGTTCTGTCCCCACTTAAAGGCGATTGAAGGAGCGTAGTTGTGAGATGTTATGAGAATCTTACCTCCTTTTTTCCTATAGGTGAGGCAGACGTGACCAGAGCGCTCCAGAGTTAAACATGCACATGCTGAGATGAAACAATGTTGGTTTATTTTCTCCAAAGGTTAGGACATGCAGAAGTACAGCGGTCCAAGTGCTTGGCATTGTGGTTCTCTTGTGCTGCTTGTTTCTGAAGCCACTAAGGTCAGAAGACTTTGCTTCCAGCAGCTCCAATAAGGGGTGTTTTTCTCACAAAAACTCTGGCTGGAACTGAAGATGCCAGGAAGTGATGCAAGAGGGTCAGCAGACACTCCCATGGGCTGGACAAAAGAAACAGAGGAGCCGAAAGGTCTGACCAGTAGATGGCAGCAGAGACAAGCATGAAAAACATTAAATAACAGTTTTAACTAAAACAAATAGGAACAGCACACTCCCCGTCTGAAATTCACTTTGGGGATTTCACTATTGAGTCCATAATACAACCTGAAAGTAAAGGCACATTAAATGCAAAAACAAACTCAATTGAGTCCAAAACAAGAAGGATGGCTCAAAGTTCTGGTCCGGTAGCGTCCATCCCGTTGGGACGCTCTCTATGGGCAACAGCAGAACAAGTTTGTGGATTGGCCTTGCAAAGGTCTTCATCTCACCTTTCCTGATGACTTTTAGCTCCACCTTCCGAACATTGCCGTCCTGGCTAGGCAGTATCCTAGTAATCAGTCCCATAGGCCAGTCAGTCCTTTCTGTGGTCTGGTCTTTCATGTATGCAACCGCTGCTATAGCTTCTGTGGAGGCGTCTAAGAAGATTTGGAGTTCCTTCTTTTTGTTAGAGGTGAGGGAGATTTTGATATACAGTCATATGAAAAAGTTTGGGCACCCCTATTAATGTGAACCTTTTTTCTTTATAACAATTTGGGTTTTTGCAACAGCTATTTCAGTTTCATATATCTAATAACTGACAGACTCAGTAATATTTCTGGATTGAAATGAGGTTTATTGTACTAACAGAAAATGTGCAATCTGCATTTAAACAAAATTTGATAGCTGCATAAGTATGGGCACCTCAACATAAAAGTGACATTCATATTTTGTAGATCCTCCTTTTGCAAAAAGCACAGCCTCTAGTCGCTTCCTGTAGCTTTTAATGAGTTCCTGGATCCTCGATCAAGGTATTTTTGACCATTCCTGTTTACAAAACAATTCCAGTTCAGTTAAGTTTGATGGTCGCCGAGCATGGACAGCACGCTTCAACTCATCCCACAGATGTTCAATGATATTCAGGTCTGTGGACTGGGATGGCCATTCCAGAACATTGTAATTGTTCCTCTGCATGAATGCCTGAGTAGATTTGGAGCGGTGTTTTGGATCATTGTCTTGCTCAAATATCCTTCCCCTGCGTAACTTCAACTTCGTCACTGATTCTTGCACATTATTGTCAAGAATCTTCTGATACTGAGTTGAATCCATGCGACCCTCAACTTTAACAAGATTCTCGGTGCCGGCATTGGCCACACAGCCCCAAAGCATGATGGAACCTCCACCAAATTTTACTTTGGGTAGCAAGTGCTTTTCTTGGAATGCCGTGTTTTTTTGCCTCCATGCATAACGCCTTTTTGTATGAACAAACAACAACTCAATCTTTATTTCATCAGTCCACAGGACCTTCTTCCAAAATGTAACTGGCTTGTCCAAATGTGCTTTTGCATACCTCAGGCGACTGTTTGTGGCGTGCTTGCATAAATGGCTTCTTTCGCATCACTCTCCCATACAGCTTCTCCTTGTGCAAAGTGCGCTGTATTGTTGACCGATGCACATTGACACCATCTACAGCAAGATGATGCTGCAGGTCTTTGGAGGTGGTCTGTGGATTGTCCTTGACTGTTCTCACCATTCTTCTTCTCTGCCTTTCTGATATTTTTCTTGGCCTGCCACTTCTGGGCTTAACAAGAACTGTACCTGTGTTCTTCCATTTCATTCCATTGTTTTCAGATCATTTGAGAGTTGTTTTGAGGAGCCCATGATGCCACTCTTCATAGGAGATTCAAATAGGAGAACAACTTGCAAGTGGCCACCTTAAATACCTTTTCTCATGATTGGATACACCTGCCTATGAAGTTCAAAGCTCAATGAGGTTACAATACCAATTTAGTGCTTTAGTAAGTCAGTAAAAAGTAGTTAGGAGTGTTCAAATCAAGAAATTGATAAGGGTGCCCATACTTTTGCACCGGTCAAATTTTGTTTAAATGCGGATTTCACCTTTTCTGTTAGTACAATAAACCTCATTTCAATCCAGAAATATTACAGAGTCCATCAGTTATTAGATATATAAAATTGAAATAGCTGTTGCAAAAACCCAAATTGTTATAAAGAAAAAAGGTTAACATTAATAGGGGTGCCCAAACTTTTTCATATGACTGTAACATCTTGGGATGTGAATGTTGTTCAACCCACACAACGACTGTTTCCAAGCTTCCCATTTTTGCTGTTTGTCGGAAGGGAGTGGGGTATCCCACTCCTTGACGGTTTCAGAGAATTGTCTCAGCACGGATTTACCTTGTATAGTGATAGGCGCCACAAATCCCAGCGGGTCGAATAAGCTGTTCACTATAGAGGGGACACCACGGTTTGTAAATGGCTTGTCTGAGCAACTTACTTGAAATCCGAAGGAGTCGGCTGCAAGATCCCATCTGCTGCCCAGGCTCCTCTGCACAGGTGGACTGTCTAACCCCAAGTCGATGTCCTTGAACCCAGGGGCGTGATCACCCGACCCAAAGGCTCTCATTAAGGTCAGGCTATTTGAAGCAATTTTGTGTAACCTGAGTTTTGCCTGGGACAGCATGCCTTGAGTCCTTTTGAGCAAATCAATGGCTTTTTCCTCGGTGGGTAGTGATTTGAGCCCATCATCTACATAAAAGTCTTTCTCAACAAAGTCTCTGGCGTCTGTTGCATACTCAGACTCTCCCTCTAATGCGGTTCTCCGGAGGCCATAGGTTGCAACTGCGGGTGAAGGGCTGTTTCCAAATACATGGACCCTCATACGATATTCCACCATCTCTTTATTGGTGTCATTGTCCTTGTACCACAGAAATCTGAGGAAGTTCCAGTGGTCCTCTGTGACTAGGAAACAGTGGAACATCTGTTCAATATCGGCAGTGATGGCGACAAGCTGTTTTCTGAACCTAAGCAATACTCCTACCAAGTTGTTTGTTAGGTTAGGACCTGTGAGGAGAACATCGTTAAGGGATACGCCTTCATGTTTGGCGCTGGAGTCGAAGACAACCCTGATTTGATTCGGTTTTCGTGGGTGGTATACACCGAATGAAGGCAGATACTAACACTCTTCGTTCTTCTTCAAGAATGGAGCAGGTTCTGCGGGGTTGTTGCGGAATATTTTGTCCACAAAGGCAACAATATGTTCTCTCATTTCAGGTTTGCTGTTCATAGAACACTGAAGAGAGTTAAATCTGGTCTGAGTTTGAGCTCGGTTGTTTGGGAGTCCTACCCTGGTAGATCGGAAGGGTAATGGAGAGACCCAGTGGTTGGTTTTGTCTTTAGAAAACTTACAGTCCATTATTCTGATGAATTCTCTGTCCTCTACTGACAAGGCTACTTTATCGTCGTCCTTGGTTGTGAGAAAGACTGTCGATATGCAGAGAAGAAGCGATGTCGGATAGCTGTATTGTGTCTGGAGACTACTCTTTCACTCCATAGTGATGAGGACATGGCTTTAGGCAGGTTGTGCGCCCATCTCCATGCACGTAAGTCTTGAAGGAATCAATTTCTGATCGATCAGCGCACACATTTCCTATAACTACCCATCCCAAGTCCAGTCTCTGGGCGTATGGTGCATAGTCAGGCCCATTACACTGTTGTCGCACCTTGTGTACCCTTAGATTGTCTCTGCCGAGCAGGAGTAGAATCTCTGCGTTATTGTCCAAAGGTGGGATAACACTAGCGAGGTGTCTTAGGTGTGGTTAATGAAATGCAGCTTCTGGGGTTGGACTTTCATTCCTGTGGCTGGGTATTTGGTCACATTCAACGAGCGTTGGTAGAGGTATTTCAGTCTTCCCATTGATAGGAGAAGCAATGAATCCCTGGGCTCTTCTGCCACTAGTCTCTATGCGACCCGAGCAGGTGTTCAAGGTGTAGGGTTCTGATGGTCCATTAATTCCGAAGGCTTCAAAGAATTTGGTTCCTGCCAGGGACCGGTTGCTTTGGTCGTCTATGATGGCATACACCTTCATTGCCTTTTGTGGATGTCTCTCGGAATAAACCTTGATGAGACATATTCCGGCACATTTCTGCATTTGGCCCTCTCCACATACCTCTGAGCATGAGCAGGAGATGGCTGTGGTGGTGTCAGTCTGATTCTTGGACTCCCCGCCATGACTTGGAGTGGGAGCGGTTGTGACTGCAGCTGGTGTGTCTCTAGCTAGCTGGTTTGGGTGCATGGCTGAAACGTGTTTTTTGCTATGACACTCCTCACACTTGACGATGCATTTACAGTCCTTGGCCATGTGCTCAAGTGATGCGCAGCATTTGAAACAGATCCCAAGCTCTGTGAGGACTTTCTTGCGCTCCTGTAGGGTTTTGGATCTAAACTCTCTGCAATTGTTCAGTAAATGCGTTTTTTTATGGATGGGACATTCTTGATTGAAAGACTTATCTCGTGATGAGATGGTGTACTGTTTATCTGTGGGTGCTGCAGGTGATGGTAGCTCAGTCTTCCTGACACTCACAGTGTTCTTAATGTCTCTGCGTTTGTGTATGGCACCCTCATACCTTGATGATGATGATGTTGCAGCTGCCGAAGTGTTGAACTCTAGGAAGTCGAGGCTGGGGTCGTTCCTCATCTGGGCCTGCTCGTCGATGAACTTGCAGAAGTGAATAAATGGGGGAAAGGTGACGTCATGCACTCTTTTGTACCTTGAGACTGACGTTTCCCATTTCTCCTGCAGACTGTATGGCAGCTTCACCACGATTGGGTACACTCCATAGGCTGTTTCCAGGTAGTACAGCCCAGACAGACGAGGATCTCTTTTGGCGAGCTCCAGCTCCATGAGCAGATCACTTAGGTCTTGAAGCTTGTGAACTTCTTTAAGGTTGATCTTTGGGATGTCCTGCAGTCTCTTGAATAGGGCTTTCTCTGTTGCTTCTGCGCTGCCAAAGGTGCGTTCCAGTCTTTGCCATGCAGCAGCGAGACCTGCTTTGCTTGTCCCACATAGACGGTTCTGAGGCTCTTGATACGGTTTGTAGAGCCTGGGCCCAACCACTTGATCAGGAGGTCGAGCTCCTGTTCTGCAGTTAAGTTGAGATTGGCGATGGCTGCCTTGAAAGTTGCTTTCCAGGCCCTGTAGCTCTCTGCACGATCATCAAATTTCGTGAGACTAGTGTTGATTAGCTCTCTGCTCACCATGAACCTGGCAAACTCAGAAATATCTGATTTCTCACCACTTGTTGCCACGACGACTCGTGATGCCCCTGGGGCGTATGGGCTGCCTGGCGTGAGTGGATGAGATGTTCCCGGGTAGAATGACGTTGCTGCAGGGTTGAGCTGTGGTTTAGCCTCTGTAGATTCTGATGACCGCTGCTTGAGCTGTGGAAGTGGGTCAGGAAACACTTGGTTGCCATCTTGCCGTAGTGACTGTGTTTGAGAGGGCACCTCTTGGTGACTGTTATTAATTTGCTCGGGTGCTTTAGGTGGTACTGGCACTGGTAGAGGTAAGTTGGAGGTTTCGGTGTTGTTTGCTTGGACGGTACTGCAAAGGGGGATTGCTACAGGTAACTGATTCAGTACATAGTCTCTTGTGCGATCAACTGGATTGTCTGCTTCCAGTGGTGGCGAGTGAGCTGGATCAGGACCTTGGATCAATGCTTGCTCAAGTAGGCTCACTTTAGCTAGTGCAACTTCCTCTTCCATCTGTGACCGAAGAATCTTTATCCGAGCCTCCGCTTCTGCCCTTTTGGCTTCTGCTTTAGCGGCTTCTGCTTTTGCAAGAGCTTCTGCTTTAGCGGCTTCTGCTCTTGCAAGGGCTGCTGCTTCTGCCTTTTTGGCTTCTGCTTTTGCAAGGGCTTCTGCTTTAGCGACTTCTGCTCTTGCAAGGGCTTTTGCTTCTGCCCTTTTTGGCTTCTGCTTCTGCCCTTTTGGCTTCTTCCTATACTTCTCTTTCTGTGAAGGAACATCTCACCATGGATTCCTCTGCTCTTATGCGGGCCTCTAGTATCCTGTCGCTCAGGGCTGAACTTCTTGAGGATGATGACCCGGATGACCGAGAGGAACGTCTAGATGAGGTTGATCGGTGTGATCTGGTTTCTTGCTGATGAGAGATACGGTGTTCAGCCTTGTCTATGGCATCTTGCACCTTGGCATCTCTTTCCTTGTCCACTTCTTCTGCCTTGCTCAGGTCTGAAAAAGCTTCATCAATTTTAGTCTTTTAGAAAGGTAATGTACCTTGTTGACAGTCTCTTGTTTCTTTCATGAGCTGTGTTCAGCCGTTCCAGAGCGGCTTGTAAGCATGCGGCATCACCTGATGAGGATTCAAGTCTTGACATGTAATAGGTGACTCGTTCCCACTGTTCTTCCAGGTGTTCACATAGCTCATCTTTCATAGTGTGATAATTTTCAGTGGCCTTTATCGTGGGTTTGGAAGAGCGCTTCGGTTGGACAACTTGGTCTGCTGGAAGCGCGGGATCTGCCTCCTGGGCTTCATAATGGACAGTATCCGATTGTATTTGCTCTGTTTCAGCAGTGGGGAACTGTCCGAGGTCTTTTTCGGCTATTTTGATTTAAGGTGTACTGTCTCTTTAACAAACTTGACTTTTTGAATAGGGGTCCGAAAATTGTTGTGCAGCTCTGCAAGGACTCACTGATGAAATTCCCAAGGTGTCTTTAGCAAAACTTGGGGTTCGCAGTCCAGCAATGTACAGTAATGAGGTATAATGTACTGCAAGTCTATAGAAGGGGTATGGCAAGAGGGAAACAGCAGGTGCATAAACTGTCCCTTTACAATGCAAGCAGAGGTGATACAGGACGTGGCAGATGGGAAAGCTTCCCCTTAGGCGGGCTTTGCACACTACGACATCGCAGGTGCGATGTCAGTGGGGTCAAATTAAAAGTGACACACATCCGGCATCGCATGCGACATCGTAGTGTGTAAAGCCTAGATGATACGATTAACGAGCGCAAAATCGTCGTAATCGTATCATCGGTGCAGCGTCGGCGTAATCCATAATTACGCTGACGCGACGGTCCGATGTTGTTCCTCGCTCCTGCGGCAGCACACATCGCTGTGTGTGAAGTCGCAGGAGCGAGCAACATCTCCTACCGGCGTCACCGCGGCTTCCGTAGGATATGCGGCAGGAAGGAGGTGGGCAGGATGTTTACATCCTGCTCATCTCTGCACCTCCACCGCTATTGGCCGCCTGCCGTGTGACGTCGCTATGACGCCGCTTGACCCGCCCCCTTAGGAAGGAGGCGGGTCGCCGGCCAGAGCGACGGTCGCAGGGCATGTGAGTGCATGTGAAGCTGGCGTAGCGATAATGTTCGCTACGCCAGCTATCACACGATATCGTACCTGCGACGGGGGCAGGGACATCGTAGCATCGGCTTGCGATGTCGCAACGTGCAAAGCCGCCCTTAGGCTTGTCCAGGCATGCACTGTTGCAGGCAGACTAGTGCACATGGCTTGTTGCTAGGCAGATTACAAGGGAAGTTACAGGGTTCTTAGGGATCTGTAGCCAGGGGAATTGAGCTGTTAAGCAGTCTTCTGACTGATTTGGGCTCTCAAGGAAGTTTTGATTTGGGCTGTTAAGCAGCCTTCTGACTGTTCTGTCCCCACTTAAAGGCGATTGAAGGCGCGTAGTTGTGAGATGTTGTGAGAATCTTACCTTCCTTTTTCCTATAGGTGAGGCAGACGTGACCAGAGCGCTCCAGAGTTAAACATGCACATGCTGAGATGAAACAATGGTGGTTTATATTCTCCATAGGTTAGGACATGCAGAAGTACAGCGGTCCAAGTGCTTGGCATTGTGGTTCTCTTGTGATGCTTGTTTCTGAAGCCACTAAGGTCAGAAGACTTTGCTTCCAGTAGCTCCAATAAGGGGTGTTATTCTCACAAAAACTCTGGCTGGAACTGAAGATGCCAGGAAGTGATGCAATTGGGTCAGCAGACACTCCCATGGGCTGGACAAAAGAAACAGAGGAGCCGAAAGGTCTGACCAGTAGATGGCAGCAGAGACAAGCATGAAAAACATTAAATAACAGTTTTAACTAAAACAAATAGGAACAGAGCAGAGCACAATACTACAGAGCACAAGGATGGGTACAATACTACAAGGATGAGCACCATACTACAGGGCACAAGGATGAGCACAATACTACAAGGATGGGCACAATCCTACAGGATAGGTACAATACTACTGGGCACAATACTGCAAGGATGGGCACATAACTACAAGGATGAGCACAATACTACAGGACACAAGGATGAGCACAATACAACAAGGATGGGCACAATACTACAGGGCACAAGGATGGGCACAATACTACTGTAGTATTGAGCACAATACTACAGGATGGGGACTGTGAGGAAATATGGATATATTCTGATCTATTAAGCCATATTCCTATAGCCGCCATCTTGTCAAGGTACGACCATGGTATCTCCTTGTGTGTGACTGGGCCTTGAGGCCTAAGGAGGCTTCAATCAGTATGCATATTAACTTGAGGAAATTAGATGAGCTACTTAGGCCTGAGAACAGTAAGGGAAAGGAAGACCCAGCAAATGTAAAAGTCAAGGTGTCAAAATCCAATTAGGACAGCCCTTGATCCAGCACACCCCCTGCGGAGTGAATTGTCATACACAGGAGGTGGGAGGGAAGCTCCAGGTTTATAATTTATCTTCAAAGGTCTCCTCCAGACAATTCGGAACCGTCAGTAGAGTTTCAATATTGGGGGGTACTTCGCCCCCACAGACAAGACAGGCATATGTTCATATTCCTGAGGGCCAGACGCACGTAACACATATTTCGGCAAAACTGTATGATGTACGTAGCCCTCCGTAATTAATAACTGGCCACAGGAAGCCCGCAGGACCCTCATATTTCCTATCAAAACGGAGATCAATTCACAACGACAAAAGTGAGGGTCATATCGTCCGTGTGAGTAGCTCAGGGGCAGAGCTAGGCTGGGAAATATAACGTTAGATTATTCTCAGCCAGCAGCAGGGGGAGGGAATTCCCAGCCAGGATGATGTCACGAGGGAGGGCCAATGAGCCTGAGCCAGAACAGATAAAAGTAGGTGCAGGGATCTGCACATTGTCTTTACTCGGGGGTCATGTGTACGATACACATGTGAGGAAGTCCATGATACCCTGGTCAAATGGCGCCCCCTGTAGCCAGACGCATAAGGTAAATGCTTGATCTGACTGTCTGTAACCACGCCTTATTTGTAAATGTATTCTGACATGTATCTATTTATTCTGTAAATTCCTTATTGTATATATTGTAGTCTCTAGTGTTCCCTTACGGCTATTAAAATATATATAATTTAATCTTGGACTGTTCTGTTATCTCGATTCCTGAATTCCACATCTGTGTGCTCGGCGTAATAGTTATCGTAATCGATTGGTGGCAGCGAGTTTATGCCAAGGATCATTTTGGGGCGACCCGTGAGATCAGGGGCGGATTAGATATATTCCGCCTCAGGAGTCTGGGGAATATATACCTTACTCTCACCCAGGGTGGATTGATTTAAATCACGCCGATTTAAATCATGATTTAAATCACGATTTAAATCAAAAGATTTTTTTCTATTTAAATCGGATCGATTTAAATCATGATTTTAATCATGATTTAAATCACTGATTTAAATCAAAAGGTTTTTTTTTAATATAAATCACGATTAAAATGAGAAGTGAGAGCAGTGTGCATGTGCGCCCATAGTTACACGGACGAAACTAGGGGCAACGATCTAACGCCAGGGTGAGGGGGGGACCCCAAAGTAAGTAAAAATCTTTTTTGTTTTACTATATGGCAATAGGTAGGTGTTTAAAAGCAGCATGTCTTAATTGTATAAACTATTAATAGCCTCCACATTTTGTTCATACTGCCCCTTTAATTCCACACTTCTAGCTTGGTTTCAGTTTTGGTTTAGTTTCTTTTTCCCTGCATTCAGTTGACATGCCCAAACTTGTTGGATAGTCAGCAGTACTTGGCTCAGGCTGTAGTAACATCAGCAGTGCTTGGCTCAGGCTGTAGTAACAATCAAACTTCATAAGTGATCTGTGTGAGCCATGGCAGCAGGTCGTAAGAGAGACCCTATTTGGGTTCATTTTGTTGAGATGCCAGCAGCAGATCTTGGAAAGAAAGGTGCAAGAGCAAAGTGCAAATACTGTCAAAAGGATATCCAAGGACTTGTTTGCCGTTTGAAATCACATTATGAAAACTGCAACCAGAAGGGAAATGAAGATGTTGATAGTGATACAACTAATGTCAATGAACCCCCACAGCTTCTTATGCACCAGGAGCCTAGTACTAGTGGTAAGTCTGGCAATTAATTTACAACCTATTTTTTTAACAGACATTTTACTGGGATGGTTAAAGTCTATGAAAAGAAAAATTTCTAGCACTGGTAGTTCTGGAGTATAGAATTTAAATTTATGTTAAGGCAATATTTCACAGAAAATTAACGCTAAAGGACATGTGCACCTTTATTTTTTTAAGGTGCACATGTCCCCCCCCCCCGCAGCGCTCTTACCTCCGATCCCCACAGCGCTGAGATCCGTGGCTTCGTTTTGAACGTCCGCCTCCCGTCCTCCGGTTGCGGCCTACTCGCAGTGATCCAGCGGCGTGACGTCAGCGGGCCGCACGCTCCATTGAAATGAATGGAGGCACGCTCGCGGACGGGCAGAACGAAGCCACGGATCCCCGCAGCGCTGACATCGGAGGTAAGAGAGCTGCGGGGGGAGGACATGTGCACACTGTGACTGGCTGCACCTTAAAAAATAAAGGTGCACATGTCCTTTAAGTAAAAATAAAGTGTGTATACGCTTATTTTTTTTTATTGTAGGCTGCAATTCACTTTTGAAGTCTGCCAAATTAACCATTTTAAAAAAAAAACATTTTTAAAACTTTTGTGACATAATTTTTTTCAGTTGCTGAGGCTCTGATATTAGTTACCAGTATTACAGCAACCTCACCGGAAAACTTGAGTAGCATAACTTTTGAGACAGCCCTTATAGGACGAGGACCATTACATTGTTCAAAAAGTTTGTTTCAATATTTTCGTTATATTTCTTCAAATACGCAGTCGATTTATATTTTTAATTTCTGTGCTTTCAGGGTCAAATATGGCTTGTGCTGCACGTGACAATCAATATCTGGGTACAACTTCAACAAAGCAGCCCAAAAAAAAACTTTGCGTGCAACAAAGTGTAGAAAAATTCATCTTAAAGACTACGACGAGCCAGAAAGAACATTTTGATGAATTAATTGCTAAATTCATATTTGCAACCAATTCTTCTTTCCGACTAGTTGAGCACCCATTGTTTGTACAAATGATCGAAGGAATTAGACCAGGCTACAAACCACCAAGTAGATTTGATATCTCAGGAAAACATCTTCAGGCTGTATACGACATAGAAAGAGCGGCTTGTACAAAATATTTGAAAGACAAGGTTGTTAACATGAGCTTGGATGGTTGGAGCAACATCCACAACGACCCCATAATTTGCACTTGTGTCACAACAGAAGATGGTGAAACTTACCTTACAGACACAATCGACACATCTGGAAATTCACATACTGCTGAATATTTACTTGAAATTGCTAAGAACTCAATTCACCAATGCCAAGAACAGTTTGGATGTAAAGTAAGGAGCTTAGTTACTGATAACGCAAGCAATGTGGCAAAAATGCGAGCGGAACTGGCACAGGATGACACAAATGTCATTACATACGGTTGTTCTGCCCATTTGTTGCATCTTTTGGCAAAAGACCTGCATATTTTGGGTGTCAAGGAACATGTAGAAATTGTTAAATATTTCCGCAATAATCATTTTGCACATGCAACCTACAAGGAAATGGGAGGACTGAAGTTGGTTCTACCACAAGATGTGAGATGGAATACCTTGGCTGACTGCTTGGAACTGTTTATTAACAACTGGTCAAAATTACTGTCCATTTGCGAAACACATCGGGATAAAATTGATGCTAATATACGAAGCAAAGTATTAAATCTTGGTGTGAAGAGAAATGCCGAGGACCTCTTGGAAAGGTTAAAGCCAATATCGATTGCGTTGGATAAAATGCAGAAAGATACTGCAACCATAGCTGATGCCACAGAAGTTTGGAAAGATTTAGAAGGTTCTCTAGATCTCTTGAACCTCTCAAACAATGTAAAGGTTGCAATACAGCACCGCAAGGACCAAGCATTAAAAAAAGAACACTATTTAGCCAATATCTTGCATCCCATCTACAGAAGGAAAAAATTATCTGAGGCGGAAATCAACTCTGCAATGGAGTGGCTCGCCGATACTAACCATGACATTGTGGCAACTGTGCTGAAATTGAAGTGTGAATCTGCATCATTTCAAAAATACATGTTTGCAGATAACGTCGTTAATGAACTAAAACCACTGGACTGGTGGAAGTCGCAATCACTTGTTCTTCCAGCAAAGATAATAAATCTAGCTACTCAGCTACTGACTGCATCGGCTTCATCCGCAGGAGTAGAGAGATTGTTTTCTTCATTTGGTTTTGTGCATACAACAGTCCGAAACCGCTTAGGAACTGCTAAAGCAGGACAACTGGTTTTCCTATTAAAAGTCCTAAATAAACAGTAGGCTTAAAGGACTGATGTATTCACTGAAGATGTTTGCTTACTTCAAACGTTAGAGATAGGCTATTGTTAAAAAGTACTTACTCTCTGTAGTTCAATTCTGAGTGTTTAATAGTGCAAATAAAAATTATTAGGTTTCATAATCAACTGTTTTAATATTTTTATTTGTGTAAAACAATTAGATTTGCAAAAAGACAAAGTTTTGCTTGTGTACAACTTGATTAAAAAATCTGATTTAAATCAAATGATTTAAATCAAAAAAATCTGATTTAAATCAAAAAAATCTGATTTTTTTGATTTTTTTTAAAAAAAATCAAGATTTTTATCCACCCTGCTCTCACCGGGAACCCTTCAATCATCGGCATATACAATAGCGGCCTCCTTGCTTATTGTCGGGCAATTCCATAATTGGCCTGACTATAAGAGGGGTGCTAGAGAGCGAGTCACGGGTTCTGTGAGGTGGAAAAGAGGGGGTGTAACTTCCACTCCTTCCCCCTGTTCATGACAGAGACATTACTGCAGCACGGGGACATTACTACAAGATGTTGGCTAAGATTACTATATGATGCTGTTAATTGTAAAACAATATTACAAGAAGGTGATAAAATGTAAAAAACAAAATCAAAGCATGAATTATTTTGAATGCGGCCCCTCTCAATTTCTTTTTTCTATGTGCGGCCCATACACCCAGCTGATTTTGAGCCCCCTGGCCTATACACTCCAGTGACCTCATATTTAAACACAGGCCGGGGCATATACGCCTCCTGTATCTGTTGAAGATGGTTTCATATCTGGTTTGGTGCCTCTGTTAATTACAGTTGTCCATACACAGAGGTGAGACAATGGGGATCTGATATATCTGTCTCGTTAGATGTCAGAGGCCTGTGATCAGACTACTGGCTATTGTCCAGTACTGTCATATCTGATGGACAGTTGGTCATTTGTTTGATACACCATGGATATCTATGGTAGCAAACAAAAGAGGCTTGCATTTTAATGACTCAGGTGAACAAGGCAGACTTGTAAAGGCCCCTTTATACACTGCAACATCGCAAACGAAATCGCTGTAACGTCACCGGTTTTGTGACGTAATAGCGACCTCCCCAGCGACATTGCAGTGTGTGAAACACATCAGCGACCTGGCCCCGCTGTGAGGTTGTGATCGCTACAAATCTTTCAGGACCATTTTTTGTTCCTTTGTTTCCCGCTGTGCAGCATGCATCGGTGTGTTTGACACCGTTACAGTGACTTCGTTAGCGACTTCCCTTTCAAATAGCTGCTTTAACACATCCCCAATGACCAGCTAGGTCATTCTGCAGGTCCGGATCACTGCTGCGGGACATCTGATCTGAGGGAGATCATCTAATCTTATTTACAATAAAGGATCTTCTGGTTTATTTTTCTTTTTTTCTAAATAGGAGATTTTTTCCTGATTGACCCAAGAAAGATGAATAAGGACAAAGATCAAATTATGGAGAAGATATTAAACCTGAGTCTGGAGATAATCTTCCATCTTACTGGAGAGGTGAGAGGCTCTGATGTCATCACATTACATCATTATCTATGGGAATAACAGAGGATATGACCGGGGAGGTGAGAGGTTCTGATGTCATTACATTACATCATTATCTATGGGGATAACAGAGGATATGACCGGGGAGGTGAGAGGTTCTGATGTCATCACATTACATCATTATCTATGGGAATAACAGAGGATATGACCGGGGAGGTGAGAGGCTCTGATGTCATCACATTACATCATTATCTATGGGAATAACAGAGGATATGACTGGGGAGGTGAGAGGCTCTGATGTCATCACATTACATCATTATCTATGGGAATAACAGAGGATATGACCGGGGAGGTGAGAGGCTCTGATGTCATCACATTACATCATTATCTATGGGAATAACAGAGGATATGACTGGGGAGGTGAGAGGCTCTGATGTCATCACATTACATCATTATCTATGGGAATAACAGAGGATATGACCGGAGAGGTGAGAAGCTTTGATGTCATCACATTACATCATTATCTATGGGAATAACAGAGGATATGTCCGGGGAGGTGAGAGGCTCTGATGTCATCACATTACATCATTATCTATGGGAATAACAGAGGATATGACCAGGGAGGTGAGAGGCTCTGATGTCATCACATTACATCATTATCTATGGGAATAACAGAGGATATGACTGGGGAGGTGAGAGGCTCTGATGTCATCACATTACATCATTATCTATGGGAATAACAGAGGATATGACCGGGGAGGTGAGAGGCTCTGATGTCATCACATTACATCATTATCTATGGGAATAACAGAGGATATGACCGGGGAGGTGAGAGGCTCTGATGTCATCACATTACATCATTATCTATGGGGATAACAGAGGATATGACCGGGGAGGTGAGAGGCTCTGATGTCATCACATTACATCATTATCTATGGGAATAACAGAGGATATGACCGGGAAGGTGATGGACTCTGGAAATGTGTGTAGTGATATTATTAATGTTTCCACACTCAGGATTACACAGTAGTGAAGACCTCTAGTGATCGCTGTCAGGCCCCTGTGTCTGAAGGACGGGGAGGAACCCTGAGCCCAATCCCGGGGCCTCCACCTCAGCCCCGGATACATGAGGACATCAAAGACCAGAAGATCCTAGAACTCACCCACAAGATGCTTGAGCTGCTGACTGGAGAGGTGACACTGCTGGGAATGCTGGGACATTATACAGGACGGCACTGGAGGATTCTGGGTGATGACGGTATCATTGTGTTGTCAGGTTCCTATAAGGTGTCAGGACGTCACCGTCTATTTCTCCATGGAGGAGTGGGAGTATCTAGAAGGACACAAGGAGCGGTACAAGGAGGTGATGATGGAGGAGCCCCAGCCCCGCACATCACCAGGTAATAGACAGGACTGAATACACCCGGCCTATAATTATCTGTATGTAATAATGATGTCCGTCCTGTCTGTGTCTCCTGCAGGCCTCTCCAGTGTGAGGACAACCCCAGAGAGATGTCCCGCTCCTGCTCCTTTTCCACAGGATTCTCAGGTAGATGGCAATCTCCTCTATAATCAGGTGCAGGCTGGCCTAGGAGTAGGCAGGAATTTGCCCACCGAGCTGGTCCCCAAGCGGCTGTTCAGGGCTGCAGGGAGGCCTCACTTCACCTATTTGTTTTCTCCGCTGCCTGAATGCGTCGCAGTTAGTCATGTTAGTGATGAGTGAATGTATTTGTTACTATTTGCTATTCGCAGAATAGTCCAGTATTTGGGCTATTCGTTATATTGCAAGTAATGGTGTGTTTACCTCGCCATATGCATATGTCCCACCCAGCCTTTTTGGCACCTGATTTGCAGCCAGTTGGGCTTCTTAACCAATCACAGTAATGCTGCAGCCATCTTGGTTGTGGCATTACTGTGATTGGCTGACCACTTAGCATCATAGGATCTATAAAAGTCCTTCCCCCGCCATTTTGCGCACATTGCGTCCAAATCCAGCGTTGTTTCAGCGTAGGGATAGAGCAAGCAGCTGCTAGGGAGAGTGTAGGCCTCTTAATAACACAAAAAGCCCTTTTCAGGGCTACCTGCAGTGTAGGTCAGTGTAGCGTATGGAAACACAGATTTCTAAGCAGGGAAAGCGTTTAAAGCAGTATGTGTCACTACCTCCATTGTACGGTGCAGAAACCAGAATACAGTAGCTCTTTTAAGAGCTGATAGCACTGAACAAAGTCACAGCAGGGAGGGAGAGATTGTGGATTAGGTAAGGAATCGGGACGTATTTCCACAATATTTAGGGGTTCACAGCCTGACTTGTGCCATCCATCCACGTCAGCCACATTAATACGTTGCTAGTGGCTTTTGTAAATACTAAGCAGGACTCTACCATTTTGTGCTGCCTGGTAAAAAGTACTCACACAATATTTTTGGGGTCAAAGTTTGCTTGGCTTGGGCTATCAACATCTGCAAATATGTCAGCAAAACCCAAAATGACAAAAGCAGTTATGTGACGTGGGCGTGATGTTGTCAGTGGTAGGCAACAATGCACTGAGTCTGTGTCAGATCAGAAGCTTGATGCATCCACTATGTTCCTTGCCAAATTTCCCGCTCTGGAATGTAAACGGGTGGAAGCCAGAAGAGCGAGAGCAGATTCTGTCTTGGATGGCAGATAAGGCCTCCTTCGCATTTGTCAAGCAGCAATAAATCATCCACGACCACACAGTCTACTGTGGATACACAGAAGGCTGGCCCATCCAATCCTCAACCTAGTGCTGCTCCTCCCCCTTTCATCAGTCACAGGAGACATATGACCCCAATCTTGGCCACTCTGAGGATATGTTTTGTAAGTATCTTATGATTGGCTCTGGCCTTCCGCCTTGCAGCATTGAAGAGGGACAAGAGTAGGTGGCATGCATTGATGCACAAGTATTTGAGGACCCACGGCCAGAAGAAAGCCAGTTTGAGGAACCTGATTTATAGTCTCCAGAGGTGGAAGCTGATGATGATGAGTTGCTATTAGGTCAGCCTACAATCTCAAGTGGGATGGAGGATGAGATGAAAGATGAGGTGGTCGATGAGGAGTACACTAATCTGACCTGGACTGTTAACATGCATAGCCAGCACAGCAACACAGAGGATGATAGATATGTAGCGCCAATAATGGCATCAAGGGGTAGTGAGAGTGAGCGCTGGGTCATCTGTACCGACGAGCACCCCCACTGTGGCGCAAGTCAGGGCAAAAGGGTATTCAGCTGCTGTCTGGAAGTTTTTTCTCTGAATAGTCCTCCAGAGAAAAACATTGTAATCTGTAGCATCTGCCATACTAAGTTAGGCAGAGGCCAAGGCAAAGGCAATCTGAGCACCACTAGTATGTGGAACCACATGGCAGCCAAGCACCCCAGTAGGTGGGCCAAACACGAGGGTACCAAATTTGTGTCTGCGGGTCAAACCACTGCCATGTCGCCTGTGCTACGTTCCTCACAATCTGCTGTCCAGGAACCAGGCGCTCATATATCCTTCCCACAAGGTGTGATTGCACAGACATAGCAAACATCAACCACATCCACTTCCTTGTCCCAGCGAAGCGTCCAATCGTCCGTGCCTGAGATCTTTCAAAGGAAGCGTAAATACCCAGCAATGCGTCCTCAGGCATGAAACCTAAACTCACACATTGCCAAATTGCTAGCTGTGGAGATGTTGCCATTTAGGCTTGTGGGAACAGAGTGTTTCCGTGATCTCTTGGCTGTGGCTGCCCCATGATGCAGTGTTCTGAGCCGCCACTATTTTGCCCGTTGTGCCGTCCCCGCGTTACACAAGCACGTGTTAAACAATCTCAACCGTGCTCTGACCAACGCCGTAGCCTGGGAGGTCCACCTAACAACAGACACGTGGACAAGTTGTTGTGGGCAGGGACGACAAGAATAGCGAGCCCAACTTCTACCAGCGTTTCCGGCTCATCATACGCCACTTTCTGTCTCCCTTTCTTCTCCTGCTCCTCATCCTCTGCTGAATTACCCTCTCCATCACTGCCAAGCTAGGAGTTGTGCAGCAGCGCATCGGCAAATCGGCAACTCGCTCTGCTGAATCTGATCTGTTTAGGTCACAAACCACACACTTCAGCAGAGCTGTGGCAAGGTTTAAAAGAGCAGACCGATCAGTGGCTCTCCCTGCTGCACCTCCAACTCGGCCTGGTTGTTTGTGACAATGGACGGAACCTGGTGGTGGCATTAAAGATCAGCAAGCTGGTACACATGCCATGCATGGCTGACGTGCTGAACCTAGTTGTTCAGAAATTTCTGAAGACATACCCGACTTGCCGTGCCTACTTGAGAAGGTGCGCCGAATTAGTGCCCTTATCCGCCATTCTTCTACCACTTTTGCTGATCTTACAGTGCTGCAAAACTGCTTTAATTTGCCAAGTTACTGACTTATGTGCGACCTGCCCACGCGTTGGAATTCTACATTCTATATGTTGGTGAGGATTACTGAGGAGCAGATGGCAGTAGCTGAATACTAGCTTTAACATGCCCGCAGACTGAGAGTCAGCCACCACACATAACAACTGTTGAGTGGGTGGGGATTGCTGACATTTGTGAGGTTCTTGAGAACTTTGAGTACTGCACCAAGCTCATGAGCGGTGATCAGGCTATTATATTAACCTTCCTGCTGCTGTGTCTGTTGAAACAATCACTGCATAATCTCAAAGAGGAAGCTTTGAGTGCCCAGCATGTGGCTATGGAGCCAGATTTTCCAATGGGTGATACTACCCAGCCCAGCCAATATTCTGAAGCAACATTGGGTGATGAGGAGGAAGAAGACTTGTTTTTCTGTGCTACCAAGGGGGACTCTCAACCCCAGCCTCATGTCTGTCCGGCATGGATGGGCTGGACAGGAGGAGGTGGATGAGGAGGAGGCAGGTCAGCGTGAGGAGACGTGGATATTGTTCCTTCTGGAGGGGACACAGAACTTTTGCCTGTTTGTAGATTGGCCCACAAGGCACAGTTCATGTGTAAGGGGCACTTTGCACACTACGACATCGCAGGTGCGATGTCGGTGGGGTCAAATTGAAAGTGACGCACATCCGGCGTCGCAGGCAATTTCGTAGTGTGTAAAGCCTTTTTGATACAATTAACGAGCGCAAAATCGTAGTAATCGTATCATCGGTGTAGCGTGGGTCATTTCCATAATTTGGAAATGACCGATGTTGTTCCTCGTTCCAGCGGCATCACACATCGCTGTGTATGAAGCCGCAGGAGCGAGGAACATCTCTTACCTGCGTCCTGCGGCTCACGCCAGCTATGCGGAAGGAAAGAAGTGAGCGGGATGTTTACGTCCCGCTCATCTCCTCCCCTCCGCTTCTATTGGCCGCCTGCCATGTGACGTCGCTATGATGCAGCACGACCCACCCCCTTAATAAGGAGGAGGGTCACCGGCCAGAGCGACGTCGCAGGGCAGGTGAGTGCATGTGAAGCTGGCGTAGCGATAATGTTCGCTACGGCAGCTATCACCATGATATCGCAGCTGCGACGGGGGCGAGGACTATCGCGCTAGGCATCGCAAGCATCGGCTTGCTATGTCGAAGTGTGCAAAGTGCTCCTAAGTGTTTGTGGCAAGACCCTCGCATGAGACACATTTTATCCAACAACCTATATTGGTTGGCCACCTTTCTGTACCCACGGTACAAGGAGAAATTTCCTTCTGCTTTTGGAGTCACCAGAGGGTTGCACAATGGAATCCTTCAAGAGATTCGATGTAGATCAGTTGATGAAAAAATCACCTTCAGACAACGCTGATGGCAGAGTTACTGGCTCTTTTCAACACCAAGGATTAATGGGGAGACACACCAACACCAGGTCCAACAAAGATGGGGGAAAATGTACGTAAACTAGACCAATTTCAATAAGTCAGGACATCAGCAAGGTCTATCTGTGCCTGTAACAATGCCAAGGAGGGAGAAGTTGCACAACATGGTCAAAGGGTACTTAAGTGATCATACCTGCGTCCTTTCTGATGCTTCAGTTCCCTTTAATTATTGGGTGTCCAAGCTGAACACTTGGCCCGACCTGTCCTTATACGCCTTAGAGGTGCTGGCCTGCCCGGCTGCTAATGTGATGTCAGAGCGTGTTTTCAGTTCTGCTGGGGCAATTCTCACTGACAGGTGCTCACGCCTCTGAACAGAAAATACAGACAGACTTACTCTGATTAAATTCAACAAGGACTGGATTTCTCCACAGTTTGCAATCATCCAGATGAGAGCAAGCCAAACTAAATTCCCCCAAAATGTTCATTTTGACTACTGCTGTTAATTTCCCACCCCTTCCCATATAAATCCTTTTCTTTTCTGCATCAACCATGACTAAGCCCATAGGGCTAATTTGTGTAAACACTATGCACATTGTGCAGTGGCAGACAAACCAGGACAGGACTGCTACTCCAACCTAACTACTATTTTTCATTGGAGGTTTGTTGACTTGCTGCGTCATCCATGACTCAGGCCACAGGGTTAATTTTTTTAAACAATGCACATCCATGTGACAACTGCATCCATTCCGTTCTGTATATGGTCCGTATTACATCAGTGTGCCTTTCGGGGTTTTTTTGTGGACAGCAACAAAAACGGAAAGAGGCTTACATAAAGTCAAAAGCTAGAAAGATATATAGCTGGATAGATAGATAGAAAGACATATATAATGTCCCACTCCCCTGCATTTTGTAATCTTGCACTCATTAGTGCCGTTCATGTGGCACTTAAGGGTGTTTAGTTTTGTTTTAAGCCACAAATTAATTATTTTCCTCAAAAAATGATGTGGGATCACCCCTATTTTTTGTACACAACTGAGCTGAAGCAGGCAGCTGCATCCCGCAGACCACGGCAGCTCTATCTTGGCTGGTAATCCAAGACAGAGGACACCCCACACTGTTCTTTTAAATTAAATAAATAATTTAAAACAAAAAACGTGGGCTCCCCCCCCCCCCCCCCAAATTAAATAAACAGCCAAGGTAAAGCAGACAGCTGTGGTCTGGTATTCTTAGACTAGGGAGGTCCACGGTTATTGGAAACTTCTCAGCCTAAAAATATCAGGCCGCAGCCGCCACAGAAGTGGCGCATCCGTTAGATGCGCCAATCCTGGCACTTTGTTCAAGCTCATCCCGTTGCTCTGGTGCGGTGGCAAACTGGGTATTATATGATGTCACCTGGCATCAAGCCCTGGCATTAGTGATGTCTCGGCATCTATCACATACCCGGCATTACTAACCCAGTCAGTACTAAAAAAAAATAGACAACAAACATTTTTTTATTTAAAAATATACTCCCCAAAACATTCCCTCTTTCACCAATTTATTGAAAAGAAAAAACAAATTTGGGTCCGGCTTAATCCAATAACGGGGTCCCGTGACAATCCATACCATACTCACTGTCCCAGTCAATGAAGAATAGAATGTTCCCCATTGTCTGGGAGAGCACTGCAGTGACCTGAGCTAACAGCATTAGGTCAGGCCAGGTCACTACAGGGCATAACAAGCGCTGACGTCATGAGTTTAGTTGAGTTCATTACCTGCATTGATGAACTCGGCTAAACTCATGACGTCAACGCTCGTCACTGAGTTCCATGGCTGCCGTGTTCTCATGCGAACTGTCCCATGAGCCCGTGACGTCACCACTGGTCACCGTCTCAGGCAGTCCCCGAGTCTTGATTTGAGAAAGCGGTGTCATGGAAGTCAGTGACGAGCGCTGACGTCACAAATTCAGCGGAGATCATCACAGCAGGTAATGATCTGAGCTAGCTTCCCGATGTTGGCGCTCGTCATCCCGATGTTGGCGCTCATCATCCCACAGCTGCTCACACATTGCTGTGTGAGTCACTGCGGTGCTGGCCAGGGCAGTGCGACATAGACTGCAAGGGCACCGATAGACTGAAGCCACGTGGATCCCGGAAACCATATGTGAGTCAGAAATGCATGCAGGCATATTCTCCAGGCTCTCCCCATTCAGTTTAATTAATTTCCCATCCATTTCAGCCTTTTCTTCAGGCCCCCAGACATGTTTGTTGGGTTCAGCAGAAAATTACTCGTATTTTACATTGACTTGCATTGTACTCGATATTCAGAACGAATATGCGAGTATTACAAAGTGCTCGTTACGAGTATCACGATTACGAATATTATGGTACTCGCTCATGTGTAGTCGCAGTGATCAAACATGGCCACACTGTGTGCTGTGGAGGCTCTGTCTTCTGGAGCTTGTGGATCTGAGACCAGTGGATGAGGTGATCAATCACAGTATCACGGCCGGAGGTCTCAGTGAGGAGGACACTCAGTAGTGTAGCTGCCAGGGGGCAGAGGGTGCGGTGGCCCAGGCCCCGTGCTTATCACAAGCCCAACCAAAGCTACTGTGAACTATATCAGGTATGCAGTGCGCCGATATAGTTAATTTGTGCGTCCGTGCCGGGAGACATGACCTTCCTGCATTGCTGCTGATGACAGCGTGGTGATGTCATTGCAGAGCGCCGGGACTCTGATGTCCTGCCCGTTCTGCACCCATCAAAACCTGCTGGATTAGGTGAGCCTATGATTTATATTAATGCAACACAGGGGACATATATACGAGGCTGGGGGTCTTATATTCCAGGATGGGGCCCAGGCTGGGGGTCTTATATACCAGCATGAGGCCCAGGCTGGGGGTCTTGTATACCAACATGAGGCCTAGGCTGTGGGTCTTGTATACCAAGATGAGGCCCAGGCTGGGTGTCTTATATACCAGCATGAGGCCCAGGCTGTGGGTCTTGTATACCAGGATGAGGCCCAGGCTGGGGGTCTTATATACCAGGATGGGGCCCAGGCTCGGGGACATATATACCAGGATGGGGCCCATGCACAGGAACATATATACCAGGGTGGGGCCCAGGCTGGGGTCTTATATATCAAGATGAGGCCCAAGCTTGGGGACATACAGTATATACCTATATACCAGGATGGGGCCTAGGCTGGGAGACATATATATCAGAATGGGGCCCATGCTGGGAAAAAATGTACCAGGATGGGACCAAGGCTGTTTCTCTTATATATCACAATGGGGCCCAGTCTGGGGGTCTTTATATAATAATAATCTTTATTTCTATAGCGCCAACATATTCCGCAGCACTTTACAATTCAGGAGGATCATATACAAACAAGTGACACTTATAGAAAATACAATAATTAGAGGGAAAAAAAAGACAACCCTGCTCGTGAGAGCTTACAATCTACAATGAGATGGGGGGGGGCAAGGTAAAAGTGCTTATCCTTGAGATGCATTTGGGTGCCTTGGAGTTTGACATGGGGTTATGTTCTGAGAAGGCGTGGAGGGACTATGTGAATTTAGTTTGGCTAAGGAGTGTGATAGGCCGCCCTAAAAAGATGTGCTTTTAGGGTGCGTCTGAAGCTGAGTAAGTTGTGATTCGTCCTAGCTTCTTGGGGTAGAGCATTCCAGAGGATTGGTGCAGCTCGGAGGATGTTTTGGATCCGGGAGTGGGAGGTTCGAATTAGTGTGGATGTTAGTCGAAGAGCGTAGAGAACAGGTGGGGTGATAGACAGAGATGGGGGCGGAGATGTAGGGGGTGCTGCACTATGGAGAGCTTTGTAGGTGAGAACAAGCAGTTTGAATTGGATCCTGTGATATATGGGCAGCCAGTGCAATGACTGGCACAGAGCAGAGGCATCCGAGTAGCAGTTAGCAAGATAGGTGACCTTGGCTGCTGCATTAAGGATGGACTGTAGAGGAGAGAGTCTAGTTAGGGGGAGACCAATTTATAGAGAGTTACAGTATTCAAGGCGGGAGTGGATCAGGGCCACAGTGAGTGTTTTTGTCATTTCCATTGTGAGAAAGGGGCGGATTCTAGAGATGTTCTTGAGGTGCAAGCAGCAGGAGCGGGCAAGAGATTGTATTTGGGAGATGAAGGAGAGATCAGTGTCAAGTATAACACCCAGACAGCGGGCTTGCTGCCTAGGACTTATCGTTGTGCCACACACAGAGAGGGAGATGTCGGGTTTAGAAAGGTTGGAAGACGGAAGGAAAAAAAGAAGTTCAGTTTTGGAAAGGTTAAGTTTCAGATAGAGAGCAGACATGATGTTGCAAACTGCAGTCAGGCAGTCACTGGTGGTCTGTAGAACAGTGGGGGTGAACTTAGGGGATGAGGTGTATAATTGTGTGTCATCAGCATAAAGATGGTACTGAAAGCCAAATCTGATGATGGTCATTCCAATTTGGGCAATGTAGAGGGAGAAAAGAAGAGGGCCAAGGACTGAACCTTGAGGGACCCCAACAGTGAGAGGAAGAGAAAATGTGGAGCCAGCAAATGATACACTGAATGAGCGGCCAGAAAGATAGGAAGAGAACCAGGAAAGCACAGTGTCCTTTAGGCCGATAGAATGGAGCATAGAGAGAAGGAGATGGTGGTCAACAGTGTCGAAGGTGGCAGAGAGGTCAAGAAGGATAAGCAGAGAGTGGTCACCATTACATTTTGCTTTCAATAGGTCATTGGTCACTTTGACAAGGGCAGATTCTGTTGATTGTAAAGGGTGGAAGCCAGACTGTAAAGGATCTAGAAGAGAGTGAGTGGAGAGGTAGCGGGTGAGGTGAGAATAGACCAGGTGCTCCAGGAGTTTGGAGATGAAGGGGAGATTGGAGACTGGTCTGTAGTTGCTTGGGCAGGATAGATCAAGAGAAAGTTTTTTAGTAATGGAGTAATGGTAGAGTGTTTGAGGGAGGAGGGGAAGATACCAGAAGAGAGACAGAAATTGACGATTTTAGTTAGGTGAGTAGTGACAACCGGAGATAGAGACTGGAGTAGGTGTCAGGGGAAGGGATCAGTATGGCAATTGGTAGCACGAGAAGAAGAGAGGAGCCTGGAGACTTCCTCCTCTGTGACTGGGTCAAATGTGGAAAGTGAGCTGGATGGGATGTTGGGGGGGATGGGATTCATGACGCTTGGTGGCTGGGAGCTGATCTCTCAGCAGATGTTTTCTATTTTCACTGTGAAATATGAGGCCAGGTCATCAGCATGAAGGTCTGTGATAGGGTTCTGTACTTTGGGACTGAGAAGGGAGTGAAAGGTGTCAAAGAGCTTTTTTGGATTGTTGGATAGTGAGGAGATCAGGATGGTGAAGTAGGTCTGTTTGGCGAGGTGAAGGGCAGCGTTGTAGGCCCTTAACATGAACTTGTAGTGGATGAAGTTTTCTGGTGTGCGGGTTTTCCTCCATAGGCATTCGGCACTCCTAGAGAATCGCTGGAGAAATCGAGTTTGCGATGTGAGCCAAGGCTGTTTTACTCTGTGTTTGGAGATTCTGAGGGTGAGGGGTGCTACTTGGTCTAGGATTCTTCTGAGTGTGTCATTGTAGTGATTTACAGCCAGATCAGGACAGGAATGGGAAGAGATGGGGGAGAGTGATGAGTGTAGAGAGTTTGTAAGTGTCTGAGAGTGAATGGCCTGTAGGTTTATGAATGTGTGATAGGTGGGAATGTGCTGGGGGGGACGAGGGTTTGTGAGCTTGAGAGAGAGAATGTTGTGGTCAGAGGGGAAGAGGTGAGTTGTCAAAGTGAGAGATTGAGCAGAGGCGGATAAAGACCAGGTCAAGGTGTTGAGGTCGCCTGAGCTATAGCTTGTTTGTTCAAGCGTAATAAGAATATCTGTGTATATAAATAATCAAAATGTAGATGTAGATGCATAATTATCTGTCTATGTAGCCATCGCACACCTTGACAAAGGGTGTTACCATCTTCATGTGTCTCAGAGGATGAGAGCTGCGAGAGGCCAAGGAGGTGGCTAGATATAGAAGCTGGGATGCAGATGGGGAGGAGGGGCTGTTCATGATGATGTTGAAGTCTCCTAGGATGAGGGTTGGTAATTCTGAGGACATGAAGTGCGTCAGCCAGGCTGAAAAGTGGTCAATTAACTGGGTGGGTGAGCCTGGTGGATGATATATGACCGCTACTCTGAGGGAGATGGGATGGAAGAGCCTGATGGTGTGAACCTTGAAAGATGGATATGAGAGTGATAGAGCTGGGGGGATGACCTGGAACGTGTATTGTGGGGACAGGAGTAAGCCGACTCCACCACCATGTCTGTTTTCAGGTCTTGGTGAATGGGAAAAGTGTAAACCACCGTGAGAAATGGCGGCAGGGGAAGTAGGTTTAGAATCCTGAATCCAGGTTTCAGTGAGGTCTAGCAGATTAAGAGAATTATTGAGAAAGAGGTTGTGGATGTAGGGAAGCTTGTTACACACAGACCGTGGATTCCAGAGAGCACAATTAAAAGAGAGAAATGAGAGTGTACAACTAATGCTAATGAGATAAGCAGGGTTTCTATGGGAGGTGGGGGAGTAGGTAAAGTTGGCATGGGGTGGACCGGGATTAGGAGCGATATCGCCTGAGAGAAGTAGCAGTAAATGGAGAAAGAGCAGATGGTTTTTGGAATTGTGGCATGGCTTCTTCTGCAAGACCCTGGAGCATGTTAGATTGAGATTATTAAGATAGGTGGAAAGAGCCTGGGAGCTATAGATAGGAGAGGGGAGGAGAGAGGGGCTGATGTGGATGAGTGGTGATGGAGGGGGGACGGGGCGGTGAAAGTGGACAGTAAAAGCAGATAGGATGATAGAGAGAGAAATAATAGTCATGGTTGAAACAGAAGGTGTCAAAGATTAGTTTACCTGCCTCCTGCCCTGACTAAGGGCCATTGAAATAACTGCTCCACACTTAGCAACGATGGCACTTTGCATAAGATGGCACGCATGCAGGCACCCCACACGCGTGCACCCCTTAAGGAGCACACAAATATATAGAGCAGATTAGAGGACTAGCAGGATGGGATCTGGGCTGGTTCTTGTATATATCACAATGGGGCCCAGGCATATAGCTATTGGATTTTTCATGTCAGTATTCACACAACAGTTTCTGCTTTTCATATATTCACCTTACATAGTCACTGGTGTGCATACCTTCTCTCCATATAGAGCCAGAGTTGTGGCTGAGGATGCAGTGCTTCTCATAGTTGCATCACTACATTTTTGTATGGGGGGCAGCAAAGGGGGCACTTGCAGGAAAGACCTCTGTGAAGAGAACCTGCCCTTTGGCGGCACTTCACGGTTGAAAATCTCTTTGCGCATGTAATGTGGAAAGAAAGGGTATCTTTTTCATGTAGACTGTATCGACATCATCAGACTTGGAGTGACTCATTTTCACCCTAGTTTGGCAACATTGCTGCCCTTGCATACACAGATGATGAAGACTCCATTTGAGAATTGCCAATGTAACCTCCTAGGCTTCCTCCTCTTCCTTATCTGATGAACTACGCTGCTGAGTGCCTCTGGGTTCACACCAAGTGGGATCCACAACTTCATCGTCAGGCTCTATGTTGTCCCACTCCTCTTCCTGACATCACATCACATTACAGTACGTGTGCCCCTCAGGTATTTGAGTCTCATCATCATCACCTCCACCCCTGGATGTTAACATCAGTTGATGAGGGTGGGGATCCTCAACTGACATAGATTTGAAGCGTTGGTGCAGATGCTTTCCTCCTCTTGAGTCTGGGAATCTTTGGAGCAGAACTTTAACCCCTTCACGACCGCGGGCAGTAAAATTACGTCCTATTGTAACGTGACTTAACGACCAGGGATGTAATTTTACGGCCTAAACTTCATTTGATTGCCGTGGCCATAGCAACGGCTTTCAAATGATGTCCCCTGCTGTTTCTTACAGCAGGGGACCTTTGCTTGACCCCAGGGGGGGTGGCATCGCCAACCCCCATCGACAATCGATGTGATTGGCTGTTCAAATCTGAACCGCCAACCACATCATTCGCACTGATTTGGGCAAAAATAATGCCCGAATTAGTGCGATACTGTGAGATCCGGCTATGAGATGCCGTAGCAGCTACAGCAGATCATAGGTATCTCAAACATGTCGCCCCCAGCCCCTGCAGCACTGATTGGAGCGATCGTGCTATGACGCGCAATCGCTCCAATCAGTGTGCAGTGGGGCGGTCTGATCTGGAGGTGGCCGCCCTTCCCAGGCCTCTGCAGGTCTGGGGAGCCTCCCCCAACATGTCTGCAGCGTGCAGTGGCTGGTACTTATGGTACCACGCCACCGCTGCTGCCGTCGCCGATGTCACCGCTTCTGCTCCTGCTCCACGTGAGTATTCCGCTCCCGTTATGGCCCCTGCGCGCTCCCGTTATGGCCCCTGCACGTGCCCCCCGCGATCTGCCCCCCCACGCCTTGATCTTCCCCCCCCACGCCCCGATCTGCCCCCAGACATCCCGGTCTGCTCCGCACGCGATCTGCTTGCCTCCTCTGTCATCTCTATTCTGCTTCCTTCCTTCTTTGCTTCTCCGGTATCCCCCTCCTCTCTCCCCTCGACGTCCTCTTACCTGCCTTCACTGGTTCGTCCGAGGTCTTCACTGGCCCGATCACATCTGCCTCCATCACTGGGTCCTTCCTGGGTCTTCTGCTGATCTGTGCAACATCCTGCCTGCTGCTCCTGTAAAGCTATATATAAGAATAAGGCTGCACATCAAACTTAGATAATGGTATAATGCCTCAAGCATATGGAAAAATATTGGAATATACAATGAAAAATGCTACTTGCTAATTTGAACATGTGAATAATGAAATGCATACCTGCTATGAATATTAGGAAAAAGGAGATATTTAGCAATCGCATTGATCAATGTAACTGAGCCCCAAAACCTCGTCAAGGTATATCTCTATATTGGGGTCCCTAGCTCTGTGACCCTAACTGTGTGTCATCTCATTGCAATTAAAAACTGCTATGGGTGGAGAGGGGTAACTAAGGACTTTCTTATATAGGAGATGGAAAAAACATGGCCGAAAGGGGCGGAGCTGTGTTCACATTCAGAAAAAAAACTACATATAACTGAATAGGATAACTGAAGTGAGCACTAATATATATATATATGAGTGCAAGCCAAAAATACATACTATATATAAGTATATATATAGTATGTATTTTTGGCTTGCACTCATATATAAGTGCAGATTTTAGAATGGGGTCACTTTTGGGTATTTTCTGTCACCTCGGCCTCTCAAAGTCACCTCAAATGTGATGTGGTCCCTAAAAAAAATTCTTTTGTTGGAAAAATGAGAAATTGTTGATTTAACTTTGACCCCTTCTAACTTTCTAACGAAAAAAAAAATTGTTTCGAAAATTGCGCTGATGTAAAGTAGACAAGTGGGAAATGTTATTTAGTAACTATTTTGTGTGACATATCTCTCAGATTTATAGGCATAAATTTTCAGTTTGAAAATTGCAAAATTTTTGCAAAATTTCCTAAATTTCCACAAATAAACGCAAAAAATATCGGCCTAAATTTACCACTGACATGAAGTACAATATGTCACGAAAAAACAATCTCAGAATCGCCAGGATCCGTTGAAGCGTTCCAGAGTTATAACCTGTCAAAGTTGCACTGATCCGAATTGCAAAAAATGGCCCGGTCATTAGGGTGTTTTAGTGGCCGGGGGTGAAGGGGTTAATGTCCATGATAAGCAATGAGTGAACAGATCTGCAGACTATGTGTGCTTCACCACAGTCAGTTTGCTGGTTGTAAATTTGTGACGGAGGGGGAAACAAGTGTAAATATGGTGGCAACTCTGAGGAATGAACTGTTTGTGAAGTGCAGGAAGAGGAGGAGAGGCCACTTGATGCAGCATTTGCCATCCACTCTAGCACATGTTTATCAGCCTCATTTTGACGTTGAAACGATGTGTGGCTGCCAAAGAAATCTAGTAGAGTAGGCTGTATGGTAACGGAAGTTGTTCTCATTTCTCTTGAGATAAGATGAGCCAGTGTGTTACGGTTCGGAATTCCCCTGAGCCCCGAACCGCTCCTGTCCCGTCTCTATCCCCTGCATTGGGATCAGCCAACTCCACAGCGCCACCCGTGCGTCGCTCCAGGCATCTAGCTGAGAGGCATTGGGTATCTCGGGTCGTGGTTCATCCTGAGCCTAAGTTCCAATTCCGCCCTACCGTTAATGCGCGGGTTCCTGCTGCTTTCTTAGATTCTAAGTGCGGGATTCCCACTACCACGCATAAGCGTGACATCACTAATGACGCGGCGGCCGCTGATTGGCAGTGGCGGCTGATTGGTCGTCATGACGTCAGCGGTGACATGGCGGCCGTTGTATGCCACATAGCATTTGGCTTGGGGCAGGGCTCAGGCCATAGAAACTCTGTGGCCACGCTCATCGGCGCGCGAGCGTTATTCTACGTGACGGCAGCTCAGTCAGCAGGCTGTGCTGTATGTTTGGGTTCAAGCGCCATTTCATCCTACAGTGTCTGTGGTAGGAGTGTGTGTGGTTCTATGTGTGTAGGAATGTTAGGAAGGGCTAGGCGAACAGTGCCTGTTAAGCCAAAACACCCGCGGTCAGCACACCCAGGGTCAGTAGTGTCAGCTCCTGTTCTAACGTCTTCCTACACTGGCAGTCCAGTGACAGTTACTGGGCTGCATACCTGGTCATACCTGGTCAGGTCACGTGACTATAACCTGTGGCGTCCGTGCCCTGTACGCACGTGACCTTACCCTGTGGCGTCCGTGCCCTGTACGCATGTGATCTTACCCTGTGGCGTCCGTGTCACGGTACGCACGTGATTAAACCCTTTGTCCCTGTGCTGTAACAGGGCACAACCTATATATGGTGGTATGAAGCTAATACCACCGACTCCTTATTTATTTATCTCTCTTTGTTGCTGTGTCCATCCACCTGTCCCCTTTTGGCTTTGTCATCTGCTCGGTGGACCTTGGACAGTGATTGGACTGTTAAGCTATGTGCCCACGGAACTATGTACCCGCGGATTTTGCCGCGAATACCTGTGGATTTATCTGGATTTTCTAGATAAAGCCGCAGGGTTTAGCATGTACAAACACTCCCCATGTTATCCTATGGGACATGGGGAGTGCTGTGTCCATGCTGCAGTATGTGCGGCTGCGGAACATGCTGCGGATGTCCCGCAGCCGCACGTAACTGCATGTCAATTATTCCTGCGGCAATAGCTGCGGAATTCCCGCCTCTCCACTATGGAGATACAGGGCAGGACTTCCGCAGGTAGCTCGCACGAATGTCCGCAGGTTTACTGCAGATATTTCGCTGGAATCCCGCAGCAATAGATAGCTGCAGATTCCGGGGAGCTGCTGCGGGAACCTGCGGAAATACCTGCAGATATATCCGCAGGTACATTGTCCCGTGGGCACATAACCTTATTATTTTCATTCCAATCGTCCCCTCCGTAACATTACGCTCGCACCATAGGTCCTCCGGAAATGGCGGACAATCAGCAACTACAGAGATACATCCAACAATGGAGGCACGCCTTTCGGCTGTAAAGCAGTCTGCTCCAGTTTTGGATGTAGCAGCTCTTCTCAAACAAACTGCAACCCAGTCTCCTCTGCGGTCAAGGCCAAGCCACGCCTGTCCCTTCCTAATAAGTTTACTGGGGACAGTAAGGCGTGTCGGGGTTTCATAAACCAGTGCTCGATACACCTGGAGCTCTTGGCTTCTAAGTATCCCTCGGAGAGAGCCAAGGTGGGGTTCGTGATATCGCTCCTTGCTGATCGAGCACTGGCATGGCTACTTCACTCTGGGAGCAAGGAGATCTCCTGACCAACCGGGCCACTGACTTCTTGGAGGCGTTAAGGGCTTCATTTTTTGGTCCTCAAGTGATCCATGACTCTGCCTTACATCTCCTGGACCTGGTCCAGGGTACATCACCGATAACGGCTTACGCCATCGAGTTCCGGACACTCGCTGCTGAACTCGAGTGGCCGGACAAGGTTCTGTTACCGGTGTTCTGGAAAGGTTTGTCGGGGCATGTGAAGACTGCCTTGGCCACCAGTGAGATACCATCTACCCTGGAGGCCTTGATATCTCTCGCCACGAGGATTGACACGCACCTCTCTGAGCACAAGTTAGAATGTGCGCAGATTTGTCCTCGTGTGCGGTTAGCCCCTTCCTTTTCCAGCCCATTGGCTTTGGCCACGCATTTTGAATCCCGACCTGTTACCATGGAGATCGGGCAGACAGGTGCCACGTCCAAAACGTCTGTGGCAAACCCAATTTGCTTTGCCTACAAACGGATAGGTAACTATGCCAACCAGTGCCCTAAGAGGTCGGGTAATGGCCGTGTCTAGTGTCCGTTAGAGGGGGGGCACTGAACACGCCTGCTTCGCCCTCTAAATTAACATATAATGGCACCTTGGCATATAATGACACCTCATTACCTGTTAAGGCATGCGTAGACTCCGGTGCAGATGGGAATTTCATCTCCACCTTCGCCCGTCTGCACGAGGTGCCCCTGGTTATGTTGCCAAAGCCCATTCCCATTAGGGTCATCAATGGGTCCATCCTTCCTGAGGTGATCTCTCACTGGACCATCCTGGTGACCTTCAACATGCCTTCGGGTCACCGGGAGATCATCTCATTTCTGGTGATGGGTTTAATGAGATCTTGTTGGGACTCCTATGGCAGAGACAGCACTCCCCACAGTTTGACTGGGTCACAGGGATGATCCTTAGCTGGGGTACCACATGCATGGGAACCTGTCAGTCTAAAACCATAGGGGGGGTGTTTTCTGCTGAAACCTTGGGTTTGGCCAAGCTTCTGCGGCACTATCACTCATTCGCGGTTGTGTTCTCCAAGAAGTCAACAGAGACACTATCCCCACATCGCCCCTACGACTGCCCGATAGATCTAATCCTTCTCTGGGTAGGGTCTATCCCCTTTCGGTACTCGAGACTAAAGCCATGTCTGAGTATATCAGGGATAACCTGCAGGGGGGTTTATACAAAAGTCCACATCTCCTGCCAGAGCAGGCTTCTTCTTCGTCCAGAAGAAGGAAGGCGATCTCCAGCCATGTATAGATTACAGGGGATTGAATGCTATTACCATCAAGAATAAGTATCCTCTCCCCTTAATCTCTGAGCTATTCAAACCGTTGTGGGAGGCAAAGGTGTTCACGAAGTTGGATCTACGAGGGGCTTACAACCTCATCAGGATCCAAAGGGGTGACGAGTGGAAGACTGCCTTTAACACCAGGGACGGTCATTATGAATACCTTGTCATGCCCTTCAGATTGTGTAACGCCCCTGCAGTATTTCAGGACTTCGTGAACGATGTCTTTCGCAACCTGCTCCAGTACTTTGTAGTGGTTTATCTGGATGATATCCTTATTTTCTCTCCAGATAAAGCTACTCACTGGTAGGACGTGGCACGGGTACTAGGTCGGCTGTGCAAGAATGCACTTTATGCCAAGTTGAAAGAATGCATTTTCGAGCATGGCGTCCATGCCTTTCCTGGGGTATGTCATCTCCACCTCCGTATTGGCTATGGATCCTGCGAAGTTGGAGGCTGTTATGAACTAGCCCGAACCCCGGTTGCTGAAAGCTGTACAGCGTTTCCTGGGGTTCGTGAACTATTACCGCCAGTTCATCCCTCACTTCTCCACCTTATTCGTGCTCCTAGTAGCCCTAACCAAGAGTCCTCTCAATCCTTCACCTCCCTCAAAGCCCATTTCTCTGTGGCTCCCATCCTTCATCATCCGGATGTGGAGAAGCCCTTCATCCTAGAAGTGGATGCCTCTAAAGTAGGTGCGGGGGCCGTCCTTTATCAAAAGGATCCCCAGGGGCGAAAACGTCCCTGTTTCCTCTTCTCGAAGATGTTTTTCCCCGCCGAGAAAAATTACTCCATCGGAGTACGGGAGCTGCTGGCTATGAAGCTGGCTTTCTCCGAATGGAGGCACCTACTTGAGGAAGCAAAGCATCTGTTCTTGGTATACAAGGACCATAAGAACCTGCTATACCTGCAGTCCGCCCAATACCTGAACCCCAGGCAAGCCAGGTGGTCCAACTTCCTCTCCCGATTTGACTTTGTCCTCCATTTCTTATTGGGAGAAAAAGAATGTGCGGGCGGACACGCTGTCTAGGTCCGTCTATGTAGAGGAGGAGGAGCCTTGCCTCATTTCCCCCCCTGAAAGCCTGAGGGCAGTCTCTCCTGTGTCTCTGGACCAGATACCCCCTGGATGGACTTATGTGCCTCCTGAACAGCAAGTGGATGTGCTGTCTTGGGCTCACACGTCCAAGTTAGGAGGTCACTTTGGGGTAAAGAGAACACAGGAGCTCCTAGAGAGATCATTTTGGTGGCTACGACTGGCACAGGATGTGTGCGAATAAGTCCAGGCGTGCTTGTCATGTGCCACAAACCATCCTTCCAGGCAGAGACCCACTGGCCTATTGCATTCTCACCCGGTGCCAGACCGCCCTTGGGAGATGGTGGGGATGGACTTTGTTGGGGATCTTCCTCAGTCCAAGGGCAATAGGATTATCTGGGTGGTGACTGACCATTTCTCCAGGATGGTTCACCTTATCCCTCTGCCACATATACCATCCTCCAGGGTACTGGCTTCCCTCTTCATCAAGTATGTCTTCTGCTTGCATGGGATGCCAGACAAGATCGTTAGCGAATGGGGCCCCCAATTCGCCTCTCGGTCCTGGGCAGAGCTCTGCTCTGTGCTGGAGATAGAGCTGAATCTCTCCACCTCCTACCATCCAGAGACTAAAGTAGGCTTTACACGCTACGATATTGTTAATGAATTATCGTCGGGGTCACGGTGTTTGTGACGCACATCCGGCGTCATTAACGATATCGCAGTGTGTGACACTTATGAGCGACCTTAAACGATCGCAAAGGCGGTCAAAATCGTTTGCCGCGGAGAGGTCGTCCTGAAACAAAAAATCGTTCTCTGCTTATTAGCGATGTTGTTCCTAGTTCCTGCGGCAGCACACATCGCTGTGTGTGACACCGCAGAAGCGAAAACATCTCCTTACCTGCCTCCACCAGCAATGCGGAAGGAAGGAGGTGGGCGGGATGTTACGTCCCGCTCATCTCCGCTCCTCCGCTTCTATGGGACGCTTGCCGTGTGACATCGCTGTGATGCCGCACGGACCGCCCCCTTAGAAAGGAGGCGGTTCGCCGGCCAGAGCGATGTCGCAGAGCAGGTAAGTGCGTGTGATGGAGTTAAGCGAGGTTGTGCGGCATGGGCAGCGATTTGCCCGTGTCGCACAACTGACGGGGGCGGGTACGATCTAGTGGGGGGCCCTAGACGGGGGGGTTATGTTACGGTTCGAGGTTCCCCTGAGCCCCAAACCCCTCCTGTCCCGTCTCTATCCCCTGCATTGGGATTGGTCAACTACACAGCGCTACCTGTGCGTCGCTCCAGGCGGCTGGCTGAGAGGCATCAGGTATCCTGGGTTTTGGTTCATCCTGAGCCTACGTTCCAATTCCGTAGTGTCAGCTCCTGTTCTAACGTCTTCCTACACTGGCAGTCCAGTGACAGTAACTGGGCTGCATACCTGGTCAGCCATGCCCCGTACGCACGTGACCATAACCTGTAGCGTCCATGCCCTGTACGCACGGGACTAAACCCTGTGCCCCTGTGTTGTAACAGGGCACAACGTATATACGGTGGTTTGAAGCTAACACCACTGACTCTTATTTATTTATCTCTCTTAGGCTGCTTTCACACATCCGGTTTTTCCTGTGCGGCACAATCCGGCGCTTTGAAGAAAAAACGCAACCGTTTTTTTGCCGCCGGTTGCGTTGTTTTTGCATAGACTTACATTAGTGCCGTATTGTGCCGCATGGGCTTGCGTTCCGTTCGGTTTTTGCCACATGCGACAGATTTAGCCGATGCGGCGGCTGGATGGAATGTTGCCTGGCACGTTTTTGTCCGGCAAAAAAACTGCATCGCGCCGCATCGGCCGATGCGGCGCGATTTGCAATGCATGCCTATGGACGCCGCATGCGGCGTCCTGCGGCGAACACTGCATCTGGCCGCCGCATGTGTTTTTTTCCACTGCGCATGCTCGGTAGCCTGCTGCAAGCGGCAAAAACCGGACGGGCCGCATGTAAAAAACTTATGCAAAGGATGCGGTTTTGTCGCCGCATCCGTTGCATAGGTTTTAGAGCCGGATTGGCCGGCTCTGCTAAAACCGAAGGTGTGAAAGCAGCCTTAGTTGCTGTGTCCATCCACCTGTCCCCTTGTACCTTTGCCTTCTGCCCGGAGGACCTCGAGTGACGATTGGACTCTTATTATTTTCATTCCAATCGTCCCCTCTGTAACAGTGTTTGCACACTAGACCTTTAACTAACAGAACTTCCTACACATATACCTCCCAACAGCCCACCTATTCCCCCTTCCACGAAAACCTCGTCGTGATTTACCACTTATGCTTGATGTACCCTTCTCCTTTAAAACTGATTTTTCGCAAACCTACGCCCACTCTTGTCAGACACTTGACACAAAAGATAATTTATTTCCTGCCTGAGTTGGCAATATTGTGAAGGTACTAAAAAGTACCACTTACAAATGTTGTTCACTGCACTCATTTGGAGTAGACATGGAAAAGTGCCAAGAAGACATTTTTAGCTTGTTGACAAGCAAATTTTCAGCAGGCACTACTAATGTCAAGGGAGGAATTTGCGTTGAAGACTGCTAATGGAGTCCTCATTTGGGATATCCAGAGACGATGCCGTATTAGCTGTATATCAGTGCCAATATATATATATATATATATCAATGTATATAAGACAAAGAACACAGACATGCTCTCTTTTCAGCCAGCGTCACCAACTGAACTAGTTTAATAAGATAGATCCAATTATACCGTAAGCATGAATAACCTTGAAGTTAACAAGGAGTGCTTTTCACTCCCCATTTTCTTACATCACATTGCCTGCCTCCCGTACAATCCTTCTATGTGAACATTACTGATAACACTTCTTACAGCTTCACATTCTGGCTTCATCATCTTTGGTTAACTCCTTCATGATTATACAACTTTGAATTATACTATAGGTCTGTGCAATTGCTACATAGACAGACAGATAATTTTGCATCTACATCTACATTTTGATTAGTTATATACACAGATATTCTTATTACGTTTAAACAAACATACTACAGCTCAGGTGACCTCCACACTAACAATAACTATAAATGTGTTTCACTGCGGAATTTTGAGCAGGTAATTTAAATTTGGCAAGAACTTTTTTATAGCAAGTTGTCTAGAAAATTTACAGCAGGCCAGGCAGTGCTAACTAGCAATACCTATCAATGTGTTTGCATACTTTTGAGCTGGCACTAATACGTAGCAGTACCTATTTACATGCTTCACTGGCATCTCCTTTGCAGGCACTGCAAGTACCAATCCCTATTTCTATCATGAAATGTGCAGATTCGTGGCGCACGCACACACACACACACACACACACACACACACACACACACACACACACACACACACACACACACACACACACACACACACCCCTTTCCCTACACTGCATGTCCCTATTCTAAACTATCACTCTCCTTTCTATCGCAACTACCTAGCATTAAACCCCTAGCTAAGCTGTCTAGCAGTACTGGTGTTGGCACCTTCCCTAACATTTCACATTCACAACATGGCGCCGATGCAACATGTCCGAAATTTATATGCACATGGGCATGTGACTTAGGCAGCCAATCACAGAAACCCTTCCGTCTGAACCTTGTGGATGTTTGCTGCGCTGTGATTGACTGCAGGAAGATCTGGAAATAAAGTTAAGGAAAAAAAAATTGTGTCGTGCTCTGGCTCCCCCAAGTCCCCCACCCCCTTCACTGATTTTACACATCCCCCATTCATCGGCACCACAATCCTATACAAAAGCAGAAAATGTTATAATGCAGTGATCGGGGGGAAAAATAGAACAAAACCGAAGATCAATGATTTTTGGAAAAAGGGCTCGGAGTTATCAAACAAACAAGTCAAGACTTGAATCGAATTTGAAATTGGAGAACCTGTCAAGGTTAAAATGACGATGATGATGATGATGATGATGATGAAACTCAAAGGATCTCTCGGGATCTGACTGCTGTTTCAAATTAAAATATCATGTGTGCACGTGAAATTAAATAATAACGGACAGCAAGTCAGTTATAGCTATCTCCATGACTGGCACTAACCAAGTGGTCTTTATTATTTGAAAAAACTCTAGACCGAGCAGTAAGGGGGTGTAAACAAAAGCTTTAGTCCAATCAAGTATCGCAGGGCGGGGCTTCATGACGTAGAGAGATCTGCACATCCTCCTTGGATTGGTCAGTCCAGGCTCCAGGAATTTCTTTTTCCATCGTCCCATGTGCAAAACAGGAAGCGGCAGCCATCTTCAAGCTATATATATATATAATATACTATACAGTATACTAGTTTATACTGTGTCTAAGGAAAAATCACTGAATATGCAATATACATATATACATGTTAGTAAGAAACAAAAGCACTCACAAATATGTGTGTTAGTTCACATCTACTGAACTATATAACTGAGTCTATGAAATGGCTGAATTAAGTATTTCTGGATTCTCAATTCTCCACGAAGAAGTGGAGCCTTGGAGACCGGAGCAGAGCGCTGGAGGAACGTGAGAGAGGTATGTGTTGTGTGTGAGTGCATTTTTTTAATATGTGTATGGAATGTGTGCTTGTATAGAGCGGACTATGTAGAGATTCATATTGTATATAGGGGGCTGTATGAAGCTTATGCTGTATATAGGGGGCTATGTGAGGCTATATACTGTAAATAGCAGATTATGTAGAGGCTCCTACTGTGTATGGGGGCTAGGTGAGGGTTCATACTGTAAATAAGAGGCTATGTAATGGCTTATACTGAATATAGGGGGCTATGTGAGGCTTATACTGTATATAGGGGCTATGCGAGGACTCCTACTGTTATAGCAGATTATGTAGATGTTTATCCTATATATAGGGAGCTATGTGAGAGCTCATATTGTATATAGGGAGCTACGTGGAGGCTCATATGGTATATAAGGAGCTGTGAGGGCTTATGCTGTTTATAGGAAGCTATTTGGGGGCTCATATGGTATATATGGAGCTGTGAGGGCTCATATTGTATATAAGGAGCTGTGGGGGCTCATGCTCTATATAGGGGCTGTGTGTGGGTTCATGCTGTGTATAGGGGGCTTTGTGGGGGCTTATGGTATATAAAGAGCTATGAGGGATCATATTGTATATAAGGAGCTGTGTGGGCTCATGCTGTATATATGGGAGCTGTGTGTGTTGTGTTCATACTGTATATAGAGGGATGTCAGCATACTTAGTTCCAGGGTCGGTCTGGCCCGCCGGGGTAGCGGGGAATACCCCGGTAGGCCCCGGGCCCTCAGTGGGCCCCTGTGCCTTACACAGTGCGGGGCAGAGTATAGCGCCGTGGGGCCGCCGGTTTCTCGGGCCGTGGTTATGTGCAGCAGACTGGGCAGGGTCCCCATGTTCTGATGGGCCCCCAGCCTATTAATCACAAACTGCAGCGATAGCACAAGTTCCGTACCATCGCTGCAGTTTCCATGGCTGCAGAAGGACCTGTGGTGACATCACAGACAGTCATGTGATACCACCGTAGGTCCTGCACTCCGGAAGTCCCAGACCTGTCCTGGAGACCGCACCGCTATTCAAATGTACACGCATCTTTCAGACGCGCGTACATTTGAACAGTGCGGCCGGTGTCAGGACTGAGGCGGAGGAGTTGCTCAGCCCCGCACCCACACAGCGGCCGTCATCACACTGCCGCCAGAACAGCAGAGAAGAGGACGTGCAGGGCTGTATGTAAGCGCTCAGGATCAGAATCATTCTCACCTCTCCTCGTTCCCGCAGTGCCTCCAGCTGCTTCTTCTAGACTGCAGGACACAGACCCCTCGATAATTCTGTCCTCTGCACAGAGCAGTCGCTGCAGGTGACTTCATGGCTTTACTGCAGTTAAATGCTTTACGGAGCCGCAAAGCATTTACCTGCAGTAAAGCTATGATGGCATCCTGCGGCGGCGGCTCCGTGCACCGGACGAGATCATGGAGTGGTCTATGAGCCTTCGGACTGATAAGGTAAGGACAGCGCAGGAATGGAGGACAGGTGAGAATAACGTGTGTGTGTGTGTGTGTGTGTGTGTGTGTGTGTGTGTGTGTGTGTGTGTGTGTGTGTGTGTGTACAACGGCATAATAGGGGACAGGAAGGGGACTGGAATGAGGACATTACTAAAGGATGGGGGGGCCCATTCACACACTGCACAAGGATGGGGGGGGGCATTCATACACTGCACAAGGATGGAGGGGGGCATTCATACACTGCACAAGGATTGGGGGGGCCCATTCATACACTGCACAAGGATGGGGGGCCCCATTCACACACTGCACAAGGATGGGAGGGGCATTCATACACTGCACAAGGATGGGGGGGCATTCATACACTGCACAAGGATGGAGGGACCCAGTCATACACTGCACAAGGATGGGGGGGGAGCATTCATACACTGCACAATGATGGGGGGGCTATTCACACATTGCACAAGGATGGAGGGGGCCCAGTCACACACTGTACAAGGATGGGGGGGCCCATTCACACACTGCACAAGGATGGGGGGGCCCATTCACACACTGCACAAGGATGGGGGGGCCCATTCACACACTGCACAAGGATGGGGGGACCATAGCTACACTGCACAAGGATGGGGGGTCCATTCATACACTGCACAAGGATGGGGGGACCATAGCTACACGGCACAAGGATGGGGGGGCCCATTCATACACTGCACAAGGATGGGGGGGACCATAGCTACACTGCACAAGGAAGGGGGGGCCCCATTGCTACACGGCACAGGGATGGGGGAGACCGTTGCTACACTGCACAAGTATGGGGGGGACCATTGCTACACTGCACAAGGATGGGGGGACCGTTGGTACACGGCACAAGGAAGGGGGGGCCCCATTGCTACACGGCACAGGGATGGGGGTGCCCGTTGGTACACTGCACAAGGATGGGGGGAGACCGTTGCTACACTGCACAAGGATGGAGGGGACCATAGCTACACTGCACAAGGATGGGGGGGACCGTTGGTACACGGCACAAGGAAGGGGGGGACCCATTGCTGCACGGCACAGGGATGGGGGGTGCCCGTTGGTATACTGCACAAGGATGGGGGGAGACCGTTGCTACACTGCACAAGTATGGGGGGACCATTGCTACACTGCACAAGGATGAAGAAGACCATTGCTACACTGCACTAGGATGCGGGGACTGTTGGTACACGGCACAAGGATGGGGGGGCACGTTGCTACACGGCACAGGGATGGGGGACCCGTTACCTATATACAGATCACCTGTTTATAAAGTCATCTGTGATCACTGTATTACCTGTACACCGACACTGTATACAGAGCTCCTGTGTATAATGGCACTGATGGTAATATTAATGTTATTAGTATTATTGGTTTTTATTCATGATCATTTATTGTAGTATTCGTCATTGTGTAGTAGTAATATGTGGTCTTGTCATGGTTTGGTGGTATTTGTCTCTTGTATGTAGTATTATTTAGTAGTCTGGTCATAGTGTCGTGGTATTTCTCCCTTGTATGTGGTAACATTTGGTTACTGTGTGGTCTAATTATGGTGTGGCGGTATTACTCTCTTGTATGTGGTTGTGTTTGATCACTATGTATTCGTAATATGTTATCTGGTCATGGTGTGGCGGTATTACTCTCTTGTATGTGATTGTATTCGGTCACTACAGTATGTGGTGGTAATATGTTGTCTGGTCATGGTGTGGCGGTATTTCCCCCTTGTATGTGATATTATTGGTCATGGTATAGTGGATTGTGTTATGTATGGAGGTCACTTTTTCTTTCTTTCAATATGGGGAAGATTCTTTATTTCCAATAATTTAAAGATTTGAATGTTTAACCCCTCGCTGTCCTCTGACTATTGCACTGCAGCAAATATGCACTTACAGAGGTTCTCCAGTGAAAACAAGTAATCTCCTTTACTAAGGCCACGTGCACACAGTTTTTGGTGAGTTTTTTACCTCAGTATTTGAAGCCAAAACCAGGAATTGTAAAATCAGTAAAATGAGAGGAAAAGTATAATAGAAAGACGGGCACCGCTTCTGCATTTTTCACCCACTCCTGGTTTTGGCTACAAATACTGATGTAAGATACTGAAAGTGTGAACATGGCCTAAGGATAAGTGATAACTTATTCATCAGTGGGGTCTGATTGCTGGGACCCAAACTGATCGGCAAAATGTGCAACCTTTATCCTCCATTACACTGGAGCTCAGGTCCGACTCGACCCCTGATTCATTCATTCCCTCAGTGGCTGCGAGCGCTAGGCTTGTTTTTATCTGACTGCTCCGCAGAGGATGAATGGAGCTGCGGTCACACATCCCACCCCACAGAGGATGAATGGAGCTGCGGTCACACATCCCACTCCACATAGGATGAATGGAGCTGCGGTCACACATCCCACCCTCCGCTGCATTGTATAATGGGCATATAAGTGCCCTGTCAGGGATAAAAGTTCCTCATTCTCCCGATCGGTGCGGTTTCTACTGGTCTGGTTCCGCCGATCAATAAGTTATCACCTACCGAACCTGTGGATCGGTGATAACTTGTCACCAAAGATCCCCCTTACTGCAAACTACTGTAATTGTAGAGTTATTGTGTGTGCACAGGAGATGTGCAGGAACCACCTGTGCTTTACAGTCAGCGCTAAACTATAACGGGCATAGCAGCTAATAGATATTTGCATGTAGCTGTAGGGTGGACCTCAGACACCCCAGTCCGACCCTGCTTAGTTCTGCTCATTATTAAAGGGAACCTGTCACCAGTTTTGGACCCTATGAACAAATGCCACTACCTTTAACGGTTTCTTTACTGTATTTTACAAATGTGTCTATCAGATCCTGACACCCCCCTGTGCACCACCAAAATACCATTTCATATGCTCCCGTGCTGAATGTCAATTAAGGTGGTGCAAAACAGAACTGCCGCGGAAACACCATCACATGTCTCAACGCTGGCAGGAAACTAGCCAGGTCTTTCACCGGGAAGGAACAACCACGGGAAGGGCAGTATCCAGTCAAGGAAACTGCCTATGCCAAAACATGGTATCCATCCACAGACAGCTGTTTCGGGGTATTTGCCCCTCATCGTTTTGCATGTTTTCCCGGGGGGCCTTGTTCTAGAATCACTGCGTTGAGAAACACGTGATGGTGTCTCCGTGGTGCTGGATGTTGATCTCCCTAAGGTCAATCATCCTTGTTTATGTAATTAAGGTGGTGCAGTCCGATAGGCATCCTCACTGCGGCGTCTGTCCGTCCTCTCTGCTCCGGATCATGTCCTCTTGCTCTGATTGATGTGGATGACACATCCTGCGCCATTCATGTAGTGAGCAGAGATCTCCAGTCTGCGCAGTAGCCCCTACTGCAGGCCGAGCATAGAACATCACTACGCAAGTGCCGAGCAACATCACTGCAATGTCGTTCTGATTTTGGCGCTGTTTCCCTGTGTCATTTATCAGTATCTAGCAGACCTGTGACCACCTTTACTTTGGGGATATGTTTGATTTATAGGAGTGTAGAAAAGCCCAGTGTACCTTGCTTATCTACATATCCGGCTGAAAGATACGTAAACACAATATGTACTACACCTGACCAGTACAAATGCTCATACAAACTGGTCTGAGTGATGACCGTTTTTTCCACAGGCAGACAATAGTAGAGCCGTCACCAGGTTTCCTAATATAAAGTATGGCCACCACCTTTAACACAGCTTTAGCAGCATTAGAGTAAGCTGTATGTCCCCGGGGCCTCTTCTCTTCCTACAATAACCATTGTCTTTTTCTACTTTGTGGATGATGTGTCTTACGTCATCCATATGGTGTTTCCCAATCGCACTTTTGCACAGGTCACTTGTCTCTGCTCTGCCGAGGGCTAGGTAAGGCCAAAGAGCGCTGATTACCCGAATGTAAAGCCGACACATGCGCACTACAATTCTGTGCTCTGCCCAATGGCGATTGTACAAAGAGAAGAGGCATCGGATCAAGCCCAGAGACGCCAATAGGACCGGACCAGGTATAATAAAATCTATTTTTTTGTACTATGCAGAAAGACTTGGTAAATACATACAGTTTACTAGAATACTGGAAAAGAAGCCTTAAATGTGGTGGCCGTACTTTATATTTATATTTTTATTTATATAAAATCTGATGACAGGTTCACTTTAAGGATGGGCCGCCACTCCTGGACCGCACTGGTGTGCTAGTCTCTAGGCCAAAATTTGCCAGTCAGCCCCTGCCTATGAGGTGTAGACGGCTGTGACCTCCTTGTGGTCAGTCTTGTTTTCTCCTCCAGTATTAGATGTTTTATACTTGTGTAATGAGAGCGGTGGAGACGGCAGGATCACAGCTGACCACAGACCTCACATGTCCGGATCTTATCTCCATTATTCCCGGGGACTTTTACAATATTTTGTTTTGCAGTTTTTGGATCCGGATAAAGATCTGAACAATATTAATTCTCCAGAGAAAAATGTGAGGGGCGATCAGCGGAGTAACGAGGAGATTCCTACAGATCACCGCCCCGGTGAGTACAGACCACCAAATAACGCACACAAGTCACACATTCCTATTTACCGCTCTTTGCTGTGTCAGTTTCTCCAGTGGTATATTAACCCTTCATGTAAAATACACATGAAATGTGAATGAATCTGCGATCCCGGTGCAGGTGATAACACGGGATGTGCAGTTATATTATAGAGGAGAAATACAGCTGGACATGAATTCTGCCGATGTGAGCGAGGACGAGCTCCAGCTCTTTCCTATTATCCGCTGTCAGGGCTTGTCACGAAACGGGGGGTAGGAAGTGGAAGTTACAGCCCCCTCTCCACCACCCGACAGACCGAGCACGTGACGCACTCTCTAGCGCCCCTCTTATAGTCAGGCCAATTATGGAATTGCCCCACAATAAGCAAGGAGGCCACTATTCTACTATGCCGATGATTGAAGGGCTCCCGGTGAGAGTAAGGTATATATTCCCCCGATGGAATATATCTAAACCTCCCTCAGATCTCACTGGTTGCCCCACAATGATCCTTGGCATAAACTCGCTGCCACCAATCGATTACGATAACTATTACGCCGAACACACAGACGTGGAATTCAGGATCGAGATAACAGAACAGCCCAAGATTAAACTATATATTTTAATCGTTGTAAGGCACACTAGAAACTACAATATATACAATATGGAATTTACAGAATATATATATGACTTCTATGCCCGCCGCGTTCTCAGCGAAGAATCTGCTAGTGACAGTCTCGGGCCGCCCACGAGACTTGATGTGAGAACACAGCGGGCATAAAAGGCACCGACAGCGCTGACGTCAGGAGTGCAGGAGATCGTCACAGCAGGTAATGATCTCATCTAACCTCCTGATAGCAACGCTCGTCATCCCCGCAGCTGCCCACACTGCAGTGTGAGAAGCTGCTGATACTGCAGGGCGGGCAGACACTGACACACTACAGTGCGGGCAGCCACGGGGCTGGAGCGGGACACAGACTGCACGGGCACCCGACGGAGGTCACACGGAAGTGCTTCCGTGCGGCCTCTAGGGATTTTGCGGACCCATTGACTTGTATTGAGTCACGGTCCGTTATTACGGAACAGAATAGGACATGTTCCATAATAACAGAACGGACATACGGCATTCGATTGTGTTTTTTTGTAGGATTGGATGCACACGGAACTTCTTCCGTGTGCCATCCAATCCTACACAAAAGCCATTGAAAAGATGGTCCTGCCGTGGGTCCGCAAAAAAGCAGGAACTAACCAGGACAAATGGAATGGTCATGTGAATGAGCCCTTAACTGTATCGGCGCACTGTGCACACTGATATAGTTAATGGTATCGCATCTAGGTACGTTACAGGGTTGAGCTGCTGGTACACGAGGTATGGGCCTTCCCAGGCTGCCTGAAGCTTATCCTGTGGTACCTTTTGACCCACCTGGTAGGTCCTCTCACAAGCATTCTGTTCATACCAATGCTTCTGATCGGCCTGGGCTTGAGCCATATTGTCGTGCACCAGCTGCGTCAAGGCCTGCATTTTGTCCCGGAAGCGCACAACATACTCAATGACAGACACTGCAGATTATCCACCACAGCGGAAGAAAAAGAACCAAAACGTGAATGCAACCCTAAATTGCAGAAAAAGGGGGTAGTCTTGATGGATTCCTGATACTTATTATTGATAGCGAACTCAGCTAGCGGCAGATATTCCACCCAGTCAGACTGACTGTCAGACACATAACACCGGAGATATTGTTCAAGGGTTTGATTGGAACGTTCAGTCTGACCATTGGTCTCTGGGTGGTAGGCAGATGAAAAAGATAGCTCTATATTGATCTTTTTACAAAACGCCCTCCAGAATTTCGAGACGAACTGTGTTCCTCGGTCAGAAACAATATTTTCCGGAACCCCGTGTAACCGCACAATATGCCTAATAAACAACTTGCTAAGAGTTTCAGAATTGGGTAATCCGGACAGAGGAACAAAATGACTCTGTTTGCTGAATCTATCCACTACTACCCAGATACAGGTCTTCCCTTCTGAGGGTGGAAGGTCAGTGATGAAGTCCATGGAGAGATGTGTCCAAGGGCTTACTGGAGTAGGTAGGGACTGGAGAAATCCGGCAGGGCGGGTACGGAGTGCCTTGGCTTGAGCACAAATTTCACAAGCCAGTACATATTCCTTACAATCTTTCGCTACGGTTGGCCATCAAAAATTCCTGGTTACTAATCGGAGGGTATTGCCGATACCAGGGTGACCTGCCAGCACAGAATTGTGGGATTCCTGGAGTACCCGTAGGCGAAGTGAGGGGGCGACAAACAGTTTATGCACAGGAATGGTTTCAGGAGCTTGGTCTTGGGTATTATGGACCTCTTCTATCAAATCTAAGGAAACAGATGACATAATAATGCCTTTAGCTAAAATATGCACTGGTTCAGAGTTTTCAGACTGAGAGGGACAGAAGCTACAGGAAATTGCATCAGCTCTGGTGTTCTTGGTACTGGGCCAGAATGTTACCACAAAATCAAATCTGGAGAAGAACAATGCCCACCTAGCTTGCCTAGGATTGAGTCTCTTAGCAGATTGCAGATACAGTCAGGGCCAGAAATATTTGGTCAGTGACACAAGTTTTGTTATTTTAGCTGTTTACAAAAACATGTTCAGAAATACAATTATATATATAATATGGGCTGAAAGTGCACACTCCCAGCTGCAATATGAGAGTTTTCACATCCAAATCGGAGAAAGGGTTTGGGAAGCCTAGCTCTGTAATGCATAGCCTCCTCTTTTTCAAGGGACCAAAAGTAATTGGACAAGGGACTCTAAGGGCTGCAATTAACTCTGAAGGCGTCTCCCTCGTTAACCTGTAATCAATGAAGTAGTTAAAAGGTCTGGGGTTGATTACAGGTGTGTGGTTTTGCATTTGGAAGCTGTTGCTGTGACCAGACAACATGCGGTCTAAGGAACTCTCAATTGAGGTGAAGCAGAACATCCTGAGGCTGAAAAAAAAGAAAAAATCCATCAGAGAGATAGCAGACATGCTTGGAGTAGCAAAATCAACAGTCGGGTACATTCTGAGAAAAAGGAATTGACTGGTGAGCTTGGGAACTCAAAAAGGCCTGGGCGTCCACGGATGACAACAGTGGTGGATGATCGCCGCATACTTTCTTTGGTGAAGAAGAACCCGTTCACAACATCAACTGAAGTCCAGAACACTCTCAGTGAAGTAGGTGTATCTGTCTCTAAGTCAACAGTAAAGAGAAGACTCCATGACAGTAAATACAAAGGGTTCACATCTAGATGCAAACCATTCATCAATTCCAAAAATAGACAGGCCAGAGTTAAATTTGCTGAAAAACACCTCATGAAGCCAGCTCAGTTCTGGAAAAGTATTCTATGGACAGATGAGACAAAGATCAACCTGTACCAGAATGATGGGAAGAAAAAAGTTTGGAGAAGAAAGGGAACGGCACATGATCCAAGGCACACCACATCCTCTGTAAAACATGGTGGAGGCAACGTGATGGCATGGGCATGCATGGCTTTCAATGGCACTGGGTCACTTGTGTTTATTGATGACATAACAGCAGACAAGAGTAGCCGGATGAATTCTGAAGTGTACCGGGATATACTTTCAGCCCAGATTCAGCCAAATGCTGCAAAGTTGATCGGACGGCGCTTCATAGTACAGATGGACAATGACCCCAAGCATACAGCCAAAGCTACCCAGGAGTTCATGAGTGCAAAAAAGTGGAACATTCTGCAATGGCCAAGTCAATCACCAGATCTTAACCCAATTGAGCATGCATTTCACTTGCTCAAATCCAGACTTAAGACTGAAAGACCCACAAACAAGCAAGACCTGAAGGCTGCGGCTGTAAAGGCCTGGCAAAGCATTAAGAAGGAGGAAACCCAGCGTTTGGTGATGTCCATGGGTTCCAGACTTAAGGCAGTGATTGCCTTCAAAGGATTCGCAACAAAATATTGAAAATAAAAATATTTTGTTTGGGTTTGGTTTATTTGTCCAATTACTTTTGACTTCCTAAAATGTGGAGTGTTTGTAAAGAAATGTGTACAATTCCTGCAATTTCTATCAGATATTTTTGTTCAAACCTTCAAATTAAACGTTACAATCTGCACTTGAATTCTGTTGTAGAGGTTTCATTTCAAATCCAATGTGGTGGCATGCAGAGCCCAACTCGCGAAAATTGTGTCACTGTCCAAATATTTCTGGACCTAACTGTAAGTGAGGTTTTTATGGTCTGTGATGACTGTGACCTTATGTTTGGCGGCGCCATTCCTCGAAGGCCCATTTAATTGCCAACAGCTCACGATTACCAATGTCATAATTTCTCTCTGTGGGAGAAAACTTGCGGGAAAAGAAGGCACAAGGACGAAGCTGAGTGAGAGACTGAGTACCTTGTGATAGCACCATTCCCACTCCAACCTCGGATGTATCGACTTCCACAATAAACGGATGCATAAAGTCAGGCTGAACTAGAATCGCGTCTGAGGAGAAACATTCTTTTAATTTTGAGAAGGCATGGATCGCCTCTGGCTTCTAATTAACCACATTAGCCCCCTGTTTAGTCAAATCGGTGAGGGGTTTGGCAATTTTGGAAAAATCTCTAATAAATTTGCGGTAGTAATTAGCAAACCCAAGGAAACGCTGCAAGGCCTTAAGAGACTTGGGTTGTACCCACTCCTTAATCGGTTGAAGCTTAGAGGGATCCATGCGGAAGCCTTCTGCAGACAATATATAACCCAGGAAATTAACTTCTGCCTCAAAAAAAAACAAAACACATTTCTCTTATTTAGCAAATAGGGAGTTCTCCCTGAATCTCTGGAGTACAGTGCGTACATGTTGGACATGTGACGTAGCATCAGGAGAATAAATCAGGATGTCATCCAGATAGACCACCACATATTGACCACAAATATCTCTGAAAATGTCACTAACAAAGTTCTGGAACACAGCCGGCGCATTACTTAATCCAAAAGGCATTACCAGGTACTCATAGTATCCCTCTGGAGTGTTAAATGCCGTTTTCCACTCATCTCCTTCTCTGATGCGGATTAGGTTATATGCTCCCCTGAGATACAGCTTGGTGAACCACCGGGCTCCTATGAGCTGGTTAAACAGATCGGGGATGAGTGGCAGACGGTACTGATTCTTTACAGTAATAGCATTAAGTTCACGGTAGTCAATACAAGGTCTGAGGCCACCATCTTTCTTATCAACGAAAAAGAATCCAGCGCCGACTGGTGACCTGGATGGTCTGATGAGCCCTCTATGCAGACTGTCTGCTATATAATCATTCATGGCCTGACGCTCCGGACCAGAAAGATTATACATTTTACCCTTGGGGAGTCGGGAATTGGGGACCAAATCTATGGGGCAGTCATAATCTCTGTGCGGAGGTAATTTTTTAGATTCAGATACAGAAAAGACATCAGCAAAATCCCTGAATGCATGAGGTATGAAGATAGGTTCAGCTCTAGTCAGGTTAACAGATAAAGACATGCACGTCTCCTGACACTCAGGGCTCCAGCGTACAATCTCACCCTGGTGCCAGTCTATGACTGGGTTATGTTTGCGCAGCCATGGCATGCCCAATACCACTGCTGACATCAGATTCTCAAGAACAAAAAATGACACTGATTCTACATGCAGAGCACCAACAAGCATGGAGATCTCTGGAGTTACAAAAGTAACCACACCCTGAGTGAGAGGGGTGCTATCAATAGCAGATATTCTAATAGGTGCATTTAACTTTAGCAAAGTCAAACCCAGCTCTTTTGCTACAATAGTGTCTATAAAATTAGCAGCAGAGCCACAATCAACAAAGGCATGCAGCCGTACAGATTTTCCCTGGTGAGACAATGAGACAGGTAACATTAACCTCATAGGGTCTGTAGGAAGTACCTGGGCACCTGAGCGGGTATCCTGGGGTCCGCTCAGGTGGTGCTGCTGCCTTGGAAGTGATTGCCTCTCTGATCCTGGCACTCCATGTTTGGCTCCACAACGTGATCTGCTCCCTTGCAGTCGACGGGACTCTGGACATGCTGAGGTAGGTGCTGCAGCAGGGGCTTGGACCTGAGCAGACCTGAGATCCTGCACTTGCTGTGTAAGTCCATGTACAAGGCCAGAAAGGGTGTGCACCTGATTTAGCACAGCATGGAGAGAATCCATTTATTTATTTTTTTTCTCCTAGTGAGATGGGCCAGAGATAATGTAACGCCTGCATGGATCCACAGACTCAGATGGGCTGAAAAGGGGAGGCTAGAGGGAAGCCACTCACCAAGCAGAACCCCCAGAACCATGAAACCCTTTAACCCCTTATACAGGGATTTGGAATTACACAGGGCCCTGGAGATAACTACCTGTGGAAGGCTGCAGTCCGATGAGAGTAGTAGTCAGGCAGGATCAAACCAGGAATTGCGGAACAGGGACAGAATTGGCAGGCAATGACGTAGTCCGCAAACGTAGCAGAGGTCAAATCCGGATCGGGCAGCGAGGTACAAAAACAGTAGGCAGGAGGGTAGTCAGAAAACACGCAGAAGTCAACACACAGGAATCACCAAACAGAATAGGACGTAACAGGAGCCAGGAAAATGAACTATCTCTGGCAGTGGTCATGTGACAGGAGGGGGAATAAGATGGGTGTGGTGTCTTCCCATTGGCTGTAGCTGAACGCTGGCAACTTCAGCTGGAAGACACATGCCACCCACAGTCAGCCAGCGGTACTGCAAATCCCAAGCTAACCCAGCCCAGTGGATGATCGGAGCCTGCGCCCACCAGTGCCGCTGGCATCGACTTCTCTCCCATCACCAGCACCATCCACGGCAGGAACACGGCGTCGCCTGGCGATCGGAGCAGAAGTCGCTGGAGCAGACTCAGGCGGTGACGTAACACAACGCTTCTGATCGGCCTGGGCTTGAACCATACTGACGTGCACCAGCTGCGTCAAGGCCTGCATTTTGTCCCGGAAGCGCACAACATACTCAATGACAGACAATCCAGGAGTAGCCAAATCCCCTTCCCAAACCTCCTTCACCAGAGCCAGGAGGCCCCGCACACGTCGCCCGTACAGGAGCTCAAAAGGTGAGAATCCCCTTGAGGCCTGTGGAACCTCGCGATAAGCAAATAACTGGTGTGGGAGATACCGCTCCCAGTCACACCCGTAAGAGTCGACCAACATCTTAAGCATCTGCTTTAAGGTGCCATTGAACCGCTCGCACAGGCCATTAGTCGGTGGGTGGTACGGGCTGGTCACCAGATGTGGCACCTGTATTTGCTTACAGAGGTACTCCATCAGCTGTGACATGAATTGGGTCCCCCGGTCAGTGAGCATTTCCTAGGGAAAACCCACTCGGGATAAAATCTCCAGCAATGCGGTGGCCACCTTGTCAGCCCAAATGGACGACAAGGCTACCGCTTCAGGGTACCAGGTGGCATAATCTACTACCGTCAGTATGAAGCGTTTCCCGGAGCTGCTGGGGATGGCCAGCGGGCTGACCAGATCCACAGCCACCCTCCTGAAAGGCTCATCAATGATGGGCAAAGATACCAGTGGGGCTTTGGGGCGTGGAGCCACCTTCCCCACTCTCTGACAGGTGTCACGCGAACGGCAGTAGGCAACCACATCGGCCCCAATCTTTGGCCAGTAGAAATGCTGGGTTAACCTGGCCTTGGTATTAGAGATCCCTAGGTGTCCGGCCATTGGAATCTCATGTGCAATCCGCAACAACGCCGTCCGGAATGGAGAGGGTACCACCAACTGTCGGTCCCTGGGCCACGCCTCTGGTGAACCCTGCTGGACCATGACTCGGTACAGCCGTCCTTGGTCCCAGACCACTTGCTCTGGGTCCGAGTCCGAGGGAGGCTGTGCCGCTTGCGCCTTAAGAGCTTTCAGGCTGTCGTCAGCTTCTAACGCTGCCTGAAACCCCTGACTAGATGTGGCCAGAATCAAGGAGACTGCCACGTCTTCAGTCAGTACCCCGGGACCTGTGCCCTGGCCTCCGCCTGACTCCGCTGCCACTTGGTGAGAAGGGGAGGAGCTATCAGACCTCCGGGAGGCCCCTTGGGTTCCAGCACCCCCACTGCGGGTGACAGCGGCCACAGCCGCTATTACCGTGGGTCGTGCCTGCTTCTCCTTCGTTCCTGACCAAGTCGCCGGTCCAGGCAGACCAACCTGGCTTCCTGACACCCCGGTTGTGGGGCAACCCTGCACCGAGATCTTACCTGGGAGCGCTCCCGCTCCTGAGCCAGCCCCAATCTCACCTGCCTGTCCACCCACCCTGCAGCAACAGATCCCCGCTGTGAAATCTCTGGGGACCCCGCATTTGCTGTGGTAGCCCCCACCTCACACACTGGCTCTCTCTCTACAGTATCCTGCTCTCTACTTATCTCTGCAGAGGGCAACAGATCCCAGCTCACTGGCTGATCACTGGTAAAGGCATTGCCACACCTTTCTCTGACTCCCTCCCCTCCTGTCACAGCTGCAGCAGCGTGTGTGTCTAGGGTGTAAGTGTAAGCAGAAGACCCAGAGCTCACTCCCTCCTCCCTTACATCATGTACAGCTAACACATCCACATCGCCAGCGGGACTCCTATCAGTTATTACCCACCTCGCTCACCCCTCGTCCTGCGACCCAATCCAAATAAACCTTGGCGACGGGCAGCGCCGGTTCAATGCCTCCAATCACGGAGACAGCGATGGTTTTTCCAGGTACCAAGTCTTGGGGGGACACCATCTCAGGCCGTACCAGAGTCATCTCAGCGGCAGTATCTCACACTCCCATGGTCATAGACCGGCCGACTGACGGGTTGTAAGATGTCCAGGGACCTACCACCACCCCCACCCACACACATCACCGTGGGCTTTCTTTGGGACGGGGCTTTGTGGCGCTAAGGGCACATGGCCTTGAAGTGTCCAGTTTGGTTGCACTGGTGGCACCGTCTTGGTTCTGCCACTGGCCTGGAGAGGGGAGTCGAGGGGCAGGTGGGGCAGTCGCAGGATTCATCTTACCCCCTCTCCAGGTGCTGCTGGCGGCCACTCTCTTGGCCTCAGGTGCCCGATTGTTGGTGTAGTCATCCGCCAGGGCAGCTGTAGCAGTGGACCCCTTTGGCTTCTGGTCTCGGATGAACTGGCGGAGATCCTCAGGGCAATTCCACAAGAGTTACTCCGTGATGAGCAAAGCCAGGATCTCCGTTCCGGTGGTAAGCTGCAGGCATTGGGTCCATTGGTCTGCAGCTCTGGCAAGGGCCCTCCGGTGGTCAGCCCAGGTGTCCTTTGGTCCCTTCTGCAGGCTCTGGAACTTCTTGTGATAGGACACCGGAGTAAGGTTGTACTGTTGGATCAGGGCCCGCTTGATGGTGTCATAGCCCTGATCTGCCTCAGCAGGCAAGTCCCCAAGGATTTCCAGGGCCTTACCCCTTAAACGGGGGATCAGGTACTTGGCCCACTGGTCCTTGTCCAGATGGTGCTACAGGCAAGGCCATCAGAAAAGAGTCCAAGTCTCCATCCTTCTCCAGCACTGGGAAGTCCTCAACACGGACCTTTGGAAGCTTGGTGTCTCGATGGTCACGGGTGGATGATGAGGGATGGAGCTGAGCTAGCTGCAGCTGGTGGTCAGGCTCTGCCTGTCGCTCCGCAGCCTCACGCTCTGCCCGTCGATCTCGCTCCGCAGCCTCACGCTCTGCCCGTCGATGTCGCTCCGCAGCCTCACGCTCTGCCTGTCGCTCTCGTTCCGCAGTTTCCTGCGCTACCAGACGCCCATGCTCTGCTATGAGTACCTGGTTCGTGTTCTGGTCACCAGCTGTAAGACTGGCCACGGCAGCTTGAAGGAGGGCCTCTGAACCTCTCAGGCTGGGGGGATTGGCAAGGGGTGATCTGCGGCACGCTGCAAAGCCAGGTGATGAGCGACCTGCTGAAGGGTGGGGGACTGGCATTTGGCTCCCTGAGGACCTTTGGGTGGGTTTCTCCTCGTCTTGTCAATAATTGCCAGGCTGTGCACTGTCCTTTGCAGAGCGTCTTTCTGGCGTTGGGCTCCTGGAGGACTCGTGGACAACCTCCTCATTGCTGCACACAACACAGTCCTCCCCCTCTTCGTCTCCTGCCTTAGCATTGGCAAGTTGCATAGCTCTGCTCCTGGTGCCATCAGCCATTCTTGCAGACTTTGGTCACTGACACAGAACTGCCACCTGATGCACCCACACACCTTACTGTATCTGAACTCTGACACTCTAGTGTTGAGCTCGTCTTAAGACCCCAGCAGCCATAGCTGCTACTGGCAGTCTTTAGTGTCTGGGAGTGTGGGTCTCACGCTCACACACACTATTATCTTGATCCCACCGCTGCCACCAATATGTCACGAAACGGGGGGGTAGGAAGTGGAAGTTACAGCCCCCTTTGCACCACCAGACAGACCGAGCACGTGACGCGCTCTCTAGCGCCCCTCTTATAGTCAGGCCAATTATGGAATTGCCCGACAATAAGCAAGGAGGCCGCTATTCTACTATGCTGATGATTGAAGGGCTCCCGGTGAGAGTAAGGTATATATTCCCCCCGACCTCTGCGGACGGAATATAGCTAAACCTCCCTCAGATCTCACTGGTTGCCCCACAATTATCCTTGGCATAAACTCACAGCCACCAATCGATTACGATAACTGTTTGCCGAGCACACAGACGTGGGATTCAGGATCGAGATAACAGAACAGTCCAAGATTAAATTATATATTTTAATCGCCCTAAATGGCACACTAGAAACTACAATATATACAATATGGAATTTACAGAGTATCTATATATAGGTCAGAGTACATCTACAAATAAGACATGGTTACAGAGGCAGATCAGGCAGTTACCTTATGCGTCTGGCCAGCGGGGGTTTCATGGACTTTCTCACATGTGTATCCGACACAAGACCCCCGAGCAAAGACAAGCCAGAACATAGCCACACTACCTTTATCAAATTGGCTACAATCCACATCCCCTCCTACCTAGTGACCTCACAGGGGAGCACTGCCCCACCCCTATCTTGATTCTAGAATAATATCCCAAAGTGATTATTGGTCATAACTTTACCTGGGAATGTCGTAGGCGGACGCCAATGCTCTCATTTTTACAGTTATGATTTTACCTTCACAATGATAGGACACATTGGTAGTCTGCTGGTACCCCACTGCCCAATATCAAGTTTGGGATACCTACAGAGGTCCCACACCTATATAAAATATGTACTGGAATTGTCAGCATGCCGGGATGCCATATTTCTGCTTGACATATTTATAGGAAGCACGGCTCACGAGATATTAAACATTTATTCCTGGTGCCTGTCTGTCTCAGGAGTACAGGATACCTGTAATTAGTCTGTGGCTTCTACAGCATCACGGGGGGGGGGTGTCTCCCTTTACTTTATTGTTCCCAGGCCTAAACAGCTCACCTAATTTCCATATCATAGGAGATTGCCTTTTGTTCGCACCATTGCTAACAGACAGTTTCCTCAAGTTAATTAGTATACTGATTGAAGCTACTGATGTCACACTAAGCAACATCGCTAGCAACATCGCTGCTAACGAACAACTTTTGTGACGTTGCTAGCAATGTTGCTGTGTGTGACATCCAGCAACAACCTGGCCCCTGCTGTGAGTTCGTTGGTTGTTGCTGAATGTCCTGGGCCATTTTTTAGTTGTTGCTGTCCTGCTGTGAAGCACAGATCGCTGTGTGTGACAGCGAGACAGCAACAACTAAATGTGCAGGCAGCAGGAGCCGGCTTCTGCAGAGGCTGGTAACCAATGTAAACATCGGGTAACCAAGAAGCCCTGTCCTTGGTTACCCGATATTTACCTTTGATACCAGCCTCAGCCGCTCTCACTGTCAGTGCCGGCTCCTGCTCTGTAAACATGTAGCTGCAGGACACATCGGGTTAATTAACCCGATGTGTGCTGTAGCTAGGAGAGCAAGGAGCCAGCGCTAAGCAGTGTGCGCTGCTCCCTGCTCTGTGCACATTTAGCTGCAGCACACATCGGGTAATTAACCCCATGTGTGCTGTAACTAGGAGAGCAGGGAGCCAGCGCTCAGTGTGCGCTGCTCCCTGCTCTCTGCACGTGTGGCTGGACACTGGTTGCTGGTGAGCTCACCAGCAACTCGTGTAGCCACGCTCCAGCGATCCCTGCCAGGTCAGGTTGCTGGTGGGATCGCTGGAGCGTCGCAGTGTGACAGCTCACCAGCAACCTCCTAGCAACTTACCAGCGATCCCTATCGTTGTTGGGATCGCTGGTAAGTTGCTTAGTGTGACTGGACCTTAAGACCTGAGGTACCTTGACAAGATGGCGGCTATAGGAATATCTCTTAATAGCTCAGAATATATCCCTATTTCCTCACAATATAGATATATACAGTGTATATATCATATATATATATATATATATATATATATATATATATATATATATATATATACATACGGTGTATGCGGCACAGTGGCTCAGTGGTTAGCACTGCAGTCTTGCAGCGCTGGGGTCCTAGGTTCGAATCCCACCAAGGACACTATCTGGAAGGAGTTTGTATGTTCTCCCCGTGTTTGCATGGGTTTCCTCCGGGTACTCCGGTTTCCTCCCACACGCCAAAGACATACAGATAGGGACTCTAGATTGTGAGCCCCAATGGGGACAGTGTTGTAAATGTATGTAAAGTGCTGTGGAATTAATAATGCTATATAAATAAATACAATTATTATATATATATATACATACTGTATGTATGTGTGTTTATGTGATATATATATATATATATATAATATACATTAGTGTGTGTGTGTGTATATATATATTTATATATACTGTATATATTGTGTTGCACCTCGCAACCTGGGGGGTACTCACTCAGCATGTGTGCTTCAGGTATACACGGGAGGCACTTCCTTAATCACAGGCTTCTTTATTCAGACTGCATATAGCAGATTGCGAGTACTGCATACAGATGGCATTTACTTGCAGGAGACAGGCACGTTCCCAAGCACCAGGTCTCCAGGTTCAGTCCAGCCAGATAAGCCCCAACATAGCCTTCTCAGACAGCAGGTTTCCTCACCTCCACACACACACAGGCAAACCCGGCTAGTTCCTCCACCACAGGAAGTTCAGAGCAGGGCCCTGGGTGTGTCCAGAGGTCTGACTTTTACCCCTGAGACCACACCCCGAGGTGGAGATATGATGAACAGCCGTCCCACCCATCTCTTTAGCTGGACATAACAAACCCGCCCCAGGTAACCCACGTTAACCCTCTCAGCACAGCACCAGTGATCATATCACATATCCTCCCCCTCTGCCCAAAGCCGGGGGCTTTGGCACCTTGACATAGCGGATGAGAGCACCCGCTCTGTCCGCCCCAGACCACAGCCCGTGACGTACCATCCTCCACTGTCACCAGAACCTTCCCGGCGAACTCCCTCAGACGTCCCCCGGTCAAACCCATCTCCCCAAGGCTGCCGCCCACGGTCGGAGGAGGAGGGAGACTCTCCCTTAGTCAGTACTACCGTCCTGTCAGTCCCTGAGCTAACCTGACCACTAGAGGGGTCACTATCGAGGGGCCACCGCGGGGAGCTGACGGAAGAGGTGCCATAACTAGCTTCTCCGCCTGTTCGCCACACAGACCTCTCGTGGGCTCGCCTTCCCGGGCATCTTCGTCTGTGTCTCAGATAGTGTACTCTCTTGCCAGCGTCTTTGGCTAAGGGTGCTGCCCTCCTTTTATTCAGTTTGTCGGATTGCGTCTCACAGGACGGAGACCCTTCAGAGTCTGTGCTATAGCCTGACGAATACCCGGGTCCTCTAAGACCCTGGCTCATTTTACCATCGGACTTGCTTTTGCCCTCTGAGGCAACACGTTCATCGAGTGGGCCACCTTTCTTTTCCGGGCCATAGCCCATATATGGTCGCCATCCCGCACCAGCATGGCGGAGTTGATTCGCAATTCTCTGTCTTTCTAGATTCAATTGTTTTAAGTCTTCCAAGTATCCAAGGCGGTATTCTAGGAGGGTTCGTATAACTTCAACACACTCCGTTGTACCCGCAATGGCACAGGGAACCATACCGACTTCATAGGGTACCCTGGCTTTATTATGGATATCAATTCTTACTCTCGTCACACCGGTCTTATCAACCATCTCCTGCATGGTTCTTCCATGTCGTCCAATAAGCCTCATGACCATCTCTTTGGGCACTTGAATGGTCTCTTCCACAAACTCCAACAACCGTCGAGCTGTCTTCACTGCGTCTGCAGTTTTCCCATACATACGGAATGTTCCACTGTCTTTTTCTAGGTGCACAGCAGTAACACTTGGAACCTTCCTGGCTTGATTAATATTATTTCTTGGCGCTCTCAATGCCAGCCCAATTAATGTTGTCTTCACAACCACCACTTCTTGAAACCCTGCGGTCAGCTGCTCCAAGCATCTGATGTCTTCATCCTTCTTTGCAGTGATGAGCCACTTCGTATGAAGACACCGTAGATGCATGTCACTCAGGATGGCCACTCGCTTCTTTGTGACGTCACTAAAAGAGCACACCACCAACCAATTAGTCTTTGCAGCAAAGTACACTTTACAGGCTCCTACCGCCTTCTGGAATCTCTCATGCACCTTCTCACTGGCACAGGCTTCTCTTAAGTCTTCCGGCACGTCTATCCGGCACTCGAAGACTGGTCTGCTTCCTTTACTTTCAAGGACACTAGACAGTTCCTGAGGTCTCTTACCTCCTTCCATATTCTTCACCAAAGGCTTCACCTTTTGAGTCACACCCTCCTCGGGTTCCTCCCTGGCCTCAGAGCCTTTGGGTTTCAGGCTCTTAGCTGAGTCATTCTTATCTGCGATCTTGGTCTTACCCACTGAGTCAGTCAGGCTCTCAGCTCCTGATGAGACCTCGGGTCCAGACTTCACCTCTTCTTCCGAGGCTCTTTCCACTTTTACAGCACCAGCTGTGTCTTGGGACTTGACTGCATTACCTCCAACTTCCTCTTGGGTCTCTGCAGTGTCGCCCTCAGCCTTCTCTTGGGAATTTGTAGCATCACCTTCTGCCAGGGTGTCAGACCCTTCAGCATGGCACTCTGTTCCGTTTAGATTCGCTATTATCCACCCCAGCACTAGGTAGGTCACTGGTCTGCTCACTATGACCGTTGTGGATTATCCCTCCACCAACACTCTCCAGGCTTTCATTTCCTGTACTACTCTCACTTGACAGACTATCAGCTTCACACCTGGAAACCAGAGGGACCACCATCAGTACTTCCTTGGTTGACTCCTTTTCTGCAATTTCAGCCCGCTGATTTTTGTCATTACAATGTGTCAGTTCAGTCTCTGATTCCTCTTTCTGTTGCAGGATATCACTGTCTGGCTCCACCGTAGCAGTTGCTACTGGCAACATGTTTTCCTTATCCAGGTATTTCACCTTCTCTGCACCCTCAGACGGCATACACTGTGCCACCTCTCGACGCGTATTACGTCTTTGGCGTCGGGAGGAAGTTTTACCCTTCTCACCCTTCTGTACCTCACTGTGCTCGTTTGTCATCTTTCTTGAGTCAGTGTCTTTACTGGAGTCATTGTCACTCCCCCTGGTGTCTTGGACTAACATGTCCCCGCTTAACCAGGTGTCAGCCCCCTTTTCTGGAGCTACTATAATTTTAGTGGTCACACTGTCACCTCCCTTTAGAGACGACGCTTCACTAAATCGGGGAGACCCTCTATTTCCCTTGGTCACCCCTAACTCTGGACAGTCCTTATTTGGAGTTACCTTCTCCTCATTGCACCTCAAGATACCACAGGGAATCTGTCTAACCTCATACGGAAAAGAGGCTTCTTTAGGCGGGGGCCGACTCATTCCTATGCAATCGGTCCCGGCCTTTTTCTTCCATAACTCCTGAAAGAACTCAAAGTCCCGTCCTATGATAACCGGATACAGGAGATCTGGAGCTACACCCACATCAGGGCGCCCCAAACGTTCGGCCGTCTGAATCATCACCCTGCCTAGAGGATATTCTTTAGTGGTCCCATGCACACAACTTCCTTCTATTGTCCTACCCACCATAAAATGGAGATTGGGCATGGGTCTCACTACGGTAAACCGGCTCTCCGGGTCTAACAGACCAGACACACGTAGCCCATTCAAGTCCACGGAGCACTTCTGTGGCCTCATACCGGTTGGATAGTTTATACCGCAGGTAGGACATATGTAAGGCGAACCCCATTGCCCCTTGCTATAGTTCACCTGTTCGGATTTTGAATGCTCCACCCCCTTGTGGGTCACCACCGCTTTCTGGGGTCCCGCCCCCTGTTGGGTAACTACCCCGTTACAGGCCTCAGCCCCCTTTTGGGCAACCACCCCATTGTGGGCCTTAGCCCCCTTTTGGGCAACCACCCCTTGTTGGGACTCCGCCCCCTTTTGGGCAACCACCCCTTTGTGGGACTCCGCCCCCTTTTGGGCAACCACCCCTTTGTGAGACTCCGCCCCCTTTTGGGCAACCACCCCTATGTTGGACTCCGCCCTCTTTTGGGCAACCACCCCTATGTGGGACTCCGCCCCCTTTTGGGGTTTCCATGCAATGTCCTTAGCCCCCAGCTCACACCGTTCACCCTTATCTCCCTGGGCACCCAGTGTCCATAGTGGCCCCCAAAGGGAACGCTCAAACTGGTCCATGGATGCCACATCGCTGCGCACTGACAGCTCCTGCTGTCCCCGCACCAGGAACTGTTACAGCTCCTCCACAACGTCTGCATGACCCATTCCCTCTTTTCGGCTTTCAGCCCCCACTGCTGTCACTGGCCCTCCTGGCACATGCTGTTGGTGCTGCTGGCTCTGCAGCAGCTGTTTCAGGAACCCCTCCATGCTGCAACGAGAAGAGGAACAGGAGGGGCGCTCCAATGGGTAATACCCGGTGGTCAAAGACAGGGGGAGGGGGGTTAGAGAACCACTAACCTTTCCGGGTTGTACCACCCGTACAACCCGGATCTCCAGCCTGTCGTGTATCACTGCTCACCAAGCAGGGCCCCACAATTCCTGGTTGGCCTGGAACCTCCAGTCGCTGGTCTCTCGCCACTGCAGCATGGAATCCCGCAGACCTGTTGAGTCACCGCCAGCTGCTTGAGTGCGCTGTCCCTGTTCGTGGACCCACCGATCCACCGCAAACCCCTGCAGCAGTATGCCGAAAAACTTCGTGGACCCGGCTGTGAAGATGTAATTTACCCTCTCACTGTATATGCTGTAATACTATGTCAGGATGTGATGTCACTTTCCTTTGGTTGTACTTACTGAACACTTTGAAATGTCTTGGGATGTAAGTAACCATACCTTCCCCCCATCTCCTGTGTCTCTGGGCCCATAATGCAATTATCTCTTGTCCACACAGCCAGGGGAACTTCTCATTGTTTGGTAAGCAGTGGATAACGCCAACTACACAAACCTGTAGACATCTCGGAGCCAACCTTCTAGAATCTTCTAGTGGGCCCAACCGTTGCATAGACCCCTACCCTTGAGGGGCGGGCCCACGAGCTCAAACAATTCACTCCTGTTTCTAAATGCAGTTGGGAGTTGAGTTTTTGAAGAGGAAGGGAGCGAGATCTGAATCTGCGGACAGACCTCGCCGTCCAGTGGATTGTGTGGGATTTCTGGGACTCTGAAAAGGACTATTACGTTGTGAACTGGCACTTTGGATTATCGGGAGGTGCCCCCGAATCTGTTTTATTTGGACTTGTCGTGTGCTGTTCCTGTATTCCTGTTAGTAAACCTGTTGGATCATCCTCGGCCTGTTGTCTCTCTTTGCTCTGATGTACACCCCCGTCACAAACTGGTTGGCAGCGCTGGGATCAGAGCAGAAGGAATGGAGGACAATGGCTCAACATCAGGAACCAGCACTGCAGAGTACAAGACCTGGACTTTGGGGAGCCTGCAATCAAAGGCCCGTGAAGTAGGAGTTCGTTTCAAAGGACTCTCCAAGGAGCAGCTGATTGAGGCGCTAGGAGGAGTCTGTTCGCAAAATGACGTGGAGGAAGGATCCTCACAGCAAACGGAAGAAAGACGGCAGCCGGAGGTGAATACCCAAAAAAGTCAATGGGTTGTGTGGTACAAGGAGGAGATGGCACTGCTTGGAGATGAGGCCACCATAGAAGATAAGAGGGAGGCCATGCGTGGAGCTAAAGAGAAGGAGCGCAGGATGGAGGAGATGGCACTGCTGGATAAGGAGCTCGCTGTGGAAGCCGCGAGAGGTTCCAGACAGACTGTAACCCCAGCACCCATCATGAGGGAACTTCCCAGGGTGTCCCGCAAAGACTTTAAGCCGTTTAATGAGGCTGCAGGCGACATTGAGGGCTTCTTCCAGGACTTTGAGCATCAGTGTCGATTAATGGAAGTCCCGGACAGGGAGCGTGTCCGGCATCTGGTTGGGCTCCTAGAGGGGGGAGCTGCTGAAGCCTATAGAGCTATGGACCCTCGGTGGAACTGTGAGTATGCGGATATTAAACAGACTATTCTAGAACATTATGCTGTGACCCCAGACACTTACAGGACTCAGTTCCGTGCTTTAGCCTGTGATGGGGAAGTGTCTTTTAAGATATATGCTCATAGACTCAAACAAATATGTAATCGCTGGCTGGAGGCAGAGGAGGCCTTATCTTGGGAGACCTTCCTGCAGGTCATCCTAAAAGAACAATTCTTTGCCCAGTGCCCCGCTGAGATCCGGGAATGGGTGCGTGAGAGAAAACCAGCGACAGTGGAGGAAGCTGCTGCTCTCGCTGATGAGGCTCTCACCATCAAGCCTCAGTGGAGGGTTCTGTTGGAGGATGGAGAGACGCCTAACAGCTCCACAACACCGGATGCCCCCAGTTATTCTGTCCCCATTGTTCCCCGTTCCTCTAAGCCACCACATGTTGATACCCGTGTTAATGTGCCTCCAGTTGCTTCTACTGCACTTTCTGGAATACGCCGGGGAGAGGAAGTAACAGAGCGCAGGTGTTATGTTTGTAGGCATCCCGGGCATTTGCAGGCCTCATGCCCAGCCAGGCCATGGAGGAATCATCCTCAAACCCCTACAGCACCTTCAGGTGGGAGCCGGCCTCCAAGTTCCCCTACCCCTTACCCAAGAGGACGCCTTGGATGGAGGGAGACCCAGCTCAAATGCTATCAATGTGGACAGCCAGGGCATCGGCAAGTCTCCTGCCCAGCTGTTCAAATGAGGACTGATCCTGCACCCAATCGGATTGTTAATTATTTACAGCCCAGTGCCATGGAGGAAGATGTGGCACCGTTATGTGAGGACTGGCCTAGTGACTCAGCCCCCCATGTTGCACCACCAGGAGTTTACGGGGTGCGACCCGCAGTTATGACGACTTCTGCTCATCGAGGTAAGCACTTGCAGGAGGTTGTGCTGGATGGACAGAGACTTGTTGGATTTTGTGACTCGGGTGCTTTCCTCACACTGGCTGATCCCCGAGTGGTTCGGCCTGAGGCAATCCACAGAGGACCTGGGATTGTTATTGAACTGGCTGGTGGACAATGGAGGACTATTCCCACAGCCACTGTGGATCTGAACTTTGGTTTTGGGGTCAGGCGATGTGTGGTTGGGGTGATGGGTGGTCTGCCTGCAGCTGTTCTCCTGGGCAATGATGTGGGAGAGCTACGATGCCAATTCGTGGCTGCATGAAGCCACATGTAAGTAACGCTCTGCCTGTGTGTACTTAACCAGTGACCTGTAGAGGTCCCTAGTACGTACACAAGTTGGGAGGGGGAGGGATTGTGAAGATGTAATTTACCCTCTCACTGTATATGCTGTAATACTATGTCAGGATGTGATGTCACTTTCCTTTGGTTGTACTTACTGAACACTTTGAAATGTCTTGGGATGTAAGTAACCATACCTTCCCCCCATCTCCTGTGTCTCTGGGCCCATAATGCAATTATCTCTTGTCCACACAGCCAGGGGAACTTCTCATTGTTTGGTAAGCAGTGGATAACGCCAACTACACAAACCTGTAGACATCTCGGAGCCAACCTTCTAGAATCTTCTAGTGGGCCCAACCATTGCATAGACCCCTACCCTTGAGGGGCGGGCCCACGAGCTCAAACAATTCACTCCTGTTTCTAAATGCAGTTGGGAGTTGAGTTTTTGAAGAGGAAGGGAGCGAGATCTGAATCTGCGGACAGACCTCGCCGTCCAGTGGATTGTGTGGGATTTCTGGGACTCTGAAAAGGACTATTACGTTGTGAACTGGCACTTTGGATTATCGGGAGGTGCCCCCGAATCTGTTTTATTTGGACTTGTCGTGTGCTGTTCCTGTATTCCTGTTAGTAAACCTGTTGGATCATCCTCGGCCTGTTGTCTCTCTTTGCTCTGATGTACACCCCCGTCACACCGGCTGATCCACAGGTGCGGAAATCCAACACGTGCTTCCGGAAACGCTGCCCGCATTCTCCACCATATGTGACATTGCACCTCGCAACCTGGGGACGACTCACTCAGCATGCGTGCTTCAGGTATACATGGGAGGCACTTCCTTAATCACAGGCTTCTTTATTCTGACTGCATATAGCAGATTGCCAGTACTGCATACAGATGGCATTTACTTGCAGGAGAGAGGCACGTTCCCAAGCACCAGGTCTCCAGGTTCAGTCCAGCCAGATAAGTCCCAACATAGGATTCTCAGACAGCAGGTTTCCTCACCTCCACACACACAGGCAAACCCGGCTAGTTCCTCCACCACAGGAAGTTCAGAGCAGGGCCCTGGGTGTGTCCAGAGGTCTGACTTTTACCCCTGAGACCACACCCCGAGGTGGAGATATGATGAACAGCCGTCCCACCCATCTCTTTAGCTGGACATAACAAACCCGCCCCAGGTAACCCACGTTAACCCTCTCAGCACAGCACCAGTGATCATATCACATATCCTCCCCATCTGCCCAAAGCCGGGGGCTTTGGCACCTTGACATAGTGGATGATAGCACCCGCTCTGTCCGCCCCGGACCACAGCCCGTGACGTACCATCCTCCACCGTCACCAGAACCTTCCCAGCGAAAGAGATATGGTGAACAGCCGTCCCACCCATCTCTTTAGCTGGACATAAACCCGCCCCAGGTAACCCACGTTAACCCTCTCAAGACAGCACCAGTGATCATATCACTAATATATATATATATATATATATATATATATATATATATATATATATATATATATGTAGAACAAGATGAAGAAGGATCCAGCAAGGCAGAATGACTCCAAGGGCAACAAAAGTTTTTTTTTTTTTGTTTTTTTTTCTCTGACTTTATTATCTAAGAATAAAAAATTCCAGAGCTCTTGACAAGTTGTTAAGTTCAAGGTATATGCATTATGGACTACGCGTTTCGGCGGACGCAGCCGCCTTCTTCACGGTCCCAAGACAAAACTGATGTACTAGTATCAGAACAGACCTGTAATAGATTACTAAAAAGAGGATATTCGCAGGGCCATTTAATAAGAGCAAAAAATATAGTAGATGGAATAAATCGACAACAGTTGTTAGTCGGTGGGAGTAAAAATAAAAATAGAAAAAATAATAAAGATTTAAACCAACAAATAGTATTTAGCACTAATTACAGCCCTCAATTTGATAAAATAGTATCTATCATCAAAAAATACCTGCCAATATTGTGTCAGGATGAAATCCTAAAAAAACTAGTCGAAAATAATGCCATCTCCTTTGTGTCTAAACGAGCGCCAACACTTTCATCCTTATTATCACCTAGTTTATTCCAGGATCCTGTTCAGATGAATATCCAGGGAGGAAACTGGTTAAAAACAAAAGGTTTTTTTGGATGTGGGGCCAACGTCTGTAAATGTTGCAAATATGCCAAGAAATCCAGAACCTTCATTTCCTTTCATAATAAAAAACAATTTGATGTTCTGACTTATATCAACTGCAATACTACAAATGCGATATATCTCATTAATTGTGAATTATGCCAGAAACAGTACGTTGGGTGTACAATGAATTCTCTTAAAATGAGAATCCGTAAACACCTATCGGATGCTGTGAATCTACAGTAGGAGCCTCACTGGTTTCTCGGCACTTTTTCAATACACATGGAGGAAATTTGAAGAGTTTTTCTTTTCTTGGCATAGAACAAGTTTTTAAACCAGAGAGAAGTGGCAACCTGCAGAAAAAAATCCTTGCAAGAGAAAGCAAATGGATGTTTCTCTTGGAAACCAGGATCCCTTTTGGCTTCAATAATAGAATGGATCTTGCCATCCAATATTAATATCTGGTCAATGTATAGAATGGTAAATAATCAAGATATTATTTGTTAAAAAAAAAAATTCTTCTTGATGCTGCAATATTTTTTAGTTATCACTTATAAGTATATGTATGTGCACTCTGTTCACTTGTTTTTATTGATTCCAGTAAGTGATATATGTACACTGTGTTGTTCAGGCTACATTTTTATATGTCAGATGTGCAAAACTGTTGCTAGTTTAACTCGGGCTCTTCTAATCAAAGTCATATGTGTCAGCTCACTAGTGGTTGCGTGGGCTGGGCTAACTAACTATATAGAAGCCCTCGTCATACTAGTACATCAGTTTTGTTCTGATACTAGTACATCAGTTTTGTCTTGGGACCGTGAAGAAGGCGGCTGCGTCCGCCGAAACGCGTAGTCCATACTGCATATACCTTGCACTTAACAACTTGTCAAGAGCTCTGGAATTTTTTATTCTTAGATAATAAAGTCAGAGAAAAAAAAACAAAAAAAAAAACAACTTTTGTTGCCCTTGGAGTCATTCTGCCTTGCTGGCTCCTTCTTCATCTTGTTCTACATATCTTGGAAGTCTCCCACTTCAGGTCCGTGCAATAAGGAGAACAAGGACGCCGGGGCTTGAGCTCTGACAGGTGAGCTGGTCTACAACCTTTATTTCAAAAATATATATATACACACACACACACACACACACACACACACACACACACACACACACACACACACACACACACACACACACACACACACACATATATATATATATGTGTGTGTGTGTGTGTGTGTGTGTGTGTGTGTGTGTATATATATATATATATATATATATATATATATATATATATATATATATATATACATACATACACACACAGGGTATATATGCACACATACATCCGACGATATTATTGGGTGACACTTCACTCTACGATGCTGAAATGTAAAGCTGGTGTCACACATAACGACGACGACAACGACGTCGCTGCAACGTCACCATTTTCTGTGACGTTGCAGCGACGTCCCGTCGCTGTCGCTGTGTGTGACATCCAGCAACGACCTGGCCCCTGCTGTGAGGTCGCAGGTCGTTGCTGAATGTCCAGCTTCATTTTTTGGTCGTCACTCTCCCGCTGTGACACACACATCGCTGTGTGTGACAGCGAGAGAGCGACGAAATGAAGCGAGCAGGAGCCGGCGTCTGGCAGCTGCGAAGCTGTAACCAGCGTAAACATCGGGTAACCAAGGGAAGCCCTTTCCCTGGTTACCCGATATTTACCTTCGTTACCAGCCTCCGCCCTTGCTGCCAGCGCCGGCTCCTGCTCTGTGCACATGTGGCTGCAGTACACATCGGGTTAATTAACCCGATGTATACTGTAGCAAGGAGAGCAGGAAGCCAGCGCTAAGCGCGGCTCCCTGCTCTCTGCACATGTAGCTGCAGCACACATCGGGTAATTAACCCGATGTGTACTGTACCTAGGAGAGCAAGGAGCCAGCGCTAAGCGCGGCTCCCTGCTCTCTGCACATGTAGCACAGCGACGTTATGATCGCTGCTTCTGCTGTGTTTGACAGCTAAGCAGCGATCATAACAGCGACTTACAAGGTCGCTGTTACGTCACAGAAAATGGTGACGTAACAGCGACGTCGTTGTCGCTGTCGCTTAGTGTGACCCCAGCTTAACAGATACAGTATTAGCACCCCTGCAATTCTGTCAGATAATACTCTGTTTCTTCTTGAAAATGATTGCAATCACAAATTCTTTGGTATTATCTTCATTTAATTTGTCTTCAATGAAAAAAAATAAAAAAAATTGTCATAAAGCCAAATTGGATATAATTCCACACCAAACATAAAAAGGGGGTGGGCAAAAGTATTGGCACTGTTTGAAAAATCATGTGATGCTTCTCTAATTTGTGTAATTAACAGCACCTGTAACTTACCTGTGGCACCTAACAGGTGTTGGCAATAATAAATCACACTTGCAGCCAGTTGACATGGATTAAAGTTGACCCAACCTCTGTCCTGTGTCCTTGTGTGCACCACATTGAGCATGGAGAAAAGAAAGAAGACCAAAGAACTGTCTGAGGACTTGAGAATCCAAATTGTGAGGAAGCATGATCAATCTCAGGTTTACAAGTCCATCTCCAAAGACCTGAAAGTTCCTGTGTCTATGGTGTGCAGTGTCATCAAGAAGTTTAAAGCCCAAGGTACTGTGGCTAACCTCCCTAGATGTGGAAGGAAAAGAAAAATTGACGAGAGATTTCAACGCAAGATTGTGCGGATGGTGGATAAAGAACCTCGACTAACATCCAAACAAGTTCAAGTTGCCCTGCAGTCCGAGGTTACAACAGTGTCAACCCGTACTATCCGTCGGCATCTGAATGAAAAGGGACTGTTTGGTAGGATACCCAGGAAGACCCCACTTGTTACCCCGAGACATAAAAAAAGCCAGGCTGGAGTTTGCCAAAACTTACCTGAGAAAGCCTAAAACGTTTTGGAAGAATGTTCTCTGGTCAGATGAGACAAAAGTAGAGCTTTTTGGGAAAATCCATCAACATAGAGTTTACAGGAAAAAAAATGAGGCATTCAAAGAAAAGAACAATGTCAAACATGGCGGAGGTTCTCTGATGTTTTGGGGTTGCTTTGCTGCCTCTGGCACTGGACTGCTTGACCGTGTGCATGGCATTATGAAGTCTGAAGACTTCCAACAAATTTTGCAGCATAATGTAGGGCCCAGTGTGAGAAAGCTCAGAGGTCCCTCAGAGGTCATGGGTCTTCCAGCAGGACAATGACCCAAAACACACTTCAAAAAGCACTAGAAAATGGTTTGAGAGAAAGCACTGGAGACTACTAAAGTGGCCAGCAATGAGTCCAGACCTGAATCCCATAGAACACCTGTGGAGAGATCTCAAAATGGCAGTTTGGAGAAGGCACTTTTCAGATCTCAGGGATCTGGAGCAGTTTGCCAAAGAAGAATGGTCTAAAATTCCAGGAGAGCATTGTAAGAAACTCATTGATGGTTAACGGAAGCGGTTGTTCGCAGTTATTTTGGCTAAAGGTTGTGCAACCAAGTATTAGGCTAAGGGTGCCAATACTTTTGTCTGGCCCATTTTTGGAGTTTTGTGTGAAATGATCAATGATTTGATTTTTGTTTTCTCACATTCTCTTTTGTGATTTTTCATTGCAAGCAAAATAAATGAAGTTAATAATACCAAAGAATTTGTGATTGCAATCATTTTCAAGAAGAAACTGAGTATTATCTGACAGAATTACAGGGGTGCCAATACTTTTGGCCAGCACTGTATCACTTTGGTTGCTCATTTCTGTTGCTGACTCTTCCATCTTATAGAGGATTTATGGAAGGCAATGGACTGCAGAGCGGTATTCTGTAAGAATTGAATGTTCATGCACTGGCTGGCCTCCTCTTTTTGCAGCGCATGGATCATCCTGCTCTGCAGCCCCTTTCCTTCCATAATCAGCTCTCTGCCTTGGGCAGTTGGAGCTGGTGGTCGGTGCAGCAGCTTGTGGAGGATTATCCTGGACTATTTCCAGTGTTGTAACCAGGGCCGCCATCAGGGCATTACAAACGTGACTGGTGTAAGGGGCCCAGTGAAGAGGGGGGCCCGGTCGACCTGTGGGAAATTACTTCGCTTTTTTAAGCCCTGGGCCAGCCAGGCCCCTCTCTTCACTGGGCCTCAGTCTTAGCTGCAGCAGAGGGGACTGGCAGTGTCACGTCAGCTACTATACATGGTTATTTTTGCACGCGAATGGACAGAGCATGCAAATTAGCCATGTGCTGTGAGGAAGGGGGGAGCCTGCCTTCAGCTGGATGCACGTTGGAGGACACACCCGTGAGCAGAAGCACACAGGGGGGCCCAGACACGCTGGCAGCGTAGGCCCCTCCTCTTTCGTTCTTCTGCTCACCGAGCCACAAGGGTAGGGTACTAGAGCCGTATGTAGAGGAGGAAGGTGGGGGAAACCTGGAGGGGAGAGCCAGATGCAGGGATCCACAGCGTCTTCAGTGGCTGCACAGTTGTGGCACCCCTGAAGTTTCAGTCCCCACAGAGGTACTGCACCTCAGCCAGAGATGTGGTATCCCATCCCTGGGTAAGGAAGAGGTCATCCACCGGTTCACACAACACACTCATTTAGCAGCTCCTCACCGGGTCAGTCAGGGTTAGGGCTTGGTGACATTAACGCTATGTATAGCCACCACTGGTAATGGCACCTCCGTCCCCATAATTTGACTTGGCCTGGGGGTGGAGTCTAGTTAGTGGGAGCAGACTGTAGCGAGTTTGACAGCTGGAAGGAGCAGTGGAGGAGTGAAGACCTGTGGTCTGGAGCTGGTGCAGCTCAATCCAGGCACAAGACAGAACGGATCCTAGGGCCAACGGGGAGTGCGCCAAACCCTCGTGGACTCTTTCCACATACAGAATATTGGAGTGGAGGGATTTGGCCGCAAACGGGGATCCGGTCCCTAGACTAGAGTAGAAGAACTAACGTGCTCATCTAGTAAAACCGGAGGCTGAGGTCACTACAAGGACCAAAGCCAAATCCGCATATGAATCCACTGGCAGGTGACCACATAGGACCAAAGAGACTAGGCCGACAGGCTCCCCTTGTGAAGGATCCGCGGACCCTGGCTCAGGGCACTGTGTGCATAGACGCAGGACAGGAGGACGAGAAGTCAGCGTAGGAAGATGACCAGGGAAGGAACACACGAAGGGTACACCGGTATTGGCCCCTCCAAACTATCCGGGATCGACTTGAGCCCATCACAGTGAAACCCAGCACTCCAAAGGCAGTCACTGACTACTCGTGTTACCTTGGAACCTGCTACAGTGAGTAAAAACCTTGAGACTGCATCCCTGTGTCGCTCTGTTATTCTCCTACTGCACTCCCTGCACTCCCGCCATCATAGATTACTACTCCCATCGGCCCTGGGGCCCAGCTCTACCTGTGGAAAGCTATACTACCCAAGCTGCGCAACCATCTGCCTCAGAGGTCCCATCCCGCAGCGTCGGTTATCTCTGGCCGAGTACCACTTGTGACGTCACGAACTACCATTCCCATCATTTCCCCTTTTAAATTACTCTGCCGGGGTCACAGAACCGGGCCCCGCCACCACAGCATCCCAGACAACGTATTCGGCCCAGTAACAAGTGCCCCACGGCCCCGGTGGGCGCGTCATGGGAGTCGGACGATCTTGGAGCTGCTGTCAAGCTGACTGCGACTCGCAGAATCTGCATCGCTGACTCCCAGGGATGAGCATCTATTAGCCTCCAATACAAGCCCTGACCTGGTGACGTCAGCAGTGTGATCCAGTCAGCTGATCACGCTGCTGACGTCACTCCATGACGCCAAAAAGGCACGCTCAGAGCTGGTAGGAAGTGCTCCAATGGAGCTGAATACACCGAAGATTGATTGTAATTAGGGGAAGGGCAGAGGGAGTATGGGGAGCATATGGGGGCCATTTGAGAACCCAGAATGGTGAGAAAGAGGGTGATAAGTGCACACACAGTATGGGGACTGAATGGAGGGGTAGTATATCGAGCCATGGGTTAGATTTAAAGACACAGTATTGCGGGCATGAGGGTAGGATGGGTGCAGATACAGTATGAAAAGTGAGGAGGGATGAGTGCGAACACAGTATGAGGAGTGAGGTGGGACGGGTGTGGACCTAGTTTGGGAAGCAAGGAGGTGATGACTACGGAGGTCGTTAAGAGACCGTATGAGATGGTACATAATAAAGACTGGGGAGGGTGAGATGGATGAAGACACGACTGGGTGGTGTGGTTGGGGGCAGTTTGTAGAATGGACTTAATTGGGGATAGTGTGAAGCCACAGCAAGGAGGGGACAGTACAGTGAGCAGAGGGAGTGTGATGAGAGTATAGAGTATAGTATAGAGTAGATAGAGTATACAGTATAGAGACTGGTCAGTATAGGGGGACACAGTGTTGCAGACAGTGTGAAGAGAGGAGGACCCAGTATGGAAAGGAGGGGGCAGTGTGGAGGGCATCTACCATAAGAGGGACTGTGTGTACGTCATGTTTTGTGCAGGGAACACAGTGTGGAGCCATTATTTATTCAGAAGCGCAGTGTAGGGCAGATATTTTTATTCAGGGACATTATCATGACACTCATCATGTTGGGATGTGCTGCAGAAAAGCGGAGAAAATGGAAGTCTGCAGAGATGAGCTGTGGACATGAAAAGTCATCATGGCATCTGGACAAGATAAAGAAAAGAAAAAGAATGACTGTTCAGAGACAACGTCCTCTATAAGGTACCTGGATGTAAATGTTTATTTGTGATACTGACTAATTCTCATCCGTACTGTTGTTCTTGTATGGTTTCATAATGACTGATAACTACAGCTTCCATTATCTTCCTACCATTGTTAATGACATACTGGACGTTCTAGGTTCATGCAATAAATATATATACAGGGCTGACCTGACATTACAATTAATGACCCGTTTACCGACTCTTGTGATGTATTCCTGCACTGATGAGGGTTTGGATGCTGTTTCTGCACTGATAGGGGTTATTTGGATGTATTTTTGTATTTTTGTACTGCTGGTGGTTCTGATGATTAATTTCTTTCCTGAGAAGCATTTTGATGCTTTATGTACCTATGGTGGCTTTTGTGATGTGTTTCTGTACTGATGTGGGTTTTGGTGCTGTGTTTCTGTACTAATGGGGGCTCTAGTACTGTATTTCTGTACCTCTGATGGCTCTCGGTTGATGTATTCCTGTGCGGTTATAAGTCCTGATCCTGTACAAATGTAACAGTTCAGTACTTTTACAGGGCTATGTTAATAAAGTATTGTTGCGTCTGCTAAATTAAGGTTTACTATGTTTTTTTTTAATATTAGGAGCATTAAAGGGGTTGTCCAAAGTTTGTGATGAGTCTGCAGTAACTCAATGTGTCCCTCTATGTGACTGCAGACTTCTGAATTCTCACAGCGCGCACGCTGTCAGTATTCTCTGGTTCCGGTGGTGAGAGAGGAAGGTCACAAAACCACAAGTATGCTATTTAGATACCTGCAGACACTTGCCAGCAAAACACTCGTGGCCTTGATCAGTCAAGTCAGAATGTGGCCAGAAGTATACAAATTGCACACTTGTGATCACATGACAGTCTACTCTTGTCACTGGCACTAGAGAATCCTGAAAGTGTGAAGTGCAAGCGCTGTGAGAATTCAGAAGCCTGCAGTCACGTAAAGTGACTTAAGACGTGCATCTCAAACCTGGACAAGCTCTTTAATTTAAAAGTTAAGCCCTGTATCATGTCCAAACCTAACAGCATGTAATTTACTCACTGTCAGGATTCGGCTTGCTGGTTCCAGCAGTCATCATGGGGCCTCTCCACGCATATGTGCTTTTTATATTTACGGTTATCTGACTATTAGCTTTTCGTCTTTCCGCTTTTTTTCACTGAACAATGAAAGAGCTAGAAAGACCAGTTCATCATCACATGACTCTAAGTATGAAAATCGCAAACGAATGATTGGTCACATGATGACTACTCAGACCGCTTTGGGGGAGAGTGGAGTGCAGAAGTGTAGTTTTTCCAGAATGGATAGTGGGACTGTGGAAAGTTTAAGGAGTGGAGGCGGAGCTGGGCAGAGGCGAGGTTGGGGCGGAGCCTGGGCAGAGTTTCAATTGGGCCCGAAAATGTTGCCAGTATGGGGCCCTGAAATTCCTGGTGGAGACCATGGTTGTATCTGCTAGCACAACTTGCTACGGTGAGCGCTGTAGACAATATTTTGGTTGCTGTGCTCAGCCGATTCACACATGAAGCGCTGTTCTCTGTCCTTTTCTTTTACTAGAATATTTAGACACTCAGATTTATGGCATCAAAAAGTATAATTCCTCTTATGTCGCCGTATATAAGGCAGAAATGTGTGCTTGTGTTGCCAGGTATGACATTCTGGATATTACTGATATTAACTAATTTTCCAAGTTATTTATTTTTGGAATTGTAGAAGAGTCGTCTTGGTAAAAAGACCATTATTATGTAGGCTACACAACAATACTGCAGTCAGGAGCCTGATAATTACCAGTGAAAACTAAGTTTGAAGGTTATAGTGTTTAAAATGTACAAAATCTGTTTTATTCTTTTGACAGAAGATTTTGGCATTATACAGAATAGAGATGAAGAGCAAGTCATTATCCCAGATAAACCCTCAGCTCTTTATACCAATGATCTATCACCTGATGCTTCTCAACAAACTCCAGATTCACCGCAAAATAAAAGCCACAAGAGGGGGGATCCACAACAAAGAACTCACAAAGGGGAAAAGCCGTATTCATGTTCAGAATGTGCAAAATGTTTTATTAAGAAATCACAGCTTGATATGCATATAAAAACTCACACGCGGGAGAAGCCATTTTCATGTTCAGATTGTGGGAAATGTTATACTTGGAAATCACAACTTAATGTCCATATAAAAACTCACACGGGGGTGAAGCCATTTTCATGTTCAGATTGTGGGAAATGTTTTATTCGGAAATCACAGCTTGATGTCCATATAAAAACTCACACAGGAGAGAAGCCATTTTCATGTTCAGAATGTGAGAAATGTTTTATTCGGAAATCACAGCTTGATGACCATATAAAAATTCATACAGGGGAGATGCCATTTTCATGTTCAGAATGTGAGAAATGTTTTAATCGGAAATCACACTTTAATGACCATATAAAAACTCACACAGGGGAGAAGCCATTTTCATGTTCAGATTGTGGGAAATGTTATATTAATAAATCACAGCTTGGTAGGCATATAAAAACTCACACGGGAGAGAAGCCATTTTCATGTTCAGATTGTGGGAAATGTTATATTTATAAATCACAGCTAAATAGGCATATAAAAACTCACGCGGGAGAGAAGCCATTTTCATGTTCAGAATGTGAGAAATGTTTTACTCATAAATCACAGCTTGATAACCATATAAAAAGTCATACAGGGGAGATGCCATTTTCATGTTCAGAATGTGAGAAATGTTTTTCTCGGAAAGCAAACCTTGAAAACCATATAAAAACTCACACAGGGGAGAAGCCATTTTCATGTTCAGATTGTGGGAAATGTTTTACTCGGAAATCACAGCTTGATGACCATTTAAAAAGTCATACAGGGGAGATGCCATTTTCATGTTCAGAATGTGAGAAATGTTTTTCTCGGAAAGCAAACCTTGATGACCATATAAAAACTCACACAGGGGAGAAGCCATTTTCATGTTCAGATTGTGGGAAATGTTTTATTCGGAAATCAACGCTTGATAGGCATATAAAAACTCACACGGGAGAGAAGCCATTTTCATGTTCAGAATGTGAGAAATGTTTTACTCGGAAAACACAGCTTGATAACCATATAAAAAGTCATACAGGGGAGATGCCATTTTCATGTTCAGAATGTGAGAAATGTTTTACTCTGAAAGCAATCCTTGATGACCATATAAAAACTCACACAGGGGAGAAACCATTTTCATGTTCAGATTGTGGGAAATGTTATATTCGGAAATCACAGCTTGATGTGCATTTAAAAATTCACACAGGGGAGAAGCTATTTTCATGTTCAGAATGTGGGAAATGTTTTATTCGGAAATCACACATTGATGCCCATATAAAAACTCACATCGGGGAGAAGCCATTTTCTTGTTCAGAATGTGGGAAATGTTTTATTCGGAAATCACACATTGATGACCATATAAAAACTCACACGGGGGAGAAGCCATTTTCATGTTCAGAATGTGGGAAATGTTTTATTCACAAATACGCTCTTGTTAGACACATGAGAATTCACTCAAGGTAGAAGATATTTTTATGAGGGGTGTGGCTTAGCAATGGCCATGTGAGGAAGCAGGCTTCCAGAGGCAATTATTCCCCAGTTAGCCGTCCCGGACTGCAGCAATAATGTCCAGGACGAAGAGGACAGAAGGCAGCATAACCCCCAGGTGCTGAATCGCTTGGAAGGAGCGGTGGATTGGAGCTGGCACAGCTCTTCTCTAAGGCAGGGGCCTCTAAGCACAGACCGACAGCTATGGCGTCTCAGATGAAGGAGCAAGTGTGCGCTGCTGCACAGCACAGAGTGGGGAAGCAGGGGACGCGGGCCCTCAGAGGTGAGCCCTTATGCCATCCAGGGACACCCAGGGGAGACCTGGATAGAATGGCCAAAAGATATGAAGCCTCTCAGAAAAGGTCCCTGGCAGTTATTAAAGGGGACTTATGCTCTCTGGCTGAGAGGGTTCAGCTAATGAAGAGGCTCTATTTTCCATTTCAGACAGGGTGCCTGCTCCGGAAACTAAATTATCCACGGTGCTGTCTCATACAGGCACTGTGGCACTCCTAGTGGATGATCAGGAGAATAGGGGGAGACGGAACAATATTTGCCTTAAAAGCATCCCAGAGCAAATCCAAACTGAAGACCTATTGCAACTTGTGAGGTCCATTTTCAATACCATCACGCAGAAACCCCCAGACTTCACCTACATTGTGGATCGAGTCCATAGAGTGGCATGGTCCGGCTTCTCAGATACTGCAACAGCACGTGATGTCTTATATGGGCTACATTATTTTATTGATAAGGATGACATTTTACATCAGGAATGGTCGCACGGAGCAGTGTCTTTTAATGCGGCTGAAATAAGACTGTTGGACGTATAAAGCCATACGCTATATATGCAGAGACAGCTACATCCCCTACTACACAAAATAAAGAGACCAGGGTCTCCTACCGTTGGGTCTACCCCTTCCACCTTGTAGACTGCAGAGAAGGCCAGGCAGGATTTGGAGGGTCTTTTCGCATTTCTGGACATTCCATTTCAGGTACCGTACTGGCGCGCAGTTGAGGGCCCCTCAGAGAAACAAGAAAAATATTAAGCTGGCTCCCTCTCACTGTAACCCGGATGGAGACTGCTCATTGCCTTCTGATAATACACTACCGAAAGAACAGTTAGACCCATGAGTATCTTTCCTTCCAGTCTTAATTGTGGGACTGATGGACACTGTGATGGACACATTGTTCTTGGACATTAAATCTTATTTACTATTGGATCAATGACTTATGGTTCCAAAGTCGTTTTAGCGATGTGGCCCTGGACAGCTAAAATGCTGCCCATGGGGTTATTATATTTTAATGAGTGGCATGAGTTCCATTCTACTGAATATTTTTAGTTATGAAAAGGTTTGCCCGCTATGTCCTGGTTTTTGTTTGTGAGTTAATTCTGTTATACTGTTAGAGAAGTTAGTGCCTCCTTCTCTTGCCCGTCAGAGAGAAGCAAAAACGGTTAAAAAGGTATAAAGCTATAGACTGGCTGAGATCTTAGCTAGGATCATTACGAACCACCAGGTGGGGTTTATTAAGGGGAGAAATGCGGTTACCAATATCTGAAAGACTATTCTAGTGGTAGACGCGGTTAGACTGGGACTCACTGAGAGAGGGGCTAGACCTGCCCTAGTTACACTTGACGCAGAAAAAGCGTTTGATAATGTAAATTGGAGGTGGCTAGACAGGGTAATGGAGGCCATAGGGATTGTAGGCAAGATGAGACTTTACATTAGAAACCTTTATGCCAACTCGGGAGCTAGGGTACACACTTCGGGCTTTCTGTCAGACGTGTTCCCTTTGATGAAGGGAACAAGACAGGGTTGCCCGTTATCTCCTCTTTTATTCAACCTGGCAATACTACAGGGACAAAATAGCTTTAAAGGGATCAAGATAAGGGGTTCAGAAGTAAAGACAGCGCTTTTTGCTGATGACATCATACTTTATATGGGGGACCCCGGTGCGGATTTGCCACAGACTCTTGCCGTGATTGAAAAATTTGGTTCATTCTCCGGTTTCAAACTGAACAAAAAAAAGTGCGAGATCAAGTTCCTAAAGGGGCATCATGGGACAATGGGGGGACAAGTAAGGGATGGCTGTATATGTGGAATTCCTATAGCACAATCTTCAATTAAATACCTGGGAGTACATATAGGAAGAACGGTGGAAACAATCTACAACTTGAACTATGGACCGCTAATGAGGAAAATTATAGTTCAGTTAAAGGGATGGAAAGGTCTGCCACTTCCATTACTGGCAAGATGCCACCTGATAAAAATGATGAGCTTTGCTAGGCTGCTGTATCCCTTCCAGACGATCCCGCTATTGCTCAAACTAAAGGATGTGAATAAGCTCAACTCATCGTATAAGGAATTTGTGTGGAGGGGAAGGAAACCCAGAATAAAGCTGATGAAGTCAGCGGAGGAGGGAGGACTAAACTTTCCAGACGTCTGAGGGTATTATCTTGTATGTATCATGAGGCATGTAATTGATTAGGTGAGAGGAACGAGTAGGCACTCAGATCATGCGATGGAAACTAAATATGCGTCACCGTGGGATCTGACGTCCATTCTGCACTCCCCACTATCCAGGGTTGAAGGAACTCAATTGTATTCCGAGACACCATGCTAACATGGAAGTCGGTAAGAAAAAACTGGGGCTCTCATGGAAAGTGTCCAAGTACTTGAACCCCTGGGCATTCCCAAATTTTCCCCTGGGACGAGAAAACAAGCTATTTACTAGATGGAAAGAGAGGGGAGTCAGGAGAATGATAGATGTTATGAATGTGGAGGACAGGAGGTGGATGACAGGTCGGGAGGTGTTGGATAAGTACAACCTTAATAGCTCACATATCATCCAATATGAACAATTGAAACATGGAATAATAGGAGACCTTGGTGTGGATTGAAGAGACCTGAATAGAAGTTTGATTGATGAGTTACTGGAATGTGATGTAACAAGTGTAAATGTCTCTAAAATTTATCGATCGCTAAGGGGGTGCTTATTTCACGGGAGGATAGTCGGACTTTAACAGCATGCGGAAAACAGTTGGGAAGGCAAGAAGTGGTAGATGACATACTGAAAGGATGGGTACAAGTGCGGAAACATATTACCAATGAGATATGGAGAGACACTCAATTCAGAATTCTACATAGGGCCATTATGGGTTTCAACATACCAGGTAGGGATAGGTGGTGTCCTAAGTGTCAAAAAAGAGAAAACGGATATGCTGCATGGGCTATGGGAATGTGAGACAATCGCTTGGTTCTGGAACCAAGTCAGACTATTTGCCCAGTCAACATGGGGAATTTTTAGCAATCTGGACTTATTGGTGTGGATTTTCCACTTCTTTGAGGGAGGACTAGGAGAAGGACCGAGCACGCAGGAAAGAGGAAATACGCAATAACGCATGACATAGCCATGATAGCTAAGCGTTGCATCTTAAAACACTGGATTCAAAGGGAGGGCCCATCCATAAAGGAGGTTATGGGCGAACTACACAACCTTCTGAAGTTGGAAAAACTAGAAGCGGAGAGGGATAAAGATGGGTTGACAGCCAAGTTTTTTGTGAGATGGAGACATTTTATTGAAAGCCAATTCACACAGGGAGAAATAATTAACCTGATGGCACCTTTTATTCACTCGGAGTGGTATATCCTGAGCGATATCCAGGACAGCCTGGGTAAACTGAGAATCACCTAGGAGGGGGCTCTGGAGGGAGGGGGAGACGAGACGGTTGGGAATACCAAGGCACGGTAGCAAAATTGAAATCATTCAGGGACGACACAGAGATTTAACGAATTGTATCGCATATGTTATATTATTTTTCATTACCTCTGTTTTGGTTTAATGTTAATGTATACTATCTTAAATCGAACAGCAGCATGGAACTCCAAATTGGGGTATCACCCACTTCTATGTCACATTTTGTCAGACGAATGTTCTTCTTTTGCAATGATATTTGTCATGTTTTTACAAATATGAAAAATCAATAAAAAACGTTTGGAAAGAAAAAGGTATAAAGTTTCATAGAGTCTGGGACTCCACCCTATTGTTATCCTCGTCTCCAGTGACCCCATCTGTGCCTTTAGGTAGTGTCTTTTAGTCCGGCTGGGTCCGAACTATGCTCGTTTCTCTTCTACTGTTTTCTTGCTTGTTTCTTTTCTTCTCTATATTTCTTTGACAATAGGTCTATAACTTTCCTTTTAAAAGTCTTTTTATGCACTTTATCTTGACTAACTCCTTGCTCCCTTCTCCCTTATTCGACTCTAGTATCATCCTTTCTGCTCCCCTCCCTCTACTTCCACCCCCCTTTTTTATCCCGCTTTCTTTCCCTCTAGGTGGGGTGGTGGGTACTGGGCCTTCCCTCCCATCCTGACAGCATATCGCAACAGGTGCAGAAGAAGTTTCAGCTCGGATCCTTGAACGTCAAGGGCCTCCTTAGCGCTTGTAAGAGATCCATCATGTTTCAATATTTGAAAACTAGTCACATACAGATGGCGTTCCTTCAGGAGACTCACATGTGTGTGAACAAGCCATTTAGACTAGGTAGCACATTTTTCCTGCATGCCTACCATAGTCTCTCACCTGATATGAAATTATGTTGCACAATAATTTTGTTCTTGCGAAAGAGATTACTTGGGAATTAACTTACTCCTGTCATGATGAACAGGGACGAATGTTACTAGTTAATGGAAAAGTTGCTGCACAGCCCTACTTCTTTGCCTTGCTATATTTGCTGAATACAGGCCAGATTTCAGCATTAACACACTTCTTGGAACGTGTGGACAAAATTGCAGAGGGAACCGTGCTGCTGGGGGGAGAATTTAATATGGGCCTCGAGCCACTACTGGACACCTCGACTCGCCGTTCAGACCTGTCAAGTGAGGCTCTACATAAACTTAAAAGGGTCTTACACGAATATCAACTGCTAGATACAGTCATATGAAAAAGTTTGGGCACCCCTATTAATGTTAACCTTTTTTCTTCATAACAATTTGGGTTTTTGAAACAGCTATTTCAGTTTCAGATATCTAATAACTGATGGACTCAGTAATATTTCTAGATTGAAATGAGGTTTATTGAACTAACTGAAAATGTGCAATCTGCATTTAAACAAAATTTGACAGGTGCAAACGTATGGGCACCTCAACATAAAAGTGACATTAATATTTTGTACATCCTCCTTTTGCAAAAATCACAGCCTCTTGTCGCTTCCTGTAGCTTTTGATGAGTTCCTGGATCCTAGTATTTTTGACCATTCCTGTTTAGAAAACAATTCCAGTTCAGTTAAGTTTGATGGTCGCCGAGCATGGACAGCCCGCTTCAAATCATCCCATAGATGTTCAATGATATTTAGGTCTGGGGACTGGGATGGCCATTCCAGAACATTGTAATTGTTCCTCTGCATGAATGCCTGAGTAGATTTGAAGCGGTGTTTTGGATCATTGTCTTGCTGAAATATCCATCCCCTGCGTAACTTCAACTTCGTCACTGATTCTTGCACATAATTGTCAAGAATCTGCTGATACTGAGTTGAATCCATGCGACCCTCAACTTTAACAAGATTCCCGGTATCGGCATTGGCCACACAGCCCCAAAGCATGATGGAACCTCCACTAAATTTTAATGTAGGTAGCAAGTGCTTTTCTTGGAATGCCCTGTTTTTTTGCCTCCATGCATAACGCCTTTTTGTATGACCAAACCACTCAATCTTTGTTTCATCAGTCCACAGGACCTTCTTCCAAAATGTAACTGGCTTGTCCAAATGGGCTTTTGCATACCTCAGGCAACTCTGTTTGTGGCGTGCTTGCAGAAACGGCTTCTTTCGCATCACTCTCCCATACAGCTTCTCCTTGTGCAAAGTGCGCTGTATTGTTGACCGATGCACAGTGACACCATCTGCAGCAAGATGATGCTGCAGGTTTTTGGAGGTGGTCTGTGGATTGTCCTTGACTGTTCTCACCATTCTTCTTCTCTGCCTTTCTGATATTTTTCTTGGCCTGCCACTTCTGGCCTTAACAAGAACTATACCTGTGTTCTTCCATTTCCTTACTATGTACCTCACAGTGGAAACTGATAGTTTAAATCTCTGAGACAACTTTTTGTATCCTTCCCCTGAACAACTATGTTGAATAATATTTGTTTTGAGATCATTTGAGAGTTGTTTTGAGTAGCCCATGATGCCACTCTTCATAGGAGATTCAAATAGGAGAACAACTTGCAAGTGGCCACCTTAAATACCTTTTCTCATGATTGGAAACACCTGCCTATGAAGTTCAAAGCTCAATGAGGTTACTAAACCAATTTAGTGCTTCAGTAAGTCAGTAAAAAGTAGTTAGGAGTGTTCAAATCAAGAAATTGATAAGGGTGCCCATACTTTTGCCCCTGTCAAATTTTGTTTAAATGCAGATTGCACATTTTCTGTAATTACTATAAACCTCATTTCAAACAAGAAATATTACTGAACCTATCAGTTATTAGATATATAAAACTGAAATAGCTGTTGCAAAAACCCAAATTGTTATGAAGAAAAAAGGTTAACATTAATAGGGGTGCCCAAACTTTTTCATATGACTGTACTTAGCGTGTGACAAAGATTTTTTATTCTTCTCTCCGGTCCATGAGTCTTACTCGAGGTTAGACTATTTTTTCATTAGGCATGCAGACCTCGACAAAATACAGACGTCAGGGATCGACCTTATTACTTTTTCTGACCACGCACTGGTAACGATCTCCGTTATTTTTCCTCCCCACTACCTAGACGATGGCAATGGAAACTTTGCCCTGCTAGACGACACAGTGACGCAGGACGAGATCTCACGGGCCCTAACCAAGTACTTTGACTTAAAGAAGTGTTTCACCCATATTTATTATTGTCCACAACGATATTATGTTGAGAAACAAGGTTTCTCTCAAATTCCTTGTGTTGTCAGTAGTGCCTGTGAGCGGAGCTATTGCAGGCTGCTCTTCCCCATTGCCTGATCCCCGGGCTTCGTGACCTCGGGGACACAAACACACTTCCACCTAGGATGCTGCTTTTGATGGATAAGAGTCTTATTGAATCCACCTGCCTTGCATCGGGACCTATCTGATATAATCTCTCAATGTCCTATTTCCTGTTGGTCTTGCCCCTGGATCAGCCACCTCCCCCCTACATTCTGCCATGAGAAAGACTTAGAAGTACTGGGCCACCTGGTACTATTGACTCAACTTTCAACAGACAGACTAAGGGTGGCCGATGCTAGCGATGGCGAGCGTGATAGCACCCGCCCCTATCGTTATGCCGATATTAGGTGATCGCTGCCGCAGCGAACATTATCGCTACGGCAGCGTCACAAGCACTTAACTGGTCGGCGGCGTTGTTATAACGGCCGAACAATCCCTCCCTGAAGGGGGAGGGACGTTCGGCGTCACCGCGACGTCACTAAGCGGCCGCCCAAAGCGGAGGGGCGGAGATGAGCGGAACAAACATCCCGCCCATCTCCTTCCTTCCACATTGTGGCCGGCGGCAGGAAAGGAGATGTTCCTTGTTCCTGCGGCGTCACACGTAGCGATGTGTGCTGTTGCAGGGACGAGGATCAACTTCGTCCCAGCAGCGATAATTGAGAATGGACCCCCATGTCAACGAGGAGCGATTTTGGACGTATTTGCAACGATCCAAAATCGCTCCTAGGAGTCACACACAACGATATAGCTACAGTGGCCGGATGTGTGTCACAAATTCCGTGACCCCAACGAGATCGCTGTAGCGAAATCGTAGCGTGTAAAGCCTGCTTAATACAAGGATGCACTGAGATAAACGGAAGGTGATACCTTGTGGATGAAGGTGTGTGGAAGGGTGGCCCTTAACCCACCCTCTTTCCTTCCCTCACTGCCCCCCCTTTTTTCCCCTTATCCTCTTTCTCTGCTTTTTATTTTTTCTTTCTTACTCTCATCTTGTTGGGCTGTTTTGTGTTCCATTCACGGGGGACCTTGAGGCTGTTGTATCTCTGTGAAAACGTTTGACATAAAGAAAAAACAAAGTATGTCAGTTCACCGAACCATAGCATATGTAGCGTCTGGAGGAATTCAATCAATCCTGGGTGGTGCAGGGAACTTGGATTCTGGATAATCTTGTAGACACAAATCTTTAGGGATATTCCAGCAACTTCGACCAGAGGATTATAAAATCAAAGACTTTTATTCCAAAAGATTAAAAACAGGTATCTTGTATAAAATACATATGGTTCACCAATGTAAAGAACGCTTACGCGTTTCAGAATGGAGGTTCGTTACTCATAGCTTAACATCATACAAATAAACTTACCTATATACACTTGGACGCTTAGGTGAAGTGGCAGGGAAATAAACTGGGCGGAGGTCCACAATAAGGGGAAGAGGAGAGAAAAAAAAACCCCTCTATAATTATAATAGCGATGCAAAACATCTAATATGCACATGGAGGAGAAAACCGCATCATTTCAATCATAGATATATAAAAGATCAGACTTTAAATTCATTCCTGCAGGATATCGTGTTTTTAACCTGAATATCCACATAGCTTCTTTTCGCTGCAGTTCTTTTTTTCTGTCACCTCCCCTGTTGGGGTTTGGGATAGTTTCAATTATATTAACCCTACATGTGCTAACATCTCCTCCATATGCAGAAATAAAATGTTGAGAGGCTCCCGAGGGACTCCTTGTACTTTTATTACGTGCATCATAAAGATGTTAAGAAATTCTTTTACGTAGCGGACGAGTAGTATTACCTACATACTGAGTACAGCATGTCTCACATGTTATTAAATAGCATATGTAGAACCACAATTGGCAAACATGTTTATAGAATACTCTTTTTGTGTAACTGTGCATTTAAATGTGGTATTGTGCATATGTTTACATAAACCACATAGTTTCATACCACAACGATAACTGCCAGAAATGGACAACCAGTTTGAATATTTTTCATGTGAAAAACGCAAAGTGTGATCACTTGGTGACAAAATGTTTGCAATTGTGGTTCCTTTTTTAGGAATAAAATTGCAGCCGTTATCCAATATAATTCTCAAAGTTGGATCTACCCGCAAAATAGATAGATTTGGTTTAATAATTTCAGTTATTTGCTTGAATTGATCACTATATTTTGTGATAAAACATGGTTTTTCCTCATAATTACTAAATTTAGGTTTTATTTCCAAATCATCATCTCGGGTTTTTCTATCAGCTGCAATTTTACCCCTATCAATTTGGTACCTGCGATAACCTCTAGATTTTAATCGTTCATTAATTGTTTCACATTCTTGTCTATAAAAAGAATCAGTTGTACAGCACCTCTTAGCGCGCACAAATTCTCCTACTGGGAGATTATTTATAACATGCTTAGGATGATTACTGCTAGCATGTAATAATGAGTTCCCTGTTTGCGGTTTTCTATATAAACGGACCAAAACCCTGGAATCAACTTTTTTTTCAATCAACATCATGTCTAGAAAAGCAATTTGTTCCTTATTTGCATTTAAATCTTAAATTATGGTAATTGGTATTAAGGAAATTTATGAATTTTTGTATGTTATTAGGGTCACCCTTCCATATTATTATCAGATCATCAAGAACAAGAAATCTCCCAAAAAATTCTATGGGATCCGTAAAAATATTTTCTTGACCATAAATTTTTTCTTTTTCCCACCATGTAACAAAAATATTAGCAAGCGATGTGGAAACTTTCACCCCCATCGCACATCCCTGTAATTGAAGAAACAATTGCTTTTCTTTTTGAACATGAAGTAACTGTTTTTCAACAAACATTCCATTACAGACAAAATATATTATAATATATATATTATAACGTTTGACAGTCCAGTCTATATTTTGTTTCACCTGAATGGTTTGCATACTTCTCTGTGCAATGTATCTCAATGGTTTACATTTTGTTTAATGATGTCAAGTTGAATAAAAGGTTATATATATATATATGTATGTATATATATATATAAATATATAAATATATAGTGGAGACCAAAAGTTTGGAAACACCTTCTCATCTCTAGAACAACTGTTAAGAGGAGACTTTGTGTGCAGCAGACCTTCATGGTAAAATGGCTGCTAGGAAACCACTGCTAAGGACAGGCAACAAGCAGAAGAGACTTGTTTGGGCTAAAGAACACAAGGAATGGACATTACACCAGTGGGAATCTGTGCTTTGGTTTGACGAGTCCAAATTTGAGATCTTTGTATCCAACCACTGTGTCTTTGTAGAAAAGGTGGACTCTACATGGCTGGTTCCCACCGTGAAGCATGGAGGAGGAGGTGTGATGGTGTGGGGGTGCTTTTCTGGTGACACTGTTGGGGATTTATTCAAAATTGAAGGCATACAGAACCAGCATGGCTGCCACAGCATCTTGCAGCGGCATGCTATTCTATCTGGTTTAGTTGGACCATCATTTATTTTTAAACAGGACAATGACCCCAAACACACCTTCAGGCTGTCTAAGGGCTATTTGACTAAGAAGGAGAGTTATGGGGTGCTACGCCAGATGACCTGGTCTCCACAGTCACCAGACCTGAACCCAATCGAGATGGTTTGGGGTGAGCTGGACCGCAGAGTGAAGGCAAAGGGGCCAACAAGTGCGAAGCATCTCTGGGAACTCCTTCAAGACTGTTGGAAAAACCATTTCTGGTGACTACGTCTTGAAGCTCATCAAGAGAATGCCAAGAGTGTGCAAAGTAGTAATGAAAGCCAAAAGTGGCTACTTTGAAGAACCTAGAATATAAGACATATTTTCAGTTGTCTCACACTTTTTTAAGTATTTCATTCCACATGTTTTAATTCATAGTTTTGATGCCTTCAATGTAAATCTACAATTTTACCTTTGGTCTGTACTGTATGTATGTATGTGTGTGTGTATATATATATATATATATATATATATATATATATAAAATATATATATATATATATATATATATATATATATACTGTGTATTTGAATTAGGCCAGAATTGGGCCGGAAGTGACCGGAAGGTAACTGGAAACATAGTCACTGTAAACAATGTTTGTGTTTTTCTTCTCTTTCACTTTCTACTGCCCCCTCTGATCCCTAAGCCCAGTAATGAACTATTCATCTCTCCCTCCAGCCTCTCCACCCATCTCACCTTCCCCTCACATATTTTCCTCCACATTTAACCCTGTGTCTCCAGACACACACGACCACCTCATGGACTCTCCTGCTCCCACCTACTAACACTCTCACTGCTTCTCCTCACTGCTGGGGATATCGCTCCAAATCCTGGTCCTCCTCACCACATCCCTATTGTCATTTCAAACCCTCATCTACAACCCATCACAAATTTCCGCAACCTCTCTAACCTCATACCCACCCACCCAGCCCACGCTCCCCCAGTCCCACTAACAGGAGCTCTATGGAACGCTCACTCTGTCTGCAACAAACTATCCTACATTCATGATCTTTTCATCACTAATAAACTTTCCATTCTTGCCATCACAGAAACCTGGCTCACCCCCTCTGACACAGCCTATCCTGCTGCACTTTCTTATGGTGGTCTCCAACTCTCTCACACCCCCCGCCCCACTAACAAGCATGGTGGAGGAGTTTGTTTGCTCCTGTCCAACCAATGCTGATTTACACCACTTTCCACTACCACCCTCTGTTACTCTTCCCTCTTTTGAGGTGCACTCCATACGCATCTACGCCCCCTCCAACCTTCAACTGGCTGTCATTTACCGCCCTCCAGGGCCAGCCACTGCCTTTTTTGACCATTTCACCACCTGGCTACTACACTTCCTTTCCACCGACATCCCCACCATCATCATGGGTGATTTCAACATCCCCATTGACACTTCCCACTCATCTGTCTCCAAACTTCTAACACTTGCTTCCTCCTTCGGCCTCACCCAATGGTCTTCTGCAGCTACTCACAAAGGTGGCCACATGCTGGACCTCATCTTTACTCGCCTCTGTTCCCTATCTAACCTCTCTAACTCACCTCTTCCCCTGTCTGACCACAACCTACTCACATTCTCTTCCCTCTCTTCTCCAAGTATGCAACCCCCCTCCACAAACTATCACACCCTCGCAGAAATATTAAACACCTTGATTTACACGCACTTTCTCAGTCCCTTCTTCCTCTCACAGACATTGCTTTTTTACACGATGCAGATGCTGCTGCAACTGTATACAACACTACAATCTGTGCAGCTCTCGATTCAGCTTCCCCCCTCACACACATCAAAACCCGCACAATCAACAGGCAACCCTGGCACATGAGGCAGACTAAACAACTGAGACTGGTTTCCAGAATTGCTGAGCGCAGATGGAAGAAGTCTCATTCCACTGAGCACTTCATTGCATATAAAGAGTCCCTCACCACCTTCAAGTCCACACTCACTGCTGCAAAACAAACGTACTTCTCATCCCTCATATCCTCTCTCTCTCACAACCCTAAACAGCTATTCAACACTTTCAATTCTCTCCTCTGTCCTCCAGCACCACCTCCCTTCTCCTCTCATCTCAGCTGAAGACTTTGCCTCTTTCTTCAAACAGAAGTTTGACAACATCAGATCAAGCTTTGGCCCACAATCACCACAGCCCCTCATCATCGCTACTCAGCCCTCGTCCTCCAAATCCAGCTTCTCCACCATGACAGAAAACAATCTTTCAACTCTACTCTCAAGATCACATCTAACCACTTGTCCCGCTCCCATCGCACCTCATCCCCAATATCACCGCAGTCCTCATTCCAGCCCTTACCCATTCAACCTATCACTAACAAGTGGTGTATACAATTGGTTGCAGCGGGGCCTTCTGGCTGGCCTCGTCCCATCTCCGCAGGGTACAAGGCCCACATTCTTGGCACCATGTCTCCACGGACTCCCGCATTCCGCTCCAATAAAATCGTTCTCTCAGCAGCATTTCCAACTTTTTCCAGCCGAAGTGCCCAGCACCGTCGTGGTAGGCCTGTAAGACTTTAGGTACATGGATCTGAGGTACCACCAGCTGGCGCATCCTCTTGTGGGTTTTTGGGCTAATCAGCTCCCGGTACAGCTTCCCTTGGTATAGGCACAGGCGGTCCCTCTCCTTCCACAGCTGCTGCGCTTCGGAGGGGCCCAGGGGATCCATTCTGGAAGAACCCCGGGCTATCAGTCTTGACCAACTGGACGGCGGGCTCCTGATCTTGGGCGTGTTGCCACCCCTGGCTGGGTAAGGGGTCGAATTGCACTTGCTGTTGGTTGACACACGGCCCCCACTCCTGCAATCGATGGAACGCGGGGAGCTCGATTTCCTCCAAGCCATCCTCCTCCACTCCCTCATCAGCCTGGTGTGGCATGCGGGACAGTGCATCCGCGTTGGTGTTCTTACGGCCAGCCCTGTATTTGATGGTGAAATCATAGTTGGATAGCCGAGCCATACACCACTGCTCCGGGGCACCCAACTTGACAGTGTCCAGATGGGTCAATGGATTGTTATCCGTGTAGGCCGTGAACTTGGCTGCCGCGAGGTAGTGCTTAAACCTTTTGGTGTTTGCCCACACCAGGGCTAGGAATTCAAGTTTAAAGGAGCTGTAGTTCTCGGGGTTCCTCTCAGTCGGCCAAAGTTTTCGGCTGGCATAGGCGATCACCCTCTCCTTCCCGTCTTGGATTTGGGACAGGACTGCGCCCAGGCCCACATTGCTGGCATCCATGTACAGGACAAACGGGAGGTCGTAGTCCGGGTAGGCCAGGATCTCTTCCCCGGTCAATGCCGACTTCAGTTGCTAGAAGGATTCTTCATGCTTTTCTTCTCAGGCGAATGGGGGCCCCTGGGATTTACCATTTTTGGTCTGTCCCACGAGGAGATCTTGCATGGGTGCGTCCTTCTTGGTGTACCGGTGGATAACACAGCGGTAGTAGCCGACCAGGCCCAGGAACTGTCTCACTTCCCTCACAGTGGTTGGCAGCGGCCAGTCTTGGATTGCCGTCACCTTTTCGGGGTCAGGGGCTACACCCTCTGCACTCACCACGTGCCCGAGGTACTGCACTTTAGGCTTCAGCAGATGACACTTAGCGGGTTTAAATTTCATCCCGTACTTAGAGAGAGCTGCGAACACCTCAGCCAGATTCTCTAGATGGGCTTCGTGTGTCCTGGAATACACGATCACATCATCCAGATACAGCAGAACGGTCTCAAAATTAAGGTGTCCCAAGCAGCATTCCATCAGCCTTTGGAAGGTCCCCGGGGCATTGCACAGCCCAAACGGCATGCTATTGAATTCGCAGAGACCCATGGGAGTAGCGAATGCGGTCTTCTCACGGTCTTCAGGTGCAACTGCCACCTGCCAGTAGCCACTAGTAAGGTCGAGAGTAGAAAAGTAGTTAGCAGTCTTGAGGGCAGCCAGGGACTCTTCTATGCGAGGTAGAGGGTAGTTATCTTTGTGCGTTATTTGATTGATCTTCCGGTAATCCACACACATCCTCATAGTGCCATCCTTTTTCTTCACCAGCACCAAAGGGGCGGCCCAGGGACTACAACTATCCTGTATTACTATCGCCTCCTTCATATTCCTCAACATGTCCTTAGCACATTGGTAGTGGGCTGGTGGAATTGGGCGGTACCTCTCTTTAATGGGCGGGTGCGTGCCCGTGGGGATGTGGTGCTGAACCCCCTTAATCCTCCCGAAATCTAACGGGTGCTTGCTGAAAACCTGCCCGTACTCCTGCACTACTCTGTATACCCCCTCTTTGTGGTGTCCCGGTGTGGTTTCGGTGCCAACATGCAACTCCTGGCACCATCCCTCTTTCTGGGTGGAGGAAGGGTCAGGGTTTGGACCGGGTGTAAGTGCAGGTGGAACGGTCGCATGGATGGCGTGGGCATCTACTGTGTACAACTTAGCTATGGTGGCGTAGCGGGGGAGCCTGACCTCTTCTCCACAATTCAACACCCTCACAGGTACTCTTCCCTTCCTGACGTCAATCACTCCCCTGGTGGCCATTACCGTGGGCCAGTGTTCTGAGGGCAGGGGCTCTACCATTGCCGGGTAATCCCGTCCCTGGGGGCCTACCGCTGCCCTGCACCATATCATTATTTCACTCTGGGGGAGGCACCACCAACGGCGCCACATCCATCACCCACACTCCACCAATTTCATCACCCGTCAGATTCACCTGCTGTCTCTGCAGGAGGGCCCGGATCTCGCGCTGCAGCGCCCTCTGCCGGCCTACTCCTGCAGTGGCAGACAACTGCTGCAACAAGCCCAACACTTCTCCCATACAGTGCTCAATCACATTGGTTCCTAACACCATTTTGGGAACTCGGTCACTGGGTTCATGCTGTACAACGATCATCCCCTGGCGCTTCAGGTCGGTCCGCCCTACAGTCAGAGTCACCTCCTTAAACCCTACCTGGGCCATTGGGAGACCATTGGCTGCAATGATGGTCATGCTGTCATTGGGGGGAACAAGCTCACTGTTAGGCCAGTATCTCTGGTATAAGGTATAGGGCATGGTGGTTACCTGCGATCCCTTGTCCAACAGGGCCATGATCGGGACTCCATCCACCGCCACCGAGATGATAGGGCAGCCACCGACATACCGATCCCACCAGTCAGCTGGACCATAGGGGTCTACTCCTGAGGATTGGCCCTTGGCCTCAGGGGTTGCTCGTTTAACGGGCATCGCCTAGCAAAGTGGCCGGACTTGTTGCACCTATAACAGACCGGCGGTCCATACCAGGAGTCGCTGTTCTTTCTCCGCTGCATCCAGGGGACGTCCTCGGGGCTGTTGGCGAGCTGGATCTTCTCCAGAGGCTTGACTCTCGTCGACAGCTTGAGTGCGGCGACAACCTGGGCGATATCCTCACTGATGTGCTGGACCCGCCCAGCCAGTCCTTCCAAAGTCCCAACAGGTGCAGCAGGGGCCGGCAGCGCCAAAAGGGGGGATGTCACTGCGACGGGAGATGACTCGGCCGGTCAAGGGGCCGCAGCAGGGGCGCCGGCGTCTGGAGCTTGCAGGGCCTTAATGGCCCGTTCTTTTAGTACGGTAAAGTCCAGGTCCGCATGCTCCAGGGCCCACAACCGCAGCTGTTTATGATCTTCAGCGGACCCCAGCCCCTGCACAAACTGTTCCATCAGCATCTTATTGCCATCGGCCTCGCTGATGGGGTTTACCCGCTTCAAGGTGCAGAGGGCCGTCTGTAGGCGCAATGCAAAGTCCCAGATGCTGTCTGTGAGACGTTGCCGACATTGGTAGAACTGCATTCGTAGTTCGGCCTCAGTGCGGGTTTCAAAGGCCGCCTGTAGTTTCTCAAAGATAAGGGTTACCGAGGCCCGGTCCGCATCGGCCCAGGTCTCCGCCTCCTGCTCAGCCGCGCCGGTCAGCTGCCCTAGCACTACCGTCGCACGCTGCCTCCCAGTCATAGCATGCAGGTTTAGGATCGAGCACATCTTTTTCCGAAACACCGGCAAGGTGTCAGGCTTCTCATCGTACTGAGGTAGCCAGGCAGCACCTGGGCACGTACGGCAAGGAGAGCGGCATTACCTGGGAGAACGGAGCGAGGGCTGCTACATTCCCGTCGTTAGGCGTCGCCGCTCCTGCGGCCAGCGCCCCTCCGCCATTCCCGTCAGGTATGGACTTCTTGGTTCCGTCCCCCCCTTGGTTTCCTCCTGGCACTCTTTAACTTTTTCAGCGCCGCTCTGTTCCCAGGGGGCGGGGCTTTTTCTTCGCGCCCTTTCGCTTGGGGAAGATGGTAAAGGCGGGAAACTTTCGCACCCAAGATGGCGGATCTTCAGATTTTTCAGCAGGAGGCCGCTGACTGGGACTTTAAGGCGCCCTTCCACAGGTAAGTGGACTGGGTCGATCCTGTTCGTGACGCCAGAAGAGTCGATGTGAACCGCCCTGGGCCTTGGCTGCGGCCGCCGTGCCGCTCGGGTCCGGGCTCGGTTTTGTGTGTCGGTGGCTCGAGCGTCCCCGGACCCGGGGGTAACGTCGCTCTGAAAAGGGGTGGTTGTGGGTGATCGGGTGGGTGCGCGGCCGGGGCCGCTATAGAGATTGTTCGTGACGCCACCCACGGGTCGTGGTGATTGTTGGCACCACCGCTGCTGGTGATGGTGGGGGCTCCCGGGTGGCGGTGTTGTGGTGCAGCTAGGTGTTGACCCCTCCGTGGGTAGGGGGTGTGGATCCCGGGGCCCGCTAGGGGATGATGATGGAGCCACTGGAGGGATGCAGGGCGGCGTTGCGCAGCGCTGTGCCTGAGGGCACTGGTGTACTCACTCAGAAGAAACGCACCGGAGTCACTGGTAAACCAAAAACGGGATGGTGGTCGGTGCCCGCAGCCGGCTGCATGATTTCCCCTACTCGGGTTGGTGGTGTCGTCTTTCCCTGCACCCTCTTGACTGTGTGACTGCCTATGTTTGAACAACGGCAGTCCGCTCCCCGACTTGTAGGTGCCAGAGGAGCCCTCTTGCCCACAGGCGCTGGCCCGTGGGATTTTGGTGCCTGGGCGGTGGCTTCCTATCCCCCTCGGTGGGCTGTTGCCATCTATCGGGACTTTGGGTCCTAAAGTCCAAGCCGCAATCAGTTGATTTGACTCGGTCCAGTTGCTTCTTGGCCTCGTACGGGGTCTGAGTACCCTTCTCTGGTGCTCCGGTTTCGGTTTGACTCCCCGGTTAGGTACCGGCGGGCTAAGACCCAGCCCCGGTGCCTTGACGGTTCTGCCAGTTCTTCTCCCGGCCTCCTGCGGACGGCCACCACCGTCTGTCTCCTGGCCACAGGGTTCCTAGGCTCCTACCTAGGCCCTGACAGATTTACTCCACAGCTCTCACAGCAACCTCCTCTCCTTTCCTCTGCCAAACACAATCTCCTACTCACTAACTACTCTCTGTTTTTCCCCGCCCCTGCCCATCAATCCTCTTTGGTGGGCGTGGCCAACCGCCTGACCTCGCCCCCGGGTGTGGATATCTGGGACAGATAGGGGTGGCTCAGGATTTTGGTTGACTGGTGGAACCTTTTTGGGGGACCAGGTGTTGTGAAGGGGACTATTACAAATGCTCATACAAACTGGTCTGAGTGATGAGCGTTTTTTCCACAGGCAGGCAATAGTAGAGCCGTCACCAAGTTTCCTAATATAAAGTATTTCCACCACCTTTAACACAGCTTTAACAGCATTAGAGTAAGCTGTATGTATGTCCCCGGGGCCTCTTCTCTTCCTACAGTAACCATTGTCTTTTTCTACTTTATGTGGATGATGTGTCTTACGTCATCCATACGGTGTTTCCCAATCGCACTTTTGCACAGGCATATTTGTCTCTGCTCTGCTGAGGGCTAGGTAAGGCCAAGGAGTGCCGATTACCCGAAAGTAAAGCCGACACATGCGCACTAAAAGTCTGCTCTGCCAAATGGCGATTGTACAAAGAGAAGAGGTGCCGGATCAAGCCCAGAGACGCAAATAGGACCGGACCAGGTATAATAAAATCTCTTTTTTGTACTATGCAGAAAGTCTTGGTAAATACATACAATTTGCTAGAATACTGGAAAAGAAGCCTTAAATGTGTCGGCCGTACTTTATATTGGTAACATCTGATGACAGGTTCACTTTAAGGATGGACCGCCACTCCTGGGCCTCACTTGTGTGCTCGTATCTAGGCCAAAATTTGCCAGCCAGCCCCTGCCTATGAGGTGTAGACGGCTGTGACCTCCTTGTGTTCAGTCTTGTTTTCTCCTCCATTATTCGATGTTTTAGACTTGTGTAATGAGAGCGGTGGAGACGGCAGGATCACAGCTGACCACAGACCTCACATGTTTGGATCTTATCTCCATTATTCCCGGGGACTTTTACAATATTTTGTTTTACAGCTTTTGGATGCGGATAAAGATCTGAACAATATTAATTCTCCAGAGAGAAATGTGAGGGGTGATCAGCGGAGTAAAGAGGAGATTCCTACAGATCACCGCCCCGGTGAGGACAGACCACCCAATAACGCACACAAGTCACACATTACTATTTTTCTGCTCTTTGCTGTGTCAGTGTCTCCATCGGTATATTAACCCTTCATGTAAAATACACATAAAATGTGAATGAATCTGTGATGCCGATGCAGGTGATAACACGGGATGTGCAGTTATGTTATAGAGGAGAAATACAGCTGGACATGAATTCTGCCGATGTGAGCGAGTACGAGCTCCAGCTCTTTCCTATTATCCGCTGTCAGGGCTGATGAGGGGCTTCTCCAGTTTAGGGACTAATGCGGGCTTCACACGAGACAATCTATCATGCGATCGCACGAGCAATCGTACCCGCCCCCCGTCGTTTGTGCGTCACGGGCAATTTGTTGTCGTTAACTTACCTCCCGGACGACATCGCTGTGGGCGGCAAACATCCTCTTCCTGAAGGGGGAGGGACATTCGGCGTCACAGCGACCTCACACAGCGGCCGCCCAATAGAAGCAGAGGTGTAACATCCCGCCCACCTCCTTCATTCCGCATTGCCAGCGGGACGCAGGTCAGTAGCAGTTCGTCCGTCGTTCCCTAGGACATATGCTGCCTCAGGAACGATGAACAACCGGCGCGCAGGAGGAACGAGTTTTTGAAAATGAGCGTTGTGTCAACGAGCAACGATAAGGTGAGTATTTTTGCTCGTTAACAGTCGCTCGTAGCTGTCACACGCTACGATATATCAGACGATGCCGGATGTGCGTCACTACCGACGTGACCCCGACGACATATCGCCCGATATATCGTACCTTGTGACGCCTGCATAAGAATCCATTATCTCCTATTACACTCATGTCAGTGTGTGACAGATGCAGAACATGGAGACATTAAGCCAAATTACAGGAGCTGCTGGAGATTACTGCTCTGAGGGTCAGTAATGCTGCTCACCAGGGAGGAGGAAGAGACAGATGGCAGAGCATTATCATTACATAGCAAAATCATGGTTACATGAATGACGAGCGTCACCTCTTATATACAGTTAGGTCCAGAAATATTTGGACAGTGACACAATTTTCGCGAGTTGGGCTCTGCATGCCACCACATTGGATTTGAAATGAAACCTCTACAACAGAATTCAAGTGCAGATTGTAACGTTTAATTTGAAGGTTTGAACAAAAATATCTGATAGAAATTGTAGGAATTGTACACATTTCTTTACAAACACTCCACATTTTAGGAGGTCAAAAGTAATTGGACAAATAAACCAAACCCAAACAAAATATTTTTATTTTCAATATTTTGTTCCGAATCCTTTGGAGGCAATCACTGCCTTAAGTCTGGAACCCATGGACATCACCAAACGCTGGGTTTCCTCCTTCTTAATGCTTTGCCAGGCCTTTACAGCCGCAGCCTTCAGGTATTGCTTGTTTGTGGGTCTTTCCGTCTTAAGTCTGGATTTGAGCAAGTGAAATGCATGCTCAATTGGGTTAAGATCTGGTGATTGACTTGGCCATTGCAGAATGTTCCACTTTTTTGCACTCATGAACTCCTGGGTAGCTTTGGCTGTATGCTTGGGGTCATTGTCCATCTGTACTATGAAGCGCCGTCCGATCAACTTTGCGGCATTTGGCTGAATCTGGGCTGAAAGTATATCCCGGTACACTTCAGAATTCATCCGGCTACTCTTGTCTGCTGTTATGTCATCAATAAACACAAGTGACCCAGTGCCATTGAAAGCCATGCATGCCCATGCCATCACGTTGCCTCCACCATGTTTTACAGAGGATGTGGTGTGCCTTGGATCATGTGCCGTTCCCTTTCTTCTCCAAACTTTTTTCTTCCCATCATTCTGGTACAGGTTGATCTTTGTCTCATCTGTCCATAGAATACTTTTCCAGAACTGAGTTGGCTTCATGAGGTGTTTTTCAGCAAATTTAACTCTGGCCTGTCTATTTTTGGAATTGATGAATGGTTTGCATCTAGATGTGAACCCTTTGTATTTACTTTCATGGAGTCTTCTCTTTACTGTTGACTTAGAGACAGATACACCTACTTCACTGAGAGTGTTCTGGACTTCAGTTGATGTTGTGAACGGGTTCTTCTTCACCAAAGAAAGTATGCAGCGATCATCCACCACTGTTGTCATCCGTGGGCGCCCAGGCCTTTTTGAGTTCCCAAGCTCACCAGTCAATTCCTTTTTTCTCAGAATGTACCCGACTGTTGATTTTGCTACTCCAAGCATGTCTGCTATCTCTCTGATGGATTTTTTCTTTTTTTTCAGCCTCAGGATGTTCTGCTTCACCTCAATTGAGAGTTCCTTAGACCGCATGTTGTCTGGTCACAGCAACAGCTTCCAAATGCAAAACCACACACCTGTAATCAAGCCCAGACCTTTTAACTACTTCATTGATTACAGGTTAACGAGGGAGACGCCTTCAGAGTTAATTGCAGCCCTTAGAGTCCCTTGTCCAATTACTTTTGGTCCCTTGAAAAAGAGGAGGCTATGCATTACAGAGCTATGATTCCTAAACCCTTTCTCCGATTTGGATGTGAAAACTCTCATATTGCAGCTGGGAGTGTGCACTTTCAGCCCATATTATATATATAATTGTATTTCTGAATATGTTTTTGTAAACAGCTAAAATAACAAAACTTGTGTCACTGTCCAAATATTTCTGGCCCTGACTGTATAACCTATTGTGTCCTGATAGGATGTCCGGGGTCCAGCAATTTATTCCTGATATTGGGGGGGTGGATTCTTGAGCGATTCTTCTACTGACGTCATTTCATCAGTGAATGTGCAGGAGACGAGTTTAATAATAGGAAAAAGGATAAAGTATTTCTATATTCTAATTCTGAGAAAATGTTCAGATTTATTTTCTTTTAAATCACAAGATGCTGAAATGTAAGAAATCTCTCCTTGGTTGCTCATTTCTGTTGTTGACTTTTCCATCTTATAGAGGATTTATGGAAGGAAAGGGGCTGCAGAGCGGTATTCTGTAAGAATTGATTGCTCCTGCATTGGCTCGCCTCCTCTTATTGCAGCGCACGGATCATCCCGCTCTGCAGCCCTTTACTTTCCATGATCAGCTTTCTGCCTTGGGTGATTGGAGCCGGTGGTCGGTGCCGCAGCTTCTGGAGGATTATCCTGGACTATTTCCAGTGTTGTACCCAGGGCCGCCATCAGGGCATTACAAACGTGACTGGTGTATGGGCCCCGGTGAAGAGGGAGGCCCGGCCGAGCCCGTCGGAAATTACTTAGCTTTATTAAGCCCTGGGCTAGCCAGGCCCCTCTCTTCACTGGGCTCCAGTCTTAGCTGCAGCAGAGGGGCCAGGCAGTGTCAATTTGGCTACTATATGTCATGTCCCCACCGGAGTCCACTCCTGCGACTTCTGCTCCGATCGCCAAGCGACGCCGTGTTCCCACCATGGATAGTGCTGGTGATGAGAGAGGAGTCTGTGCCCGTGGCTCTGCTGAGCACAGGCTCCGCTCATCCACTAGGCTGGGTTTCCCTGGAACCTGCAGCACCACTGGCTGACTGTAGGTGGCGTGTGTCTTCCAGCTGAAGTTACCAGCATTCACATGCAGCCAATGGGAAGACACCACATCCTTCTTATTCCCTTTCCTGTCATGTGACCACTGCCAGAGATAGTTCTGTACTCCTGGTTCATGTGCTGTTTGTATGTTGATTCCTGTGCGCTGACCTTTGCTTGTTTTTTGACTACCCTCCTGCCTGTCGTTTTTATACCTTGCTGCCAGTTCCGGATTTGACCTCTGCTTTGTCTAATCACTATGCCCTTACCTGCCGATTCTGTTACTTTTTTACATTTTTTGGTTTTCGACCCTGTCTGACCACCACGGACTACAGCCTACCACAGGTAGTGATCTCTGGGGCTCTGTGTAATTCCAAATCCCTGTATAGGGGTTAAAGGGTTGCAGAGTTCTTGGGGTCCTGCTTTGTGAGCGGCTTTTCTCTAGACTCCCCTTACAGCCAGTCTGAGTCTCTGGCTCCAGGCAGGCATTACACTATACATGATTATGTTTGCACGCGAAGTGGCAGAGCATGCAAATTAACCATGTGCTGTGAGGAAGAGGGGAGCCTGCCTTACTTCAGCTGGATGCACGTTGGAGGGCACACCCGTGAGCAGAAGCACACAGGGGGCCCAGACACGCTGGCAGCGTAGGGACCTCCTCTTTCATTCTACTACTCACCGGGCCACAAGGGCAGGGGACCAGAGCCGTATGTAGAGGAGGAAGGCGGGGGCAACCTGAAGGGGGAAGGCGGATGCAGGGGTCCACGGCGTCTCCAGTGGCTACACGGGTGTGGCGCCCCTGAGGTTTCAGTCACCACAGAGGTACTGCACCTCAGCTAGAGGTGTGGTATCCCATCCCTGGGTAAGGAAGAGGTCATCCACCAGTTCACACAACACACAGACGCACACTCATTTAGCAGCTCCTCACCGGGTCAGTCAGGGTTAGGACTTGGTGACATTAATGCTATGTATATCCACCACTGGTGATGGCACCTCCCTCCCCTTCTTTCTAAAATTTCTACCCAATGGTTGTCCTCAATACGTCCTATAGCTCGTTCCCATTTTTCTTTTGCGTTTACTGGAAAGTTCCGGTGCACCAAATATAATAGATCCCAATATAGACGAGAGATCACTCCTGCTGAACCTCTAGAGGTTGCTATGTGTTGCATGACTTTGTTCTGCTCCAATGCTCTGCCCGTAATAGAGGTTTTTGCTTGATAGGCATGTCTCAGTTGCAAGTACTTATAAAACTCTGAATTCTGGATCCCAAACTCTGCTTGCAACTGAGGGAAGCCTCTGAGTTGGCCCTCCTCCACAATATGAGTGAATCTATTTATCCCTCTCAAAGCCCAGCTCCCAAACCCCTCTAAACGATGCAAGTTAGGTAACCATGGAGTTCTCCATATAGAGGTGTATTGTGAAATTCCCTGAATGTCTTGTAGTTTTTTAGTTTTATCCCAAAGTTTTTGGATTAGTAATACGGTTGGGCAACTATTAGCAGCAGCTCAGAAGCCTCCTGCCTACTAGAACGTCGTATAGACTAGTGGAGTGAAAATATTGTTGTAGAATTATATACTGTGCCCCCCCCCCTCCAGGGTCCTCCCATCCCCTAATGTGCTGAAGCTGAGCCACCAGATAGTAAACTCATGGATTGGGTACCGCCAGACCTCCACTACTTTTATCCCTCTGCAGGGTCTCGAGCCTAATGCGCGGCATCTTTCCGCTCCAGATCAATTCACGGAATAATGCATTTACCTTATGGAAAAATATTTGTGGAATCCATTGTGGAGAGTTGTGTAGCTTGTATAGTAGTTGGGGCTTCCAGATCATTTTGATCAAGTTAGTGAGGCCAACTGCTGAGAAGGGCAGGCGAGACCAGACTTCCTTCTTATTCTTACATTTCGACAGAATAGGGGTTAGGTTGAGATTCTCAATCCTCAACACGAGTGGTGACTATTATCCCCAAATATTTAAACTGGGCAACAACCTGTAGGCCCGAGTGTACATAGTTAAGTGAGTTTGTGGTTCCATCCACCGGAAGTAATACAGACTTTTCCCAGTTAATTGATAGACCTGAGTACTTCCCAAATTCTTGTATAACCCCCATTGCTCTTGGCAGTCATGATGTTGCATTGGCCAGAAAAAGGAGTGTGTCATCTGCATACAACGCTATTTTTTCCTCCTGACCACCCCTCCTGAGCCCTGTTATGTCTGGATTGGATCTAACCATTGCCGCCATAGGCTCAACGGCCAGAGCAAATGGTAAGGGGGATAGCGGGCATCCCTGGCGGGTGCCCCTACCTAGGTGGAAAGGAGAGGTAAGGCATCCATTAACTTTGATCCTAGCAGTAGGGTTATTATATAGAAGTCTTACCCAGGAAATAAAGTCCCTCCCAAGTCCAAATCTGTCAAGTACTGCCCAGAGAAACTCCCACTCAATAGAGTCGAAAGCCTTAGCGGCGTCTAGGGAGCAAATTACTCTATCCTCTGAGTTATCAACTGGCAATTGTAGGTTGAGGTGTAACCGTCGTATATTCACTGCCGTTGATCTGGAAGGCATGAACCCCAACTGGTCCGAATGGATTAGTGAAAGTATAACCTTATTAAGTCTGGAAGCTAGTACTTTAGCTATTATTTTGATATCTGTAGGTAACAGAAAGATAGGTCTATAAGAGTCAGGGATGAGGGGGTCCTTGCCAGGTTTAGGTATGACAACTATCACTGCTTCTCGCATCGACTGGGGCAAGGAGCCAATTTTGGCTGCTTGCTGGAAGGTCGACAGCAGCTTGGGGAGCAGGATGTCTCCAAACTTTTTGTAAATCTCTGTGGGGATCCCATCTGAACCCGGTGACTTATTATTGGGCATGGAGGATACCGCTAAATGCAACTCTTCCAGTGTGAGTGGACTGTTTAGGTATACCCTGTCCTCATCTGAAAGTGAGGGCAAGGGGATGTCTTTCAGGTAAGAAGCTATCTGTTCCCTATCATATTGCAGTTTAGTACTGTAAAGTTGTTCGTAGAATTCAGAGAAGGTAGCCAAAATTTGGTCAGGTTGATTGACTATGGTCCCGGTTTTATCCCTTAGCGCCCCCACAAATGTGTTCCCCCTTTGTGCTTTAGCAATCACCGCTAATAAATGACCCGCTTTTTCACCCTCTTCAAAGAATCTCTGTTGTGAAAAAAGTCTTTTGTTAGTGGCCCGTTCCTTAATGTGAGAATCATATGCTTCTTGTGCTTCCCTCCATTCCAGTAAGTCCTGTGTATCCCCTGACAGAATGTACTTCTGTTCTGTTGTCTGGACCCGTTCTTTAAGAAAAATGTCAAATTGTGCCGACTTAATTTTAGATCTACTGACCCCCCTGTATCAGTGACCCCCTCAGACAGGCCTTCATGGCATCCCAAACAGTGTTAAGCGACATCTCCCCAGTACAGTTGTCCTGAAAATAGTATTCAAGGGCTAGTTCAACCGGGCCCACATCTATAATCTGTAGCCAAAAAGGATTGAAGGACCACAAGCTACGGGTATGATCAAGCCCGGGTAAAATATTAAGTCGTTTCAGCAGTGGGGAATGGTCTGATAAACCTCTAGGAAGGTATTCTGTGTTTTCCACCATTGGCAGTATACCCTCCGAGCCCAAGATCAGGTCTATTCTGGACAGAGTGTTGTGTGTTTTGGAATAGCACGAAAATCGCTTGATTCCAGGGTTTCTGATTCGCCACAGATCTGAAAGTGCCAGTTCAGCCACCGTGTGCCCAAATTTGGAGTTAGGATAGTGTTTTAAGTGAGTACCCGCATTGTGTTTGTCCCAATATGGGTGAATGATGTTGTTGAAATCCCCCGTGCACACCACCTGTACATTGGGGGTCTTGCTAATCATTTCCGCAATTTTGTTCATAACAGTATTATTATATGGAGGCGGTATATAAACTGTTATCAGAAGGAGCTCCTTGTTAAATATTTTACAGTGCACGTAAATTAATCTACCTTCCTGATCTACTGTGGATGAAATGATCTCAAATGGGATTGCTCTGTGGACTAAGATACTGACACCCCTGGAATGAGCTGTGTAGGTTGAGTGGAAACAATGGCCCACCCATGAGCGATTCATGTATGCTATTTTGTCGCCCTCCAAATGTGTCTCCTGTAGGCAGATGATTGCTGGAAAGTGGGATTTGACCTGTTCCATTACTGCTACCCTTTTTGTGGGGTCCCCCAAGCCACGGACATTCCAAGAAAGAATGTTAATCCTACCCGCCATCCTGGTGGTATGCATATGTAGTGCAGGCAGTCACACCCGGCAAAGAGTTCCACCCCTCCTCCACCTTCCTGAACCACATGAGAACCATTAGCAGACATAAATATAAAAGCATCATTAAAGCTGCAGAAACATTTCCCCCCCCTCCATCCTCTCCCCCTCCATCCTCTCCCCCTCCCCCCGCATCTAACAGTTGTCCCACAACATAAACGTTGAAACTGAGGCACCAGTCCCTCCTGAAGCCGAAACAAGAGAGACAAAATTCCCGCATTCCAAAATGGTTTAAAGCAAGAAAAAAAAAATTAAAATAAAACCTGAGAACAATGAAGGGAAGTGAGAAAAACAAAAACCGTCTCTGGAAGTGAAAAAGGGAAAGAAAAAGGAAACCCAAACTCCTCTTCCAGGGAGTTCTGCTGGAACCAATCAATGGGTATCATAATAATTTTATCCACTGGGCCAATCCTATGTAATCGCAGCAGAAAGTCGAGTATTCATCATCCATAAGGTCCTTAAAGGGTTACATATCAACATTGTGGATTTTGCCTGAGCCGTTGCTCATTCATATCGAGCCACCTGAGAGCATCTTTAGGATTTTCAAAAAAGAATGTCTCTTGCAGTGCAGCCACCCTGAGCTTCGCTGGGTACAGCATGCAGTACGAGACTTGTGCATTTCTCAGGCGGCGTTTCACATCTGTGAATTGAGCTCTTCTTTTTGAAATTTCAACTGAATAATCAGGAAAGAAGGATATTTTGTGGCCGTCCACCGTTATAGAGCCTTTGTTTCTAGCCGCTCTTAGGATCGCATCCTGGTCTCTATAATGTAGTAGTTTCACCAGGACATGTCTTGGAGGAGCTCCCGGAGGCAGGGGTCTGGTGGGCACTCTGTGGGCTCTCTCCACAGCATACAGGGGGGATAGGACCTCTGCGCCAAATACTTTCTGCAGCCATCTCTCAAAGAATTCTGACGGATTTGTGCCCTTCGTTTTCTCTGGAACCCCTATCAGCCGCACATTGTTTCTCCTCAATCTATTTTCTAAATCATCTGTCTTGTTAAGTAGAAATGCCAGTTGCTGATCATGCCTGTGGGAGTCACGGGTAACCTGGGACATTTTGTCCTCTAAGTCACTGATTCTCTCCTCTGACGGCGTCATGCGGTCATTCACTTTTTGGAGGCTCTGTTTTACACTTGATAGCTCCCAGATGGGCCAAATCATGGATGAGTTAAGTGATGTCATCATGGAGCCATTTTGAGCTATAGCTGCAAGCACATCTTTCAGAGTGGGCTCAGCACCCTGCAGAGTTGTGGCAGGCTCAGGGGGACATTTATTATGCATAGATGTAGGGAGCTCCAGCTTGTTTTGCAAGTCTTGCTGTGATAATGATGAGTCTGCATTATTTTCTCGTCCCTCCTCCACTGCATTGTGAGGGCTGTGCTGCCTGGAGCTCCCCAGTTTAACTACTTCATCCCTGGGCTCACAGAATCTGCATCGTCGGCTCCCAGGGATGAGCTGTACTAGCGTCTATTAGACGCCAATACAAGCCCTGACCTGGCGACGTCAGCATGTGTGATTAGGTCAGCTGATCATGCTGCCGACGTCACTCCTCGGCTCCAAAAAGGCGCGCACGGAGGTTTTAGAAAGTGCGCCAATGGAGCTGAATACACCAAAGATTGATTGTAATTAGGGGAAGGGCAGAGGGAGTGTGTATGTGGGGCAAACAGGGGCCATTTGAGAACCCAGAATGGTGAGCAAGGGGGTGATAAGTGCACACACAGTATGGGGACTGAAAGGAGGGGTAGTATAAGGAGCCATGGGTTAAATTTAAAGACACAGTATGGAGAGCATGAGGGTAGGATGGGTGCAGATACAGTATGAAAAGTGAGGGGGTATGTGTGCGGACACAGTATGAGGGGGATGGGTGTTGACACAGTATGAAAGTGAGGGCAGATGAGTGTGGATCTAGTTTGGGAAGCAAGTAGGTGATGAATACGGAGGTCGTTATGAGACTGTATAAGATGGTACATAATAAAAACTGGGTAGGGTGAGGGTCAAATGGATGCAGACACGACTGGGTAGTGTGGGTGGGAGCGGTTTGTAGAATACACTTAATTGGGGGTAGTGTGAGGCCACAGCAAGGAGGGGATAGTATGGTGAGAAGGGGGATGTGATGAGAGGGAACAGTATAGAGACTGGTCAGTATACGGGGACACAGTGTAGCGGACAATGTGAAGACAGGGCCCAGTATTGAAAGGAGAGGGCAGTGTAGAGGGCATATACCATAAGAGGGACTGTGTACATCATGTTTTGTGCAAGGAACACAGTGTGGGGCCATTATTTATTCAGGAGCGCAGTGTAGAGCAGATATTTTAATTCAGGGACATGACACTCATCATGTCGGGATGTGCTGCAGAAAAGTGGAGAAAATGGAAGTCTGCAGAGATGAGCTGTAGACATGAAAAGTCATCATGGCATCTGGACAAGATAAAGAAAAGAAAAAGAATGACTCTTCAGAGACAATGGCCTCTATAAGGTACCTGGATGTAAATGTTTATTTGTGATACTGACCAATTCTCATCTCTACTGTGGTTCTTGTATGGTCTGATAATGACTGATAACTACAACTTCCAGTTTCTTCTTACCATTGTTAATGACATACTGGACGTTCTAGGTTCATGCGATAAATATATATATAGGGCTGACCTGGACCTTGTCCTACACGTTTCAACCTATTCGGTCTTAATCATGGAGTCAATGATTCCATGATTAAGACCGAATAGATTGAAACGCGTAGGACAAGGTCCATACCGGCGTCCCTCACTGTGTGCCCCAATGCCCTCGTGTGTGATATTCTGGTTTTAATGGACTAAATAAACGTCTTCAGTTTTAATACACCTCTCCGTCTCTCCGATGCTGGAAATCTTTTTTCTCTATACAGTAACTCAATATGTCCCTCTATGTGACTGCATACTTCTGAATTCTCACTGCGTGCACACTGCTCGCTGTCAGTAGACGTGCATCTCAAACATGGACAAGCTCTTTAATTATAATGTTAAGCTCTCTAGCATGCCCAATCCTAACAACGTGTAATTTACTCACTGTCAGGATTCGGCTTGCTAGTTGCAGCAGCCATCACATAGCCTCTCCACTCATATGTGATTTTCATATTTACGGTCATCTGACTATTAGCTTTTCGTCTTGACGCTCTCTTTTTCACTGAACATTGGAAGAACTAGAAAGAGAAGATCATCATCACATGACTCTTAGTATGAAAATCGCATATGAATGATTGGTCACATTATGACTATTCAGACCTTTTTGGGGGAGGGAGTGGACTGCAAAAGTGTAGTTTTTCCAGAGTGAACAGTGAGACTGTGGAAAGTTTAAGGAGTGGAGGCGGAGCTGGGCAGAGTCGAGGCTAGGGTGGAGCCTGGGCAGAATCTCAAATGGGCCCGAAAATGTTGCCAGTATGGGGCCCTGAAATTCCTGGTGGCGACCCTGGTTGTACCTGCTAGCACAACTTGCTACAGTGAGTGCTGCAGACAATATTTTGATTGCTGTGCTCAGCCGATTCACACATGAAGGGATGTTCTGTGTCCTTTTCTTTTTATAGAGTATTTAGACACTCAGATTTATGGCATCGAAAAGTATAATCCCTCATATTATTATTATTATTATTATTATTTATTATTATAGCGCCATTTATTCCATGGCGCTTTACAAGTGAAAGAGGGTATACGTACAACAATCATTAACAGTACAAGACAGACTGGTATAGGAGGAGAGAGGACCCTGCCCGCGAGGGCTCACAGTCTACAGGGAATGGGTGATGGTACAATAGGTGAGGACAGAGCTGGTTGCGCAGTGGTCTACTGGGCTGAGGGCTATTGTAGGTTGTAGGCTTGTTGGAAGAGGTGGGTCTTGAGGTTCCTCTTGAAGCTTTCCACGGTAGGGGAGAGTCTGATGTGCTGAGGTAGAGCGTTCCAGAGTATGGGGGATGCACGGGAGAAATCTTGTACACGATTGTGGGAAGAGGAAATAAGAGAGGAGCAGAGAAGGAGATCTTGTGAGGATCTAAGGTTGCGTGCAGGTAGGTACTGGGAGACTAGGTCACAGATGTAGGGAGGAGACAGGTTGTGCATGGCTTTGTATGTCATGGTTAATGTTTTGAACTGGAGTCGTTGGGCGATGGGAAGCCAGTGAAGGGATTGGCAGAGTGGCGAGGCTGGGGAGTAGCGAGGGGAGAGGTGGATTAAGCGGGCTGCAGAGTTTAGGATAGATTGGAGGGGTGCAAGAGTGTTGGAAGGGAGGCCAGAGAGCAGGAGGTTGCAGTAGTCGAGGCGGGAGATGATGAGGGCATGCACTAATGTTTTTGAAGATTCTTGGTTAAGAAAAGCACGGATCCGGGAGATATTTTTGAGTTGTAATCGGCATGAGTTGAAGAGGGCTTGGATGTGTGGCTTGAAGGATAGAGCAGAGTCGAGGGTTACTCCAAGGCAACGAGCTTGTGAGACTGGGGTGAGTGAGCAACCATCAAGTTTGATGGAAAGGCTTGTTGGAGGAGGTGAGTGAGGAGGAGGAAAGACAATAAACTCTGTTTTGTCCATGTTAAGTTTTAGGAATCGTGCAGAGAAGAAGGATGAAATAGCAGACAAACATTGTGGTATTTTGGTTAGTAGAGAGGTAATGTCAGGTCCAGAGAGGTAGATCTGTGTGTCATCGGCATAGAGATGATACTGGAAGCCGTGGGACTCTATGAGCTGTCCCAAGCCGAAGGTATAGATGGAGAACAGCAGGGGTCCAAGAACTGAGCCTTGAGGGACACCGACAGATAGGGGGCGAGCTGAGGAAGTGGTGTGAGAATGGGAGACGCTGAAAGTTCGGTCGGTTAGCTATGAGGAGATCCAAGATAGGGCCAAGTCTGTGATGCCCAGAGATGAGAGAATCTGTAGTAGGAGGGAATGGTCTACTGTGTATCATATGTCGCCATATATAAGGCAGAAATGTGTGCTTGTGTTGCCTGGTATTGCATTCTGGATATAACTAATATTAACTAATTTTCCAAGTTATTCATTTTTGGAATTGTAGAAGAGTCGTTTTGGTAATAAGATCATCACTATCTGGGCAGCACAACGATACTGCAGTCAGGGGCCTGAGAATTACGAGTGAAAACCAAGTTTTAAGGTTATAGTGTTTAACATGAACAAAATCTGTTTTATTCTTTTGACAGAAGATTTTGGCATTATACAAAATAGAGATGAAGAGCAAGTCATTATCCCAGATAAACCCTCAGCTCTTCACACCCAAGATCTGTCTGCTGATGCTTCTCAACAATCTCCTGATTCACCGCAAAATAAAAGCCGCAAGAGAGGGGATCCACAACAAAGAACTCACACAGAGGAAAAGCCATATTCATGTTCAGAATGTGCAAAATGTTTTATTAAGAAATTACATCTTGTTGTACATCTAAAAACTCACACGGGGGAGAAGCCATTTTCATGTTCAGAATGTGAGAAGTGGTATACTCGGAAATCATACCTTGATGACCATATAAAAAGTCACACAGGGGAGAAGCCATTTTCATGTTCAGAATGTGGGAAAAGTTTTATTAAGAAATCACAGCTTGATGGCCATATAAAAACTCACACAGGAGAGAAGCCATTTTTATGTACAGAATGTGGGAAATGCTTTATTTGGAAATCACAGCTTGATATGCATATAAAAACTCACACGGGGGAGAAGCCATTTTCATGTTCAGAATGTGAGAAATGTTTTACTCGGAAATCACACCTTGATGACCATATAAAAAGTCACACAGGCGAGAAGCCATTTTCATGTTCAGAATGTGGGAAATATTTTATTAAGAAATCACAGCTTGATGGGCATATAAAAACTCACACGGGGGAGAAATCATTTTCATGTTCAGAATGTGGGAAAGGTTTTATTTGGAAATCACAGCTTGATGTGCATATAAAAACTCACACGGGAGAGAAGCCATTTTCATGTTCAGATTGTGGGAAATGTTTTATTAAGAAATCAAATCTTGATATCCATATAAAAACTCACAAGGGGGAGAAGCCATTTTCATGTTCAGAATGTGAGAAATGTTTTACTCGGAAATCATACCTTGATGACCATATAAAAAGTCATACAGGGGATATGCCATTTTCATGTTCATATTGTGGGAAATGTTTTATTAAGAAATCACAGCTTAATGTGCATATAAAAACTCACACGGGGGAGAAACCATTTTCTTGTTCAGATTGTGGGAAAGGTTTTCTTTGGAAATCACAGCTTGATATTCATATAAAAACTCACACAGGGGAGAAGCCATTTTCATGTTCAGATTGTGGGAAATGTTTTATTAAGAAATCACAGCTTGATGTGCATATAAAAACTCACACGGGGGAGAAACCATTTTCTTGTTCAGATTGTGGGAAAGGTTTTATTTGGAAATCACAGCTTGCTATGCATATAAAAACTCACACGGGGGAGAAGCCATTTTCATGTTCAGATTGCGGGAAATGTTATATTACGAAATCACAGCTTGATGTGCATATAAAAACTCACATGGGGGAGAAACCATTTTCTTGTTTAGATTGTGGGAAAGGTTTTATTTGGAAATCACAGCTTGATATGCATATAAAAACTCACACGGGGGAGAAGCCATTTTCATGTTCAGATTGTGGGAAATGTTATATTACGAAATCACAGCTTGATGTGCATCTAAAAACTCACATGGGGGAGAAGCCATTTTCATGCTCAGAGTGTGGGAAAGGTTTTATTTGGAAATCACAGCTTGATGTGCATCTAAAAACTCACACGGGGGAGAAGCCATTTTCATGTTCAGATTGTGGGAAATGTTTTATTAAGAAATCAAAGCTTGATATGCATCTAAAAACTCACAAGGGGGAGAAGCCATTTTCATGTTCAGATTGTATGAAAGGTTTTATTTGGAAATCAGACCTTGATAGGCATATAAAAACTCACACAGGGGAGAAGCCTTTTTCATGTTCAGAATGTGGGAAATGTTTTATTCGGAAATCACACCTTGATGACCATAAAAAAACTCACACGGGGGAGAAGCCATTTTCATGTTCAGAATGTGGGAAATGTTTTGTTTGGAAATCAGAACTTGATAGGCATATAAAAACTCACACAGGGGAGAAGCCATTTTCATGTTCAGAATGTTCGAAATGTTTTATTCGGAAATCAAACCTTGATGTTCATATAAAAACTCACATGGGGGAGAAGCCATTTTCTTGTTCAGAATGTGGGAAATGTTTTATTCACAAATACGCTCTTCTTAGACACATGAGAATTCACTCAAGGTAGAAGACATTTTTATGGGGGCGTGGCTTAGCAATGGCCGCATGAGGAAGCAGGCTTCCAGAGCTCTGTGGACTCAGGCAATTATTCCCACGTTTAGCCATCTCTGACTGCAGCAACAATGTCCAGGACGAAGAGGACAGAAGGCAGCATAACCCCAGCTGCTGCATCGCGCGGAGGGAGCGGTGGATCGGAGCTGGCGCAGCTCTTCTCTAAGGCAGGGGCCTCGAAGCACAGACCGACAGCTATGGCATCTCAGACGAAGGAGCAGGTGTGCGCTGCTGCACAGCACTGCGAGGAGAAGCAGGGGACACGGGCCCTCGGAGGTGAGCCCTTATGCCATCCAGGGAAACCCAGGGGGGGCAGGCGTCTGATAATGATACTTACCGGGTCGGAGCTGCACAGGTGGTGACTGGAAACAAGGCAAGACCCACTTCATCAATTGCGGCCTCACATAGTGACTCAGTAATGGCGCCGAAGACACAGAGGATGCCAAGAGGGTTGACTGCCGCTGCTGCTTCTACAGATATGGGGGAAGTGTCTCCAGGGCCAGTAGAATATTCCACATTATATAATGTACCAGCAAATCCCTGCCTGCAACGTTCTTAGCCACTAAGTGATACATTACATGAGGACTGCGTGATGGGGGAACAGTATCACACTCTGGCTCTGAACATGACAGCAGGTAATTTCTAGGGATTCTCCTTTTACAGCCCCTGCCTTTTTACTTTGCAGTCTTAATAGTTCAGCAATATTGGCAGTGATGTTTGGACTGATGGAGGTATGTGGCTTTTTGTTGAGGAGATTTAAGCAATTTTAATCATATATTTTCTCCCTACTGCCTAAAGATATTTATTTAGGTCATGAGTGTGACCTGTTCCTTTGTCATATGTTTTTATGGTTTCAACATATCTTTTGTGTAGTTGTTTTTAAATTGAATTCTGGTGCTATCAATAAAAATGTAATTTATATATTTATTGTTGTTTGTTTTCTGGGACATTTTTTGGGGTTAATCTGGCTTGGCCTGTCAGTCTTGTTTAATCCTTCTGCTGCCTGAGTCTCTATCAGTGCTACAGAGCATCAGGGCATTGATTCAGACCCTGCCATCTAAGAACGACCTGGAGAGAATGGCCCAAAAACTTGAAGCCTCTCAGGAAAGGTCCCTGGCAGTTATTAAAGGGGACTTAGGGCTACTTTGCACACACAGATAAATCTTTGGCAGATCTGTGGTTGCAGTGAAATTGTGGACATATTATTCCATTTGTACACAGCCACAAACCTGGCACTGATTGTCCACAATTTCACTGCAACCACAGATCTGCCGCAGATTTATCTCTGTGTGCAAAGTACCCCTTAGGCTCTCTGGCTGAGAGGGCTTCAGCTAATGAAGAGGCTCTGTTTGCCATTTCAGACAGGGTGCCTGCACCGGAAACTAAATTATTCACGGTGCAGTCTCATATACAGGTCCTGACACTCCTAATGGATGATCAGGAGAATAGGGGGAGACGGAACAATATTTGCCTTAAAGGCATCCCAGAGCAAATCCAAACTGAAGACCTACTGCAATTTGTGAGGTCCATTTTCAATACCATCACGCAGAAACCCCCAGACTTCACCTACATTGTGGATCGAGTTCATAGAGTGGCATGGTCCGGATTCTCAGATACTGCAACAGCACGTGATGTCTTATATGGGCCACATTATTTTATGGATAAGGATGACATTTTACGTCAGGAATGGTTGCACAGAGCAGTGTCTATTGAGGGGGCTGAAATAAGACTGTTCCCCGATGTATAAAGCCGTACGCTATATAAGCGGAGACAGCTACATTCCCTACTACTCAAAATTAAAGAGCCTCCTGATGAAAGGTTTTTCTTGAAACGTGCGTCGAGGTTCTGGGGGGTTCTCTGACCTTATACTAAGTGAGTATGGCACAGTAATTTATGCATTTAATTCGCATTTCTGGACATTCTGTTGTTTCAGGTACTGGACTAGCGCGCAGTTGAGGGCCCCTCAGAGAAACAAGGAAAATATTAAGCTGGCTCCCTCCCGCTGTAATCTGGATGGACACTGCTCATTGCCTTATGATAATAAACTACCGGATGAACAGTTAGACCCATGAGCATCTTTCCTTCCAGTCTTAATTGTGGGAGTGATGGACACATTGTTCTTGGGCATTAAATCTTATTTACTATTGGATCAGTGACTTATGGTTCCATAGTCGTTTTAGTGATCTGGCCCTGGACAGCTAAAATCCTGCCTTAGGGGTTATTATATTTTATTGGGTGGCATGAGTCCCATTTTACTGAATATTTTTCGTTACAAAAGGGTTTGCCCGCTATGTCCTGGTTTTTGTTTGTGAGCTAATTCTGCTCTACTTTTAGAGAAGTTACTGCCTCCTTCTCTTGCCCGTCAGGGAGAAGGAAAAACGGTTAAAAAGTTATAAAGCTTCAAAAATCTGGGATTCCACCCTATTGTTATCCTCGTCCTCAGTGACCCCATGTGTGCCTTTAGGTGGTGTCTCCTAGTCTCTCTGGGTCCGAACTGTGCTTGTTTCTCTTGTACTCTTTTCTTGCTTTTTTCTTTTCTTCTCTATATTTCTTTGACAATAGGTCTAAAACTTTCCTTTTGAAGGTCTTTTTATACACTTTATCTTGACTAACTCCTTGCTCCCTTCTCCCTTATTCGACTCTAGTCTCATCCTTTCTACTCCCCTCCTTCTACTTCCACCCCCCTTTTTTTTATCCCTCTTTCTTTCTCTCTAGGTGGGGTGGTGGGTACTGGGCCTTCCCTCCCATCCTGACAGTATATCGCAACAGGTGCAGAAGAAGTTGCAGCTCAGATCCTTGAGATCCTTGAATGTCAAGGGCCTCATTAGCGCTTGTAAGAGATCTATCATGTTTCAATATTTGAAAACTAGTCACATACAGATGGTTTTCCTTCAGGAGACTCACATGTGCATGAACAAGCCATTTAGACTAGCTAGCCCATTTTTTCTGCATGCCTACCATAGTCTCTCACCTGATATGAAATCATGTGGCACTAGTATTTTGTTCTCGCGAGAGATCCCTTGGGAATTTACTGAGTCCTATCATGATAACCAGGGCCGAATGTTACTAGTTATGGGAATAGTTGCTGCACAGCCCTACTTCTTTGCCTTGCTATATTTACTGAATACAAGCCATATTTCAGCATTAACACACTTCTTGGAACGTGTGGACGAATTTGCAGAGGGGACCCTGTTGCTGGGGGGGAGACTTGAATATGGCCCTCGAGCCACTAATGGACACCTCGACTGGCCATTCAGCCCTGTCAAGTGCGGCTCTACGTAAACTTAAAAGGGTCTTACACGAATATCAACTGCTAGATACTTGGCGTATTCTACACCCCAATGACAAAGATTTTTTATTCTACTCTACGGTCCATGACTCGAGGTTAGATTATTTTTTCATTAGGCATGCAGACCTCAACAAAATGCAGACGTCAGGGATCGACGTTATTACTTTTTCTGACGACACACTGGTAACGATCTCCATTATTTTTTCCTCCCCACTACCTAGAGAATGGCAATGGAAACTTTGCCCTGCTAGATGACACAGTGACGCAGGACGAGATCTCACGGGCCCTAACCAAATACTTTGACTTAAAGAAGTGTTTCACACATATTTATTATTGGCCACAAGGATATTATGTTGAGAAACAAGGTTTCTCTCAAATACTTTGTGTTGCCAATAGTGCCTGTGAGCGGAGCTATTGCAGGCCGCAATTCCCCATCGCCTGATCCCCGGGCTCCGTGACCTCGGGGACACAAACAAACTTCCACCTAGGATGCAGCTTTTGATGGTCTCTTATTGAATCCACCTGCCTAGCATCGGGATCTGTCCGACATACTCTCTCAATGTCCTATTTCCTGTTGGTCTTGCCCCCGGATCAGCCACCTCCCCCCTACATTCTGCCATGGGAAAGAGATTTAGGAATAACCTTCTCACTGGAGAAGTGAGCCAACACATTTTGTCTAGCCCATAAGATGTCCTTTAGCTCGATATTACAGGAGGTGAATTACAAACTTCTCTCACGCTGGTATAGAGTCCCCTCTCGTTTACACAGAATGTTTTCAGTGGATCTAAAGTGTTGGCGGTTTAGCGGCACAGGGGTACTTTCCTACACATCTTTTGGGAGTTTGTGTGTTGCTGCCCTTCTGGACAGGAGTGAGTCAGATTATCCGCAAAATAACAGGGTATGCAGGAGAAATGTGGCCGGCATTATACCTACTGCAGCACAGCGAAATGTCGACTTCTGCATATAAAGGTTCGCTCTTGAAATTTCTAATTATGGTGGCTCACTTGTGTGTGCCTATAAACTGGAGGAAAGTCACCTGTCTCTACATGTTACTGTGGATTGAGAGGGTTAACAGCCGCTTCACTTTCCCCCATGATAAAGCGGCAAGCGATGCGTTGAAAGCCGCGAAACGTGCGTCGGGCCCTCTGCCACCGGACCCAGGTAAAATGTCTCTCCTTATGGGCAACTTTGCCATGCTTCTGCCTGACACCTGATTTTCATTTAAATGTATTTACTTATCCCGGGCATTATATCTTCTCGCCCTGTGAACCATCACAATAATACCAACTGAGCATTCTACCCTGTGTTAGTTGCTCACAAGGTATACCCCCGTTACTATCTTCTGGCCATTTTTCTATGGTACCTTCCCCTGTTCTCCAACCTATTTACATTCTGTCTGGGGGACCCTGATATTTCCCTCCTATAAGGCTTACCCTCGCCAAGGGATAACCAGTTACCGATTTTTTTACCTGTATTTTATCTAGGATTACCTTTTTCATAGGGTTTGTTGCCTCTTATTAGACATATACTTTCTGTCATAGGATGTCCCTATTGATACTGGTGCATTATCCATACTTATCCCTTAACACCCCCCCCCCCTTTTTTGCTAGCCAGCACTGACAACTGTGGCTCCGTTTTTCTCAGTGGCCCATTTTTTCAGTAGAGCTTTTTTCTACAGGCTCACCTCACTTCACAGGTTCAGTCCAATTTTCCCAGGGATAATCTATTTGCATAATTCATTGTACTTTACCATCTTTATGTGTGCCAGGCATATAGTAGCTCTCACACTCAGAACATTTTTTCCTGGTTGTTCGTACCCGGCAATTGTTTTGTCTACACAATATGTCCCCCATCCTCTTTTTCTATGTACAATCAATAATGTGATTTATTGTTTGGCACTTTGCACTTTGAACTCAATGAAATAAATTTTGATATTGATTCAACATTTTGCTCCATTTCTCTTCCTTTTTTTATTATGTCTTTTGAGCTGCTGTGAACCTGTTGTGGCTTGTCCACTGGGTTTTTTGTTTCGCTTTGTATCTCCAATGGAATGTAAAAATCTTCTATGTGCAATGTATCCCTATGGTTAACATTTTGCTTGTTTCTTTTCTTCTCTATATTTCTTTGACAATAGGTCTATAACTTTCCTTTTGAAGATCTTTTCATACACTTTATCTTAACTAACTCCTTGCTCCCTTCGCCCTTATTCGACTCTAGTCTCATCCTTTCTGCTCCCCTCCCTCTACTTCCACCCCCCTTTTTTATCCCTCTTTTTTTCCCTCTAGGTGGGGTGGTGGGTACTGGGCCTTCCCTCCCATCCTGACAGCATATCGCAACAGGTGCAGAAGAAGTTGCAGCTCAGATCCTTGAATGTTAAGGGCCTCCGTAGCGCTCGTAAGAGATCTATCATGTTTCAATATTTGAAAACTAGTCAAATACAGATGGCGTTCCTTCAGGAGACTCACATGAGCCTTCATAGAAGCGCCATCTTCATGTGCTGTATCCAACTCTTCCAGCGGCCCGAGTGGCACGCTGGGTAATAAGGGGTTAATACTAGCTTTGTTTAGAATCTTCAATAAAAAAAAGACACCACACAGAGAAAAAATACTTTATTATAAAATAATACACAGACACACTTAGGGACTCCATCTTTATTACTCCCTCTCACCCCTCCACGATCCTGGTCTTTTGTCTTCTTCAACCGATCTAGCACTGATATATCAAAAAGCACGGGGGAGAGGAAGAACGCAGAAGCGGTAGTGTGGATGATTGACCTTTATTCTGGCTCTCGGAAACACTGGGGGCCATGGTGGTCGGACTCCCCAGCGATTGGAAAGTTATTCCTCATCCCGAAGGGATGTTTCGAACCTGAGAAAACCCATTTAAAAGGAGCATTAATACTGCAGCCATAAATGGGAAACTGATTTATCTAAACAGTCAGTCACCCGATGCACAAGCAAAACGTTCATTCGTCAGGTGAGATGATTTTTAAGCTGACCAAAAGGGGATCTGTCACCCTAAAATGACACCTATACCGCAGAAATATTTATATGTGGGTCCGTGGAGAAATAATCCCCTGTATATAGAGTTTAGCTTAAAGGGAATCGGTCACGTCCTTTCTTAATATTAAACTGCCCCATTGTCTTGTTAGTGAGAAAATGTGCATCATTTACAAGACATTGGAGGCAGTTTAATATTGAAAAAGGGTGTGACGTGTGACAGGTTCCCTTTAATATTTACTGAAAAAGACACATTTATTTAATATGAAAGTGAGGACATTTCTGCGCACCCTCGGCGCGTCCTAAGCCTCGGTGCACCGATACCACCAAATATAGGAAAATGAAAGCCAGTCATTTGTCTTGATTGACAGTGATCCATTGGTAAGAGTGAGCAGTGTAAAGGCCCCGTTACACGCTACAATATATCGGTCGATATGTCGTCGGGGTCACGGATTCCGTGACGCACATCTGGCATCGTTAGAGATATCGTAGCATGTGACAGCTACGAACGACTGAGCGAGCAAAAATACTCACCTTATCGTTGCTCGTTGACATGTCGTTCATTTTCATAAAGTCGTTCCTCCTTCTGCACGCAGGTTGTTCGTCGTTCTTGAGGCAGCACACATCGCTCCATTTGACACCTCGGGACCGACAAACAACAGCTTACCTGCGTCCCGCCGGCAATGCGGAAGGAAGGAGGTGGGTGGGATGCTACGTCCCGCTCATCTCGCCCCTCCGCTTCTATTGGGTGTCCGCTGTGTGACGTCGCTGTGACGCCGAACGTCCCTCCCCCTTTAGGAAGAGGATGTTCGCAGCCCACAGCGACGTCGTTAAGGAGGTAAGTACGTGTGACGCGGTAAACGACTTTGTGCGACACGGGCAACAAATTGCCCGTGATGCACAAACGACGGGGGCGGGTGCGATCGCTCATGCGTTCGCACGATATATTGTGGCGTGTAACGCCGCCTTAACATCAGATCTCCTGTCTGCAACGCACCCAACACAGAAGGAGCACAGCGGCACACTCCAAGCGTCAGTGCGGGTGTGCACACAACACTGGAGGAGCACAGCGGCACACTCAAAGTGTCAGTGCGGATGTACACACATGGCGGAGCACCGCGGCTTACTCCAAGTGTCAGTGCTGCGTTCTGATGCCTGGATCCTGTGTCTGTAGCTGCCACTTGATGCACCTGGAAGTATAGCAAGTAAGCGGCTCCAGTGGGGAGGGGGACACGGCGCTGGGATGTGCTGTCTGCTCACTTCAACACCCTTCCTCCTCATTAAATCTGCAGTCAAATACAGGCAGCAACCAGGTGTCAGAACATACCTGCAGTCACATTCTATGCACACCCACGCTGACACTGCAGTCACACTGTGTGTGTGCCGCCCCCACGCCAGCAGCCGGGGCTGCTCGGATCCGGACCTACGGTGCGGCTCGAGGGGTGCTCCGGACCCGGGGGTCGCACGGCCACGTCAAATAAAGGGGGGGGCGTAAATGTACAGGATTTGTTATTAACTGTCTGTGACGCCACCCACGGTGTGTGGTGAGTTGTAGCACCACCGCTGCTGTTACGGGATACCCGGGGGAGATGTAGTGGCAGCTGGATGTTAACCCCTCCGTGGGTAGGGATGGATGCGCCGGAACCCAATATTTTGTAGAGTTGCAGGTTTCACACACTCACAGTTCAGTTGTCCTGGTACTGGACGAGGTTGCACAGCGGTATGGAGACAAAAAGCACGACGTTCTTTGTGGTAAACCAAGGTGGTGGTGGCCGGCCTCCACTCACGGGTGTATCTGGTCCCACACCTGGGCTAGTAGTCAGTGTCCCTCTCCTCTGCACTGTGTGTTTCCTTTCGATAGACCTCCCGGTATGTTACGCGGGAGTCCGCTCCCGGTCCTTTTTGTGGGGAGCTGTGCCCGTCGACGCTGACCCGTGGGATCTCCTGGGGCCTGGCGGATGCCCTATCCCTCTCGGTGGGTGGTTGTCACTTTTCAGGACTTAGGTTGGGACAGTACCTAAAATCTTGCCCTCAATCGGTTAATTAGCTAGGCCGTCGGTGCCGGTCCTGGCTTCAGGGTCCCAGTACCCCCTTGTGCACGGTTTCCGGGTCGGTTCTCCGGTGTCGGTACCAGCAGGCTACAACCCTGTCCCGGTCCACCTCGGATGTCCGACAGCCATCTTCCCGTCTCCTGCTGGTTCTGACTACTGTCTGCCACCTAGCCAAGGCACCAAGGCTCCAACCTGTCAACTTTACACCTCCACTTCACTTCACCTCCAAACTCTAACTGACTTAGTTCCCGCCCCGGGTTCTCCAGACCCATAGGTGGGCGTTCGCCATCCGCCTGGTCCCGCCCACTGGTGTGTCTGTCCTACCCTAAGGGGGGTGACTAGTATTTCAGGTCGGCTGGTTTTAACCCCACGTGGGACAGGTGTGTAGGGGCCTGATCTGTGTGACTACCTGGTTTTGCCAGTGCATCACATTTGCACACCCACACCGACTGCAGTCACACTGCACACCCACACAAACACTGCAGTCACACTGTGTGCGCCCACGCCGACATTTCAGCCACACTGTGCACACCCACACAAACAATGCAGTTGCATTGTGTGCACTTCCACACTGACACTGCAGTCACATTGTGTGCACACCCACACTGACACTGCAGTCACATTGTGTGCGCACCCACACTGACATTTGGAGTGCTACTCTGCTCCTCCATGTCAGGACACGTGCAGAAATGCTGTGATTTTAAACAGCACTGGCTCTCACCAAAGGACCTCTGTCTTTAATATGAAACCAATATCTGCACCAAGACATCGGCCGCGCCAAGGGTGCACAAAACAATCTGCATACTGTGTAAAAAATAAAATATTAAGTTAAAACTGTATATGCCAGAACGACGTCCCCTATATAAATGTCTGCAGATTGTCATTTTGGGTGTCAAAGTTTCCTTTAAAATATCATTGTTCTTAGCAACACATTGTCCTGCGTCTCCCAAGACTTCCCTCTTGTCTGGTCTTCTGCAGCACATACCGAAACGGTGCCTGTACAGGGAATCTGTTACCAGGTTTTTGCTCCCCCATCTGAGAGCAGCATAATGTAGAGACAGAGCCCCTGATTGCAGCAATGTGTCTCTTACTGAGCTGTTTGCTTTCATTTTAATAAAAATCATTGTTTTCTCTGCTGCAGATCTAGCAGTTATACAGAGCTCATGAATATGCTGGACTACCTGCAGCACGCCAAGTAGTCCTGTAATGATAATCTCCTGCTGATTAATCAGTTAGTATCAAAACTACACTGCACAGCCCAGTAAGTGACACATGGGTGGAATCAGTGTCTATGCCCCTACATTATGCTGCTCTCAGATTAGGTGGCAAAAACCTTGCTCCCTTTAAGTCTAACAGTGTCAATGTAATGCTCCTCACGATAAAGTGATAAACGTGCAATAGCCGGGCGTCACTGTTGCCTAGATGCTGGCTGTGTGTGACGCTTATCTGGGGCATGTGCGGTAATGGTTGTGAATGTTCTTGCGTTACACTGAGGAACGCGTGCTCTGAGCATGCGCATTGCGCTTAGCTCCGTTGATGTCATTATTATCCGGATACCTCTTGCGTTCCACCGTGGAACGCGGAATTAGAACACAAGCAGCATGTGCCATCATGGGGGATACCGTGGATTGTATATGGGGGTTAGATGTAGGTAGGTTATAATACCTGTAATTTCATTGGATAATATTGAGGTCAGAGAACATCATGTGGGGTTATAGGGTGGCCTATTTGATTGTGAAACCCCTTAGTATCGTTTGCATCGGCAGCATGGTTGCTGTCTAATGGTTTAGTTAGCAACGTTGGGCAATGATCAGCCTCCTGATGAACCAGTTTTGTTGGAGAAACGCATCGAGCAATAAGCAATGAAAGATAAGTAACTACTAAATTTGAGACTGTCCCTAATTATGTGTATGTTCTCATTGAGAACTTTTTGTGACCACTTAGTGTATTGAGAAAGGTGTTTGTGAACCCGGCTATTGCACATTTATCACTTTATCACTGAGCGTTCTGCCCCAGGGCTATGGGGTACTCGGTCCCGGGCCGTATATGTACGGGGATGCTGCGTCACGGGTGTGCTATGGCCGCTGCCCGGTTCCGTGACCCTGGTAGCTTTTAAAAGGGAAGATATTTACAGGGTATTTGAAAGAGTTTGTCTTGACACCACTTGCGGGTAGCCGTTAAGTAATGGGGGCCACCGCTGCACAGTTTATGACCGCTGGGGCTAGTGGTGATGGTAGCCTGGATGTGTGTCCCTCCGCAAGTGGGGCTGAGCCCCAGGGTGAATATGGTGGGGTGTGGCGTGGAAAGAACGGAGACCACACGCTGGAATGCAGTGCGATTTCGGTTTTTACTCACGAAGGTTGGTCACGCTGGACAGCTGGTTCAAACGCCTGGTCCCTGGATTCCCAGTGCCGGTGTGGTAACCTGATGGCTTCTTTCCCCACACCTCTCTGTTGTTTTTGCGGGACCCCGCAGCTTGGAGTGTCTGGGGTTCCCCTCCTGTTTGTCGTCAGGTTCTCCTCCGTATGATGGGCAGTGTGAACCCTGCCGGGTCGGGGTTCTGTTCCAGTCCCTGGCTCAATAGTTACTGCTGGTGCCCCCAGATTCTTGAGTCAGTCAGGTCCGTGAAGGTCTCCTCACTGTGCAGGTATTTGTTAGGCTGCTTGAAACGTTTACCTAACGTAGGGCCCTGTGCCCCGTTGATGCCTTGGTTGCAGGGGTACCTTGTCGTACCCTCCCTGGCATCCACTCTCCTGGGCCAGTCAGGTCACCGCTACAAGACCCCGTTTTCAGACACGTCCGTCTCCTACACTGGTCTCCACCAACTCTCTACTGTCTGTCTGTCTCCTCCCCCCTGGGGTGTTGGCTAGTCGACTGGATCGGCTCCACCTAGGTGGCCATCCATTGGGTCCCCAACTAGTCAGTCATCCCTGTCTGGGTGAAGGAACTGGGGATGTTATGTGTTTTGATTGGTACCGGCACTGAGCTTCCAGGTCATTGGGGGTAGGCCCTGCATCGGTGACAGGATGCAGTAGCTAGTAGTGCCCTGATGGGTTCAGGGGCGCTACATTCCCCCTTGGTTAAACACAGTACGTATACGCGCTGCAAGAAGTAACACAAAGTACATTTATACTTTAAAAATTTTTTGAACATTAACATTTTGCCCTCGCAGGGGCGGCATTGCTTGAACGTTGCTAACTTTAGCACCCCTAGTATCAACCCCCACCCAAAGGTCCTGGTCCCAAAACCCCTAGGAGGAAGGTCACCAATTTCCTTAGTGACCAGGTCTCGGCCTACTCCGCCGCAGACTTTTCCTGTGACCGACCTCTCCTTTGTGGCGGTGTCGATGGGAGTCCTTTTGTAGGGTTTGCACTCTGGAATTGGCACAACTGGTGCTACTTATTTACACTGCGAGAGTTCGGGTCATTCCCAGTCCAATGACCAATGGTCCATTTTTAGCAAAACTTTGCAATATTATTATCTAACATTTTTCCCATTATTTACACTTTATAAGTCTATTTACATAACGACACTGTTTTATACATTCACTTTTGAACTTCTACTCTTTGTATCTAAGTGGGGGCTGACCAAAATTGCTATGAGTGAATCTACGTAACCCTGGTGTTTCAGCTACTCCCTCTTGTGTTCTAGTGTCTGTTTCTAGTGTTTCGCTATTAGTTGTAGGTGGACTAGGCAATTGTCTGTGTGTTCTTGGTTTGTCTGTTTAACTGGCTGATGTACTGTTTGGCGATTCCTTTGGAATTGGAACGGTTTCTTCCACGGGTTGTGGGAACGTGATTACTGGCACGATTATTGCTCCATTGTACTGAGGCCAATTTTCTGGAAAGTCTCCCAGTATGGTATGTATTACGCTCTCTTTCTTTTCAAACACTGGTGTTGTACAGGATTCTTTATCTGAAGGTTTCAAGGGTTCTGGACACTTCTTCAATTGATCTCTTGAAACTGTTCATGAAGTTTTCCCTTTATGCTTGCAGATTAAGCAGGTTTTCTTGTTGTCAAAATTAGAAGATAGTACAGTATAGGGTTCTTTTTACCATTGATCATGAAGTTTGTGAACTTTCCTTTTTCGTTTTAGAACGACTTCTACGGGTATCAAAGGAACAGCGTGTGCTTTCTTGTTATAATCTTTCTCTTGTTTGTGCCTGACTTTGGCTTAAACTCTGCTCAACATATTCCTGGATTCTTTTGTATTGTGCTTGACGAGTAGAGTCCCAAGCTGTATCTGGTGAATTGGTTTCTGGATTTTCAACTTCCATTTCAAGATCTACTGGCAATCTTCAAGGTCTTGCTTGCATCAAATATGCTGGCGTACATTTAGTGGAGCTTACAGGGATGTTATTGTACATATCCACTAAGTCAGGTAACTTTTCTGGCCACATGTTTCTTTCTTCTAGCGGCAGGGTTTTTAACAAGTTGATCACTAAGTGATTCATTCTTTCGCCAATTCCATTTGTTTGTGCATGGTAGGGTGGAGTATGAATCTATTTACAGCCGTACAAGGTACAGAATTCTCAGAATATTTCAGCTTCAAAACGGGACCTTGATCCGTCAATACCTGTTCTGGATACCCATGAGGTCTACAAAAGTGAGCCTGAAAGGCCTTTGCTGCAGTGCTTGCTGTTAGGTCCTTTACAGGTATGACCACTAAGAATCTGGAATAGTGATCCACCATAGTGAGAGCGTAGGTATAACCTGTTCGACTGGGTGTTAACTTTACATGATCCAGGGCGACAATATCCAAAAGCTGCTTAGTGACAATGGGTTGCAGTGGTGCTTTTTGACTGTTGTTATCTATCCTCCGCAGAGCACAAGGTCCACAGTTTCTGCACTATTCTTCTATAGTGGTTCTCATTCCAATCCAATAGAATCGATCACGCAGCAACTCTTCCAGCTTCTTCCACCCGAAATGTCCTGCTCGATCATGGTACGCTTCCAGGACTAACTAAACGTATGATTTTGGTATCACCTCTTGGCATACCCTTTCATGATTTTTAAGGTTGGTAAGACTTCGGCACAATTTACCTCGATGTATATACAGCCTGCTTCTTTCGTTCGTCAACCGTTGGGCTTCTAACGGAGCTTTAGGACCTAGGTACGCATCTGGTTGAGCGATCAACTCCTTGATCAGTCTCACCGCAGGGTCATTGTCTTGTGCTTCCTTCCAACGATGGTGAGGTAGCCGATTCTGTAGGTCACTGGGGCGATGAAAGGCTGGCAACTCAATTTCCTCTAGCTCTTCTGCGTTTACCCCTTCGTCTGACAGGTGAGGCATCCAGGATAACTCGTCCGCATTAGCATTCTTGCTACCAGCTCGATACTTGATGGTAAAGTCATAGTTCGCCAGTCGAGCCACCCAGCGTTGTTCCAGCGCCTCAAGCGTCGCCGTTTCCAGGTGAGTCAAAGGATTATTGTCCGTGAAAATGGTGAACTTCGCAGCTGCCAGGTAGTGTTTGAACCTTTCTGTTACTGCCTCAGGGCCAACTTCATTTGTCTGAAGGAATTCTCTTCTCCCTCACCCCATTCAAATGGAGGACCAGAAGTCTTGCTCTTGCAAGGGTAATGTAGTTTTTGTGTAGCCCTTTATGAACCTCCGGTAGTATCCTACCAGGCCTAGGAACTGACGTACCTCTTTGACGGTGGTCGGTCTTGGACAATTCATGATGGCTGTAATCTTTTCTAGGTCTGGCGCCACCCCTTCTGTGCTGACCACGTGTCAAAGGTACTGGACCTTGGGTTTCAATAGATGACACTTGGACGGTTTCAACTTTATCCCGTACTTCGATAATTCTTCAAATACCTCAGCGAGATGTTCAAGGTGTTCCTCATAGGTTTTTGAGTACACAATCACATCATCCAGGTAGAGCAGTACGGTCTCGAAGTTGCGATGTCCTAGGCAGCATTCCATCAGCCTCTGGAATGTTCCTGGCGCATTACACAGTCCAAACGGCATGCTGTTGAATTCACACAGGCACATTGGTGTGGCATATGCAATCTTCTCCCGATCCTCCTCGGCAACAGAGACCTGCCTATAGCCACTAGTGAGATCTAGAGTAGAGAAGTAGTTAGTTCAATGCAGCCAGCGACTCTTCTATACGGGGCAGCGGGTAAGCATCTTTGAGGGTGATTCGACTGATCTGCCTATATTCTACACACATTCTCATGATGTCATCCTTCTTCTTGACTAGAACCAGTGGAGCTGCCCAGAGGCTACAACTATCCTTAATGACCCCAGCCTCGTTCATGTTCATCAACATCTCCTTGGCACACTGATAGTGAGTGGGTGGTATAGGTCTGTATCTCTCTTTAATAGGTGGATGATTAGCCATGGGTATGTGATGTTGTACTCCCTTTATCCTCCCAAAGTCTAGTGGATGTTTGCTTTAAACTTGCTCATATTCCTGTACTACCCGCTAGACCCCCTGCTTTTGGTGTGGAGGAGTGAAATCAGTACCTACATGCAGTTCCTGACACCAACCCTCTAATTGGTCTTGCGGACAGTTGTCAGTTACCTGCTCTGGTGGGGTTAGGGACTCTGCTGTCTGAATAGCATCATCGGTGACAGTGCACAATTTGGCAATGGTGGAATACTTGGGCAATTTGGTTTCTTCTTCCCCATAATTTAACACCCGCACGGGCACTCTCCCCGGCGGACATCAACCATGCCACTGGCTGTTAGGACCGTGGACCAATGTTCACAATGTATGGGCTCTACCACTGCCTGATAATCCTGCCCATTGAGACCTATCGCCGCCCGACACCATATCATCAGAGGTGTATCTAGGGGGGGGCTGGCAGGACATCTGCCCCGGGCGCAGTGTCAGGGGAGGCGCTGTCGGGCCGACTGATGCATTGCTCTGAGTGTCCCCAGCAGCCCGGGCCTGCTTCAGCACCTGTCAGCAAGGGCGGTGATGTATGCTGCGGCCCCCGGACGAGTTCTGGGGCCCGTAGCACTCATTCCGGCACCTGCACTTTCCAGGCTGCAGGCTCTTAAATCCTCACTTGCACGAAGCTTTCACCGCTGCGTGTAGGGTCTTAGTTCATCTGTGTACAGAACTAACACGCAGCGTGCACAATGCTTCCACAGATGAAGGTAGATGCTAGAATATACGGGCTCTTTCCAGGTATGACTTCATTTGTCATGAAGCTGGTCATGCCCACTAACTTGGAAGGAGCCTATACATTCTAGGCTCAACCCACAGATGAAGCGAGGAACCGAAGCATTAACATCCCGACAAGCTGTATGTCCTGTTCCCCCAGTGCTGTATACCCTGCAGAATTGTCTATCCCCCCACCCCAGTGCTGTATACCCCCAGAACTGTCTGTCCCCTGACCCCAGTGCTGTATACCCCCAGAACTGTCTATTCCTCTGACCCCAGTGCTGTATACCCCCAGAATTATCTATCACCCCCACCCCAGTGCTGTATACCCCCAGAATTGTCTATCCCCCCACCCCAGTGCTGTATACCCCCAGAACTGTCTATCCCCCCCACCCCAGTGCTGTATACCCCCATAACTGTCTATACCCCACTACAGTGCTGTATACCTCCAAAACTGTCTATCCCCCCCATCCCAGTGCTGTATACCCCCAGTACTGTCTATCCCCATCCCAGTGCTGTATACCCCCAGAACTGTCTGTCTCCTAACCCCCAGTGCTGTGTACCCCCAGAACGGTCTATTCCCCTACCCCAGTGCTGTATACCCCTAGAACTGACTACCCCCCCCCCCCACCCCAGTGCTGTATACCCCCAGAACTGTCTGTCCCCTGACCCCAGTGCTGTATACCCCCAGAACTGTCTATCCCCTACCATGCCATATGATAATGTGGCTCCAGCTTTTATTTGTGATACTGACTAATTCTCATCATTAGGCCTCAGTCTCACTTGCACATTGCTTCCCATGTGAAAGCATCAGATGCGATATGCTAATGACCCTCGGCTCAGGCTATGCAATTGTGATCCGATCAAAGGTGCGGACAAGAGGAAGGGAGGGAGTAATTCTCCCCCTTCTCCACAGGCTGTCTCTGGGTACATCGTACCGCACTCTGATGACATCAAGTGCAGTGCGATGTTTCACACGCTCCCATAGACTTGTATGGGTGTGTGAGCTGAGATTCACTGCCAAACGCAGCATGCTGCAATTATGTTCTCATGCCAATATATCATGAAAAATCAATCGCAGATGGACTACCCCATAGTTTTACACTGGTGCAAGGGCAATCAGATGTTTTATCGGATTGCAATCGTCTGTGCAAAATGCAAGTGGAACTGAGGCCTTATTGTAGTTCCTGTATGGTCCGCAGTCTGATGATGATTGATAACTCCCAAGTATCTCCTTACCATTGTTAAAAGGAATCTGTCACCCTATATGAGAGCAGCATAATATAGAGACAGAGACCTTGATTCCAGCGATGTGTCACTTACTGAGCTCTTTGCTGTTATTTTGATAAAATCAATGTTTTCTCTACTGCAGATCTAGCAGTTATACAGAGCTGATGAATATGCTGGACTACCTGACAGCATGCCAAGCAGTCATGTAATGATAATCTACTGCTAAACAGTGATATTATCAAAACTACACTAAGCAGCACAGTAAGTGATAGACCACTGGAATCAGGATCTCTGCCCCTACGTTATGCTGCTCTCAGATTAGGTGTTGAAATCCTGGTGATAGATTCCCTTTAAGGATGTACTGGAAGTTGTAGATTCCTGCAATACAAATGTGTATATGTCTGAGCTGACATTACAATTGATGTACCATGCACTGCTTGTGGTTCTGATTATGTATTTCTGTACTGATGAGGATTTTTATGCTGTGTTTTTGAACTGATGGGGTTGTATGGATGTATTTCTGTACTGCTGGTGGTTGTGATGCTGTGTATCTGTACTGATGGGGGTTCTAATTATGTATTTCTGTACCTCTGGTGGTTCTGGTGCTGTTACTAGTTCTGATCCTGTACACAAGTAACAATACATAAATTGTGAGATTGGACAACCCCTTTAGTTAGAATTAGGCTACACTGCTTATTTTATAATTAAAGTCTTGTCCAGGTTTGAGATGAGTTTCCAGTCACTTTAGGTGACTGCAGGCTTCTAAATTCTCACAATGTATGCTCTGCACACTTGTAGGATTCTCCGGTGCCAGTGACGAGATTTTTATTGAGCGAGGCCATACATGTCTATTCAGCATGTGACCACATGTATTTAAATCACATACTTGCAGTTTTGTGACCTCCCACTCTCACTACCGACACTAGAGAATCCTGACAATATACAGTGTTAGAATTCAGAAGTCTGCAGTCACATACTGTAGAGTGACACATAGTGACTGCAGATTTTTATCTCAAACCTGGAGGAGCCATTTACTTATAAAATTAAGCACTGTAACCCATTCATAAAAGCATGTAATATACTCACTGTCACAATTCAGCTCTGCTTCTGGTTCCAGCAGTCACCGCATTGCCTCTCCACTCATATGTGATTTTCATACTTGCATGAGACAATTAGCTTTTCTTCCTATGTTTCTCTTTATACATCGAGAGAATTATTAAGAGCAGCTCGTCATCACGTGACTAAGTGTGCAAATCACAGGTAAGTGCATGTGAAGCTGCCGTAGCGATAATGTTCGCTACGGCAGCTATCACAAGATATCGCATGTGCGACGGGGGCGGGTACTATCGCGCTTGGCATCGCTAGAATCGGCTTGCGATGTCGTAGTGTGCAAAGTACCCCTTAGCCTGCCAGGATCGGGGAGCAGAGTCTATGGTCTCAGGGGACTGTAGGGCTTTTATGGCCCGGTCTTTTAGAACAACAAAGTCCATATTTGGGTGTTCCAAGGCCCACAGGCGCAGCTGCTTATGGTCCTCCACTAATTGTAACCACTGCAGGAACTGTTCTACCATCATCTTGTTCCTTTCTGGATCACCAATGAGGTCGACATGTTTCAAGACCCACAGCGCTGCTTGCAACCTCAAGGCATAGTCTCTGATACTGTCCTGGGACCGTTGTTTACAGCTCTGCCTCAGTAAGTGTTTCGAAAACAATTTTGAGCTTTTTAAAGATGGCGATAACTGAGCCCCGGTCGGCATCTGACCAGGTTTCGACTTCCAGCTCTGCCGCACCTGTTAGCTGTCCCAGCACTACAGATGCTCTTTACCTACTGGTCATCACATACATGTCCAGCACTGTACAGATTTTCTTTTTAAATCTGAGTAAAGCGTCCGGTTTGCCATCATACTGAGGCAGTCACGCCGCTCCCGGAAAGTATGGCAGGGTGATCGGCATGATCGGTGCCACCACTTTGGCTCCAGGCATGGCCGCTTGTGCTACCTGAGCAGGCCCAGCTGCACTCCTGTCGCCTTGCGCTACCAAAACAGGCCCCGCTGCACTCCAATCGTCCGGTGCCTGCATTTTCTCCCGTCCCCCTTGGTTTTTCTCACCAGTCTCGTGGGGACTCGAGCACCTCTCGGAGCTTCAAGTTCAGGACACTACCTCCTTCTGCCCGCGCTTGCAGGAGTTGTGGGTGGGATCTCCTTTCGCGCCCTTTTCACCACAATGGTGGCGCAGCCAGTTTTTCACAGTTAATAAAATGGCAGTAGTTGCTCACAAACACAGTCCATAAGGCGCACGTCACCCCTGTTAACGGGTCCAATCCACATCCTGTTCGTGACACCAGGAAATACTGTGCCGCCCCAGGGCTGTGGGGTACTCGGTCACGGGCCGTATATGTACGGGAATGCTGTGTCATGGGTGTGCTATGGCCGTTGCCCAGGTCCGTGACCCTGGGGTTAGCTTTTAAAAGGGAAGATATGTACAGGGGATTTGAAAGAGTGTATGTCGTGACGCCACTTGCGGGTAGCGGCTAAGTAATGGGAGCCGCCGCTGCACAGTTTATGACCGCTGGTGGTGATGGCAGCCTGGATGTTAGCCCCTCCACAAGTAGGGCTGAGCCCCAGGGTGAATATGGTGGGGTGCGGTGTGGAATGAACAGAGACCACATGCTGGGATGCAGTGCAACTTCGGTTTTTACTCACGAAGGTTGGTCACGCTGGACGGCTGGTTCAGACCCCTGGTCCCTGTAGTCCCAGTGCCTGTGGGGTACCCTGATGGCTCCTTCCCCGCACCTCTCTGTTCTTTTTGCGGAACCCCGCAGCTTGGAGCGTCTGGGGGTCCCCTCCTGTTTATCGTCAGGTTCTCGTCCATACGACGGGCAGTGTGAACCCTGTCGGGTCGGTGTTCTGTTCCGGTCCCTGGCTCAATCGTTACTGCTGGTGCCCCCGGATTCTTGGGTCAGTCAGGTCCGTGAAGGTCCCCTCACTGTGCAGGTATTTGTTAGGCTTCCAGGTCCTTGGGGGTAGGCCCTGCATCGGTGACAGGATGCAGTATCTAGTAGTGCCCTGATGGATTCAGGGGCGCTACATTAGCACAGCACTCTATTCTGTTCCTTTTGCAGGGGTTTATAGGGTAAGGATAGGGACAGTCGTCAGTGAGTTGGGGCGCCAAATCATTTAGGGTGCCAACCTCCACTGCCAGGTAGGGCACAGGATGGAGGAATCATTCTAGGGATTTTGCTTCCTTCCTCCCTTCTGTGCACCTAGTGACATGATACTTGTAAATTGTGGATTTTGAATTTTAATATAATCATAATAATAAAAATTGAAATTTTAAGGTAGGGTCCTATGTTTTTTGATATTTATTACCTGATAGCTATTTTTTGTCACTAAAGAGTAACCACCCTAATTAAGCCCTATGCTGTGCCCCAGAATAAATAATTGCCCATCACTGTGCTCACAAAAAAATGACCCCCACACTGTCTCACTTATAGTATACGGCCTCCACATTATTGTCTCCTATTACATATTCCCACTGCACGGTCCCTAGTGAAATATGAAAGCCGCACCACCCCTCAAATGAAATCCCCCCACTGTCCTCCCCACTACGAATTATACTCTCCACACTTTCCTCACTTATGAACTATGATCTCCACTGTCCCAATCGCTTCATGCAGCCCCCACTTCACTGTCCCCCTCATGTTGTCCCCACTCTATAATGAGCCTGATACTTAACATTCTGCATACCAAGCCCTGCCAGGCTCCTAACTGAGCTTCTCCATATCGAGCCCACTCCATGCCACCCCTTCTCCATACCGAGCCCCTCATGCAACCCCTTTTCAATACCGAGCCCTCCTATGCTACCCCATTCTCCATACCAAGCCCCTTCCATTCTCCACACTGCAACCCCCATTCGCTATACTGTGCACCCCCTTATTTTCCATTCTGTGCACCACCCTCATTTTCCATCCCCTTATGCCCCATGCTGCGCACCCCCATCACACTCCATTCCCCATGCTGCACAACCCCATCACACTCCATCCCTCATGGTGCACACTACCATCACGCTCCATCTCCCATGCTGCACACCCCCATCACGCTCCATCCCTCATGCTGCACACCCCCATCACGCTCCATTCCCCATGATGCACACTCCCATAACCCTCCATCCCCCATGCTGCAGACCCACATCGCGCTCCATCCCTCATGCTGTGCATCCCCATCGCGCTCCTTCCCCCATACTGTGCTCATCGATCACGCTCCATCCCCTCATTGAGCTCCATCCCCCCATCCTCCATGCTGTGCACCCCCTTCATGCTCCATCATCCATGCTGCACAACCCCATCATGTTCTATCCCCCATCCTCCATGCTGTGCACTATCTTTATGCTCCATTTTCTATGCTGCACACTCCCATCATGTTCTATTCCCCCGTCCTCCATGCTGTGCACCCCCTTCATGCTCCATTATCTATGCTGCGCACCCCCATCATGCTCCATCCCCCCATCCTCCATGCTGTGCACCCTTTCTATGCTGCACACTCCCATCAACGTGCGGTGTCCCTTGAGAAAGGCAATCCGGAACGGCCGTTGGGCGTGGACCTTGGACCTCTTCCCTCCTACCTGAACTGCTGGTATGTATTTTGAGATCAGCTTTACCTCTGCTGACCCAGGATACGGTAGTACCAGGAGATAAGGGGAATCCCTTTACATCTATACCAAGCTTGTTACTGTTAAGGAGGGGATGTTTACACACTGATGACTGGTATTTAATGCATCCTTAGTTTTCATTGGATAAAACCGTCTACATTTTCCAGTCATCTATAATTTATGTGGCCCTGGTCCCCACGCTTGCGAGGTTTTCTACTTGTCCTCTTTAATTATTCATGTAATTCAGGAATTGTGCAATTGCAATTCCTTTTAACCGTTTGTGTTTCTAAAACCCTAATTAATAAAGATTTATGGATTGTATCACTCCATTGTGTGGCTTCCACATTTGTTTGAACACTCCCATCATGTTCTATTCCCCCGTCCTCCATGCTGTGCACCCCTTTCATGCTCCATTATCTATGCTGCGCACCCCCATCATGCTCCATCCCCCCATCCTCCATGCTGTGCACCCCCTTCATGCTCCATTATCTATGCTACACCCCCCATCATGCTCCATTCTCCATGCTGTGCTCCCCTTTCATGCTCAATTATGTACCGTATGCTGCGCACTGTCATCATGCTCTACCCCCCCATCATCTATGCTGTGCATCCCCATCCTCCATGTTGCACAACAGTTTCTTATTCCGGGCTGAAGTTGGTTTCTTATTCGTCAATTTCTTATTCGTCAATTTAGTATTTTCAGTTTTTTACAGGTTTAACAAAAAAAAAACACATCTCAATAATAAAATACAATGCACTGATAAGCCCTAATATAAATACACTGAAAATCAGCTACGAAAATTACAAAACTGGCAAAAAAAATGGGCATCAAAGTGGGCACCTAAGTATATTAGTGAAAGGGTAAAATGGCTTTGGGCCACTGATCTAACACTACAGTTGCATATCTAATGATGCCCCTAATTAAACTCAAGTGTCTCCAGCCTGGCCCAAAGGGGTTCTGGGCATCAGAACTGGCATCAAAGTGGGCACACAGCCAATTTTCACATATTTGAATAGGTAACTAGTGTTTTGAAAGGGTTAAATGGCTTTGAGCCATTGATCTCACACCACATTTACATACTTAGTGATGGCGCACATCAAATTCAGATCACTCCAGCCTGTCCCAAAAGGGTTCTGGGTAACATATGCTGTTGGCTCTAATTGAGATTTTTTTTTAGCTGCATTTACATGGGCTGGCACTCTATATAGGGGAGCTTTTTTTTTAAATTATTTTAATAAATAATTAAAAAAAAATTGACATTGCTCCCCAGTATTTTTGATTGCCAGCTAGGTAAACCCAGACATCTGGGGGTTGGGATTCTCAGCGTGGTGAGGCTCATGCCGTATGTGCCACCCACGCTGAGAATTGCAGTCTGCAGTTGCCCAGATCTGGCATATACATATGATACACTAGATCTGTAGCTTACCCGGGTCCTCCATCTGCCCTGGTGCGTTCGCAGACTGAGTAATAAAGGGATAATATTAGCTGACTTTTGCCAGCTGACATTAAGCCCTGAATTGATAAAGGTCGGCTTCGCTTGATACTGGACTTTATAACACACACAGAAAACACCTTTATTCCAAATGAAATACAGAGAAAATATTTTTACTTTAAATAAAGACAATAAAACCCTCGTTTACCATTTTATTAAATCCTAAAATGCCTCCGAAGTAGTCCAGTAATCAATGCCCCAGGCAGTTGCACTTATAAGCCATTTAACCCCTCAAAAACACCAGTTACTTATTCAAATATGTGAAAATTGGCTGTGTTCCCACTTTGATGCCAGTTCTGATCCCCAGAACCCCTTTGGGCCAGGCTGGAGTCACCTGAGTTTGATTAGGGGCGTCACTAGATATGGCATTGTGGTGTTAGATCAGTCACCCAAAGCCATTTAACCCTTTCACTAACATACTTCAGTGCCCACTTTGATGCCCATTTTTTTGCCAGTTTTATAATTTTCGCAGCTGATATTAAGTGCATTTATATTAGGGCAGATCAGTGCATTGTATGTTATTATTGTGAGGTGTTATTTTTGTTGTTAAACTTGTAAAAAACTGAAAATACTAAATTGCCGAATAAAAAACTGACGAATAAGAAACCAACTTCAGCATCGTCATACACCGACACTGCGCTCCCTCCAATTACAGCAGAATCACTTGTTACACAACAACAAAGCTACAGGAGGTATAATATAATTACACACGAGCCATCCTCGCACAAAGCACTAAGCAAAGTCCCCTGGAGCAGCCCCTGATCATGTGACTGATCACATGACGGTGACATCACACAGGTCCTGTGAGCACAGCATTAGCAACTCTGAGGTGGAGGTGAGTGCATGTTCTCCGAGCTCCAGACGTCTCCTCACCCCGAACTACAGGAGAAAGCGACAGACCCCGCACTACACATGAGGGAGAGAGAGCGACAGACCCCGCACTACACATGAGGGAGAAAGAGAGACACCCCGCACTACACATGGGGGAGAGAGAGCGACAGACCCCGCACTACACATGAGGGAGAGAGCGACAGACCCCGCACTACACATGAGGGAGAGAGAGAGCGACAGACCCCACACTACACATGGGGGAGAGAGAGCGACAGACCCCGCACTACACATGAGGGAGAGAGAGCGACAGACCCCGCACTACACATGAGGGAGAGAGCGACAGACCCCGCACTACACATGAGGGGGAGAGAGAACGACAGACCCCGCACTACACATGAGGGAGAGAGAGCGACAGACCCCGCACTACACATGAGGGAGAGAGCGACAGACCCTGCACTACACATGAGGGGGAGAGAGAGCGACATACCCCGCACTACACATGGGGGAGGACAGACCCCGCACTACACATGGGGGAGAGAGAGAGCGACAGACCCCGCACTACACATGAGGGAGAGAGAGCGACAGACCCCGCACTACACATGAGGGAGGGAGAGAGCGACAGACCCCGCACTACACATGGGGGAGAGAGAGCGACAGACCCCGCACTACACATGAGGGAGGGAGAGCGACAGACCCCGCACTACACATGAGGGAGAGAGAGCGACAGACCCCGCACTACACATGAGGGAGAGAGAGCGACAGACCCCGCACTACACATGAGGGAGAGAGAGCGACAGACCCCGCACTACACATGAGAGAGAGAAAGCGACAGACCCCGCACTACACATGAGGGAGAGAGAGCGACAGACCCCCCACTACACATGAGGGAGAGAGAGCGACAGACCCCGCACTACACATGGGGAAGAGAGAGCGCGACAGACCCCGCACTACACATGAGGGAGAGAGAGCGACAGACCCCGCACTACACATGGGGGAGAGAGAGCGACAGACCCCGCACTACACATGAGGGAGAGAGAGCGACAGACCCCGCACTACACATGAGGGAGAGAGAGACAGACCCCGCACTACACATGAGGGAGAGAGCGACAGACCCCGCACTAGACATGAGGGAGAGTGAGCGACAGACCCCGCACTACACATGAGGGAGAGAGAGCGACAGACCCCGCACTACACATGAGGGAGAGAGAGCGACAGACCCTGCACTACACATGAGGGAGAGAGAGAGCGACAGACCCCGCACTACACATGAGGGAGAGAGAGCGACAGACCCTGCACTACACATGAGGGAGAGAGAGAGCGACAGACCCTGCACTACACATGAGGGAGAAAGAGCGACAGACCCCGCACTACACATGAGAGAGAGAAAGCGACAGACCCCGCACTACACATGAGGGAGAGAGAGCGACAGACCCCGCACTACACATGAGGGAGAGAGAGACAGACCCCGCACTACACATGGGGGAGAGAGAGCGACAGACCCCGCACTACACATGGGGGAGAGAGAGCGACAGACCCCACACTACACATGAGGGAGAGAGAGACAGACCCCGCACTACACATGAGGGAGAGAGAGCAACAGACCCCGTGCTACACATGGGGGAGAGAGAGCGACAGACCCCGCACTACACATGAGGGAGGGAGAGCGACAGACCCCGCACTACACATGAGGGAGAGAGAGAGAGACCCCGCTCTACACATGAGGGAGAGCGACAGACCCCGCTCTACACATGAGGGAGAGCGACAGACCCCGCACTACACATGGGGGAGAGAGCGACAGACCCCACACTACACATGGGGGGGAGAGAGCGACAGACCCCGAACTACACATGGGGGAGAGAGAGAGCGACAGACCCCGCACTACACATGAGGGAGAGAGAGCGACAGACCCCGCACTACACATGGGGGAGGACAGACCCCGCACTACACATGGGGGAAAGAGAGAGCGACAGACCCCGCACTACACATGAGGGAGAGAGAGCGACAGACCCCGCACTACAGGAGAGAGCGACAGACCCCGCACTACACATGAGGGAGAGAGAGCGACAGACCCCGCACTACACATGGGGGAGGACAGACCCCGCACTACACATGGGGGAGAGAGAGAGCGACAGACCCCGCACTACACATGAGGGAGAGAGAGCGACAGACCCCGCACTACACATGAGGGAGAGAGAGAGCGACAGACCCCGCACTACACATGAGGGAGAGCGACAGACCCCGCACTACACATGAGGGAGAGCGACAGACCCCGCACTACACATGAGGGAGAGCGACAGACCCCGCACTACACATGAGGGAGAGCGACAGACCCCGCACTACACATGAGGGAGAGCGACAGACCCCGCACTACACATGAGGGAGAGCGACAGACCCCGCACTGCACATGAGGGAGAGCGACAGACCCCGCACTGCACATGAGGGAGAGAGCGACAGTCCCCGCACTACACATGAGGGAGAGCGACAGACCCCGCACTACACATGAGGGAGAGCGACAGACCCCGCACTACACATGAGGGAGAGAGCGACAGACCCCGCACTGCACATGAGGGAGAGAGCGACAGACCCCGCACTACACATGAGGGAGAGAGAGCGACAGACCCCGCACTACACATGGGGAGAGAGAGCGACAGACCCCGCACTACACATGAGGGAGAGCGACAGACCCCGCACTACACATGAGGTAGAGCGACAGACCCCGCACTACACATGAGGTAGAGCGACAGACCCCGCACTGCACATGAGGGAGAGCGACAGACCCCGCACTGCACATGAGGGAGAGAGCGACAGACCCCGCACTACACATGAGGGAGAGCGACAGACCCCGCACTACACATGAGGGAGAGCGACAGACCCCGCACTACACGTGAGGGAGAGAGCGACAGACCCCGCACTGCACATGAGGGAGAGAGCGCGACAGACCCCACACTACACATGAGGGAGAGCGACAGACCCCACAGTACACATGAGGGAGAGCGACAGACCCCACACTACACATGAGGGAGAGCGACAGACCCCGCACTACACATGAGGGAGAGCGACAGACCCCGCACTACACATGAGGGAGAGCGACAGACCCCGCACTGCACATGAGGGAGAGAGCGACAGACCCCGCACTACACATGAGGGAGAGCGACAGACCCCGCTCTACACATGAGGGAGAGAGCGACAGACCCCGCACTACACATGGGGGGGGGAGAGAGCGACAGACCCCGAACTACACATGGGGGAGAGAGAGAGCACAGACCCCGCACTACACATGAGGGAGAGAGAGCGACAGACCCCGCACTACAGGACAGAGCGACAGACCCCGCACTACACATGAGGGAGAGAGAGCGACAGACCCCGCACTACACATGGGGGAGGACAGACCCCGCACTACACATGGGGGAGAGAGAGAGCGACAGACCCCGCACTACACATGAGGGAGAGAGAGCGACAGACCCCGCACTACACATGAGGGAGAGAGAGAGCGACAGACCCCGCACTACACATGAGGGAGAGCGACAGACCCCGCACTACACATGAGGGAGAGCGACAGACCCCGCACTACACATGAGGGAGAGCGACAGACCCCGCACTACACATGAGGGAGAGCGACAGACCCCGCACTACACATGAGGGAGAGCGACAGACCCCGCACTGCACATGAGGGAGAGCGACAGACCCCGCACTGCACATGAGGGAGAGAGCGACAGTCCCCGCACTACACATGAGGGAGAGCGACAGACCCCGCACTACACATGAGGGAGAGCGACAGACCCCGCACTACACATGAGGGAGAGAGAGAGCGACAGACCCCGCACTACACATGAGGGAGAGCGACAGACCCCGCACTACACATGAGGGAGAGCGACAGACCCCGCACTACACATGAGGGAGAGAGAGCGACAGACCCCGCACTACACATGAGGGAGAGAGAGAGCGACAGACCCCGCACTACACATGAGGGAGAGCGACAGACCCCGCACTACACATGAGGGAGAGCGACAGACCCCGCACTACACATGAGGGAGAGCGACAGACCCCGCACTACACATGAGGGAGAGCGACAGACCCCGCACTACACATGAGGGAGAGCGACAGACCCCGCACTACACATGAGGGAGAGCGACAGACCCCGCACTGCACATGAGGGAGAGCGACAGACCCCGCACTGCACATGAGGGAGAGAGCGACAGTGCCCGCACTACACATGAGGGAGAGCGACAGACCCCGCACTACACATGAGGGAGAGCGACAGACCCCGCACTACACATGAGGGAGAGAGCGACAGACCCCGCACTGCACATGAGGGAGAGAGCGACAGACCCCGCACTACACATGAGGGAGAGAGAGCGACAGACCCCGCACTACACATGGGGAGAGAGAGCGACAGACCCCGCACTACACATGAGGGAGAGCGACAGACCCCGCACTACACATGAGGTAGAGCGACAGACCCCGCACTACACATGAGGTAGAGCGACAGACCCCGCACTGCACATGAGGGAGAGCGACAGACCCCGCACTGCACATGAGGGAGAGAGCGACAGACCCCGCACTACACATGAGGGAGAGCGACAGACCCCGCACTACACATGAGGGAGAGCGACAGACCCCGCACTACACATGAGGGAGAGAGCGACAGACCCCGCACTGCACATGAGGGAGAGAGCGCGACAGACCCCACACTACACATGAGGGAGAGCGACAGACCCCACAGTACACATGAGGGAGAGCGACAGACCCCACACTACACATGAGGGAGAGCGACAGACCCCGCACTACACATGAGGGAGAGCGACAGACCCCGCACTACACATGAGGGAGAGCGACAGACCCCGCACTGCACATGAGGGAGAGAGCGACAGACCCCGCACTACACATGAGGGAGAGCGACAGACCCCGCTCTACACATGAGGGAGAGAGCGACAGACCCCGCACTACACATGGGGGGGGGAGAGAGCGACAGACCCCGAACTACACATGGGGGAGAGAGAGAGCACAGACCCCGCACTACACATGAGGGAGAGAGAGCGACAGACCCCGCACTACAGGACAGAGCGACAGACCCCGCACTACACATGAGGGAGAGAGAGCGACAGACCCCGCACTACACATGGGGGAGGACAGACCCCGCACTACACATGGGGGAGAGAGAGAGCGACAGACCCCGCACTACACATGAGGGAGAGAGAGCGACAGACCCCGCACTACACATGAGGGAGAGAGAGAGCGACAGACCCCGCACTACACATGAGGGAGAGCGACAGACCCCGCACTACACATGAGGGAGAGCGACAGACCCCGCACTACACATGAGGGAGAGCGACAGACCCCGCACTACACATGAGGGAGAGCGACAGACCCCGCACTACACATGAGGGAGAGCGACAGACCCCGCACTACACATGAGGGAGAGCGACAGACCCCGCACTGCACATGAGGGAGAGCGACAGACCCCGCACTGCACATGAGGGAGAGAGCGACAGTCCCCGCACTACACATGAGGGAGAGCGACAGACCCCGCACTACACATGAGGGAGAGTGACAGACCCCGCACTACACATGAGGGAGAGAGCGACAGACCCCGCACTGCACATGAGGGAGAGAGCGACAGACCCCGCACTACACATGAGGGAGAGAGAGCGACAGACCCCGCACTGCACATGAGGGAGAGAGCGACAGACCCCGCACTACACATGAGGGAGAGAGAGCGACAGACCCCGCACTACACATGGGGAGAGAGAGCGACAGACCCCGCACTACACATGAGGGAGAGAGAGCGACAGACCCCGCACTACACATGGGGAGAGAGAGCGACAGACCCCGCACTACACATGAGGGAGAGCGACAGACCCCGCACTACACATGAGGGAGAGCGACAGACCCCGCACTACACATGAGGTAGAGCGACAGACCCCGCACTGCACATGAGGGAGAGCGACAGACCCCGCACTGCACATGAGGGAGAGAGCGACAGACCCCGCACTACACATGAGGGAGAGCGACAGACCCCGCACTACACATGAGGGAGAGAGCGACAGACCCCGCACTGCACATGACGGAGAGAGCGACAGACCCCGCACTACACATGAGGGAGAGAGAGCGACAGACCCCGCACTACACATGGGGAGAGAGAGCGACAGACCCCGCACTACACATGAGGGAGAGCGACAGACCCCGCACTACACATGAGGGAGAGCGACAGACCCCGCACTACACATGAGGGAGAGCGACAGACCCCGCACTACACATGAGGTAGAGCGACAGACCCCGCACTGCACATGAGGGAGAGCGACAGACCCCGCACTGCACATGAGGGAGAGAGCGACAGACCCCGCACTACACATGAGGGAGAGCGACAGACCCCGCACTACACATGAGGGAGAGAGCGACAGACCCCGCACTGCACATGAGGGAGAGAGCGCGACAGACCCCACACTACACATGAGGGAGAGCGACAGACCCCACACTACACATGAGGGAGAGCGACAGACCCCACAGTACACATGAGGGAGAGCGACAGACCCCACACTACACATGAGGGAGAGCGACAGACCCCGCACTACACATGAGGGAGAGCGACAGACCCCGCACTACACATGAGGGAGAGCGACAGACCCCGCACTGCACATGAGGGAGAGAGCGACAGACCCCGCACTACACATGAGGGAGAGAGAGCGACAGACCCTGCACTACACATGGGGAGAGAGAGCGACAGACCCCGCTCTACACATGAGGGAGAGCGACAGACCCCGCACTACACATGAGGGAGAGCGACAGACCCCGCACTACACATGAGGGAGAGCGACAGACCCCGCACTACACATGAGGGAGAGCGACAGACCCCGCTCTACACATGAGGGAGAGAGCGACAGACCCCGCACTACACATGGGGGGGGGAGAGAGTGACAGACCCCGAACTATACATGGGGGAGAGAGAGAGCACAGACCCCGCACTACACATGAGGGAGAGAGAGCGACAGACCCCGCACTACACATGGGGGAGGACAGACCCCGCACTACACATGGGGGAGAGAGAGAGCGACAGACCCCGCACTACACATGGGGGAGAGAGCGACAGACCCCGCACTACACATGGGGGAGAGAGCGACAGACCCCGCACTACACATGGGGGAGAGAGCGACAGACCCCACACTACACATGGGGGAGAGAGAGCGACAGACCCCGCACTACACATAGGGGAGAGAGAGCGACAGATCCCGCACTACACATGGGGGAGAGAGAGCGACAGACGCTCGCACTCAACGCTCGGGTCCAGCGCTGCTGCTGCTGCTCGGTGGCTCGAGCGGTGGGCCGGTTCCGGGGACTCGAGCAGCGCTCCTCGCCCGAGAGTGAAAAGGGGTAGTTTTGTTTGGGGATTTAGTCCGTGACGCCACCTACGGGTTGTGGTGAAGATGGGCACCACCGCTGCTGGTGACAGGGATCCCGGGAGCGATGGCGGGGAGCAGCTGGCATGTTGTTTTCCCCCTCCGTTGGTAGGGGTTGGTGGTCCCGGGGCCCGGTGGTGAGACGGGGAGGCTGGATAGCTGGGGAAGTGCAGGGTCGCAGGGATAGCGCGGCGCGGTGCCGGATGGTGCTGGTGTACTCGCTCAGGCAGAAAGTCACAAAGTCTCCGGTAAACCAAACGGCTGGATGGACGGGTCCCGCAGCCGGCTGCAGCGTCTTTGCTCTCCCCGGACAGGTGATGGCGGCTGTCTTTCCCTGCACCTGTGTAGTGTTTTGGCTCCGATGGCTTCCCAACGGTAGCCCGCTCCCCGGCGTATAGGTGCCAGAGGAGCCCGTTTTGCCCGCAGACGCTGGCCCTCGGATCGCTAGCCTGTGGCGGTGGCTGTATATCCTCTGGTGCAGACGGTTGCCTTCTAATGGGTCTTTTGCTGCTAGGAAACCCCTGGGGTTCCGGTCACTAACGGATTTGACCTTTGTCGGCGGCTCCAAGCCTCGTCGGGGTCCGCAGGCCCTGCCTGTGTGTGCTGGCTTCACTTCGCTCCCCGGTTCGGTACCGGCGGCCCACCGCCCGACCCCGGTCCTACGATTCCGCGTCGATCCACCACTCCTGCAGACGGCCACCACCGTCTGCCAACCTTGCTGTCAGTGCCTGGGCTCCCTCCCAGACACCAGCAGTAGCTCCTCTCTCTTTCACTGTTCAACACTAAAACTAAACTGCTCTCCTTTCCTGCCTCCAGGCCTGTGAACTCCTCAGTGGGTGGGGCCAACCGCCTGGCTCCACCCCACCTGGTGTGGACATCAGCCCCTGGAGGGAGGCAACAAGAATTTTGTGTCTGACTCTGGTGTTACTGTCCGGGGGTGGGGGTGGTGTGAATGTTATTCATGTGTCTACCTGGCTAGACCAGGGCGCCACATTCCCCCTTGGTAAAATGCAGACCGTCCGCGGGCTGCCCGTCCATCACCGGTTTTATTTTTCTTTAAAACTGGAAAAGATAAATTAACATGTAAACATAAACATATGCATTCTTTTTGGGTAACTTGAACGTTGCAAACATGTATATACATTTTTATTAACAACGGACGGACTGACTTCTGCTCTCCCACCCAAGCAACCTAGCCTTGATGCTGCCCCTAAGAAGTGGGCAGCACCCCTTTACCCCAGTCCAGGTACAGGTCACCCGAGCGGGAATGGGCACGGCAACTCGTGCCCGGCTGTCACTTCAGGGGACCCTTGACCCCCGGAGGATCGCCACCGGTTACGGTAGTGGCGGGCCTGGGCCATCCCTTTCCTCCAGGCCCATCCTCCAAATCTGCCTCTCCGGAGGCGGCAACGGCATCCATCCCACAACATATTTACAAACCCACAAGTTCGTGGGTGCCCTGCAAGTTCTCGGGCCTGTTCATGAGTAGTTCCTCATGTGGGTATGGGAGTTAACGGAACAACAACTGGGACAACTCCAGTCCCAACGGGGACGGTTCTTTTCGGACGGCAAATCAGGTGATTTTTCTCAGGTTGCTTAGCTTTCATTCATTCACATATTTACACAATCAACGGACTGCACCCCTAAATGTCGGTTTCCCTGTACCTAAGCGGGGGCCTACCTAGGTTGGAGTGTGTGGACCTTCGGGGCCCAATGTCAGTGGTAACAGGCAAGGGGACAGAGGAGACAACTGGTTCCTCTTCCCGTATATCGTTTGGGGCAGGCGGAGACCTAGGGGGGCTAGGGACAGGTGCATCCCTGGGCACTGGTTCACTGGCGGTTACTTTCGTCTCTTTTTCCTCCACGTGTTGTGGGAACATTATCACCGGAATAATCACCGCGCCGTTCTGCATAGGCCAGTCCGCTGGGAAATCACCCATCACTGTGTGAATCACCTCATTTTCCTTCTCCCCGGTTGGTCTGGGGGCTGGCACTTCAGCTGCCACCCTCAATGGAGGTGGGCACCTCTTCAAGTGGTCTCTGGAAACCGTGGCCGAAGTCTTCCCCTGGTCACGACTAATCTGGTAGGCCTTCTCATTCTCCCATTCAGTGGGTTGTATGACATACGGAATTTTCTCCCACTGGTCATCAAGCTTATGGGTTCTTCTTTTCCGTTTTAGCACTACATCCCCGGGTTCAAAAGGACCAGCTGGAGCCCGCCTGTTGAAGAACTGTTCTTGCTGCTCCCGGCTCTGACCCAGGTTCTTTTCCACGTACTCTTGGACCTGTTGGTACTGCGCCCTCCGCCGGGCGTCCCAGTCAGCAGTTGAAGGAAGGGCCTCTGGAGCTTCCAAGTCCATTTCCAGGTCCACCGGCAACCGGCCCGGTCGGGCTCTCATCAGATACGCTGGTGTGCATTTGGTAGAGCTACTGGGAATGTTATTGTACATGTCTACCAGGTCAGGCAGCTTTTCTGGCCACAGGTTCCGTTCTTCTAACGGTAGCGTCTTAAGGAGATCCAGGACCAGATGGTTCATCTTTTCATACATGCCATTAGTCTGGGCATGGTATGGCGTGGTCCGAATCTTCTTGCAGCCGTATAATTGGCAGAACTCTTGAAACACCTCTGCTTCGAAAGCCGGGCCCTGATCGGTAAGCACCCTCTCCGGGTACCCGTGGGGCCGGCAAAAGTAAGCCTGGAATGCTCTAGCTGCGGTACGGCTGGTCAGATCTTTGACTGGGACAACCACTATGAATCTTGAATAGTGATCCACGATGGTCAGGGCCGTAGCTGTACCCACTTCGGCTAGGGGCGAGCTTGATGTGGTCCAGGGCAACCAGCTCCAGCGGTTGATGGGTAATGATTGGTCGCAGAGGGGCCTTCTGGCTGGCTTCGTCCCTTCTTCTCAGTGCACAGGGACCACACTCTCGGCACCAAGCCTCTACAGACTCTCGCATCCCACTCCAATAGAACCGCTCTCTCAACAGCATCTCCAGCTTCTTCCACCCAAAGTGTCCGGCACCGTCATGGTAAGCTTGTAGAACCGTGGGCACGTTAGCCTGAGGAACCACCAGCTGGCGAACCTTCTCATGGGTCTTCGGGTTGATCAGTTCCCGATAGAGTTTCCCATGACAGGTGTAGCCGAGCTCGTTCCTTCCACAGCTGTTGGGCCTCAGGAGGAGTAGCAGAGTCCATTCCAGCAGAGCCTTGTTCAATCATGGTCTTGACCAAATGGACAGCAGGCGCTTGGTCTTGGGCTTCTTGCCATCCCTGAGCGGGGAGCGGGTCCAAGCTCACCTGTTGCTGCTGGACATGCAACTTCTCGACCGGCGGCCGGTGGAACGCGGGCAACTCGATTTCTTCGAGGTCATCGTCGTCCGACCCCCCCTCCGACAGGTGGGGCATCCGGGATAGCGCGTCCGCGTTGGTGTTCTTGCGGCCGCCTCTGTACTTGATAGTGAAGTCATAGCTAGACAGCCTGGCCACCCACCGCTGCTCCAACGTACCCAGCTTGGCCGTGTCCAGATGGGTTAACGGATTATTGTCTTATTGTCCGTATAGGCGGTGAACTTGGCTGCTGCAAGGTAATGGCGGAACCGCTCGGTAATGGCCCACACCAGGGCTAGGAACTCCAGCTTGAAGGAGCTATAGTTCTCAGGGTTCCTTTCTGTGGGCCGGAGTTTTCTGCTGGCATAGGCGATCACCTTTTCCCTTCTGTTCTGGACCTGGGACAGGACGGCTCCCAAGCCCACATTACTGGCATCGGTGTAGAGGACAAATGGGAGGCTGTAGTCGAGGTACGCCAGGACTTCTTCCCCGGTCAGGGCCGTCTTCAGCTGGCGGAAGGATTCTTCATGCTTCTCTTCCCACACCAACGGGGATCCCGGGGTTCTGCCACCTTTGGTCTGTCCCACGAGGAGATCTTGCATAGGTGCAGCCGTCTTCGTGTATCCCTTAATGAAGCGGCGGTAGTAGCCCACCAGGCCTAGGTACTGTCTCACATCTCTCACCGTAGTTGGCCTCGGCCAGTCCTGAATGGCAGTGATCTTTTCGGGATCTGGGGCGACGCCTTCCGCACCCACCACGTGTCCGAGGTACTGCACCCTGGGCTTCAGTAGGTGGCACTTGGAGGGCTTCAGTTTCATCCCATACTTGGCAAGGGACGCGAACACTTCAGCCAGGTGCTCCAGGTGGGCCTCGTACGTCTGGGAGTATACAATCACATCATCTAGATACAGCAAGACGGTTTCGAAGTTCAGATGTCCCAGGCAACACTCCATAAGCCGTTGGAAGGTTCCAGGGGCGTTGCACAGCCCGAACGGCATGCTGTTAAACTCACAGAGTCCCATAGGCGTAGCAAAGGCGGTCTTCTCACGGTCCTCCGGCGCAACTGCCATCTGCCAGTACCCGCTAGTGAGGTCAAGGGTAGAGAAGAAGTTAGCAGTTCTCAGCGCGGCTAGCGACTCTTCAATACGGGGTAGAGGATAGGCATCTTTATGCGTTATTTGGTTAATCTTCCGGTAATCCATGGTGCCATCCTTCTTCTTTACCAGCACCAGTAGGGCTGCCCAGGGACTACAGCTATCCCGAATGACCCCTGCCTCCTTCATGTTCCTCAATATGTCTCTTTGGCGCATTGGTAGTGTGCTGGCGGAATGGGTCTATACCTTTCTTTAATGGGCGGGTGCATGCCGGTGGGGATATGGTGTTGAACCCCTTTAATTCTCCCAAAATCTAGTGAGTGTTTGCTGAAAACCTGCTCATATTCATATGTATGGGGGTGACATCAGTGCCTACATGTAGTTCTTGGTACCACTACATGTAGTTCTTGGCACCACTCTTCCAACTGCTCGGGGGTGTACGGCTACTGGCAGGGGGCGCTGAGACTGGGGGGACGGCTTCTTGGATGGTGTGAGGATCTAGAGTAAGCAGTTTAGCAAGGGTTGCGTACCGGGGAAGTCTGACTTATTCCTCTCCACAATTCAACACCCTCACAGGCACTCTCCCCTTCTTGACGTCTACCACCCCTCTAGCTGCCATTACCGTGGGCCAATGCTCAGAGGGCGTGGGCTCTACCATCGCTGGGTAGTCGCGTCCCTGTGGACCTACTGCTGCCCTGCACCAAATCATCTCACTTCTGGGTGGCACCACCAGGGGGGCCGCATCCATCACTCTCACCCCTCCAATCTCTCCACCCGTTGAACTCACTTGCTGCCGGTACAGTAAGGCCCGGATCTCACGCTGCACAGCCCTCTGTCGACCTCCTCCTGTTGTGGCGGCCAACTGCTGCAACAGGCTCAGCACCTCACTCATACAATGCTCCATCACGTTAGTCCCTAGGACTATCTTGGGGTTATGGTCACTGGGTTCATTCATTACCCCAATCATCCCTTGGTGTTGCAGTTCAGCACATCCCACGGTCATGGTCACTTGTTTGTATCCCACTTGGGTCAGAGGAAGTCCATTGGCCGCAACAAGGGTCAGGCTATCATCAGGGGGTGCGAGTTCATCAGTCCCCCAATACCGCTGATACAACGTATATGGCATAGTGGTTACCTGTGATCCAGTGTCCAGGAGGGCCATGATCGGGATGCTGTCCACTGCCAGAGGGATGATAGGGCAAGCTCCAATATACCGGTCTCGCCAGTCATGGGGGCCACTGGGTTCTACTCCTGAGGATTGGCCCTTGGCCCCAGGGGTTGCCCGTTTAACGGGCATTGCCGGAAATAGTGGCCAGGCTTGCTGCACCTGTAACAAAGAGGAGGTCCATACCGCGAGTCATTGGACCTTCTCCGCTGCATCCAAGGGACGTCCTCCGGACTGTCGGCAAGCTGGATCCTTCCCGGGGGCTTGGGTTTGGTCGGCGGTTGGAGTGCGGCGAGGATCTTGGCGAGGTCTCCATCCATGCGGCGGACCTGGGCAGCCAGCTCCTCCATCATCCCACCAGGTGTTGCAGGGGCCGAAGAAGCCGGGAGAGGAGGGGCTACCGAGACGGGAGCCGTTTCAGCCGGCCATGGGGCCAACCCAGGGACGTCCGGGGCTGGGGCTTGCAGAGCCTTGATGGCCCGCTCCTTAAGTACTTAAAAGTCCACATTGGGGTGTTCTAGGGCCCACAGCCGTAGCTGCTTACGGTCTTCTGGGGACCCCAGCCCCTGCAGAAATTGCTCCACTAGCATCTTATTACTGTCCACATCATTAATAGTGTCCACCCGCTTCAGCGTGCGGAGGACTGTTTGCAGGCGCAAGGCATAGTCCCGTATATTATCCGTAGGCCACTGCCGGCATTGATAAAACTGCATCCGCAGCTCCGCTTCCGTGTGGGTCTCGAAAGCAATTTGGAGTTTTTCAAAAATGGTAGTCACCGAGGCCCGGTCCCCATCGGTCCAGGTCTCCGTCTCCTGCTCAGCCGCGCCGGTCAGCTGCCCTAGCACTACCGCTGCCCGTTGCCTGTCTGTCAGGGGATACAACTCGAGGACCGGGCTAAGCTTTTTCCGGAAGGCCTGCAAAGCATCAGGCTTCCCATCGTACTGCGGTAGCCAGGTAGCCCCGGGCACATAGGGCAGGGAGAACGGCATCACCTGGGCGACTGCGGGGGCCGCGGCCTCTCCTGCCCTTGCGACCGGAGCAGAGGCTGGCCCATTTCCAGTTACGGGCGCCGCTGCGGCTGCGACCGCCGACCCTCCAGCGGCTTCGTCGGGCGCAGACATCTTGTTTCCGCCCCCCCCCCTTGGTACTCTCTTGGCACTCCCTCTTTAGGGGAGGGGTTTTGCTTTTTGTGCCTCCTCTGCTCGAGAAGGTGCTCGAGCGGGAAAATCTTCGCGCCCAAGAAGGCGGAATCTGAAATTTTTCAGCCGAACACCGCCGGCGGGGCTACAAGGCGCACTTCTACTGGTAAGTAGAGGGATAGAATCCTGTTCGTGACGCCAAGTTTGTTGCGGGCGGCGGGGCGCTGCGCTCGCACTAAACGCTCGCGTCTGGCGCTGCTGCTGCTGCTCGGTGGCTCGAGCGGTGGGCCGGATCCGGGCACTCAAGCTGCGCTCCTCGCCCGTGAGCGAAAAGGGATAGTTTTGTTTGGGGATTAAGTCCGTGACGCCACCCACTCGTTGTGGTGAAGATGGGCACCACCGCTGCTGGTGACATGGATCCCGGGAGCGATGGCGGGGAGCAGCTGGGATGTTGTTTTCCCCCTCCATGGGTAGGGGTTGGTGGTCCCGGGGCCCCGTGGTGAGACGGGGAGGCTGGATAGCTGGGGAGGTGCAGGGTCGCAGGGACAGCGCGGCGCGGTGCCGGATGGTGCTGGTGTACTCACTCAGGCAGAAAGTCACAAAGTCTTCGGTAAACCAAACGGCTGGATGGACGGGTCCCGCAGCCGACTGCAGCGTCTTTGCTCTCCCCGGACAGGTGATGGCGGCTGTCTTTCCCTGCACCTGTGTAGTGTTTTGGCTTCGATGGCTTCCTTCACTGCTCAACACTAAAACTAAACTGCTCTCCTTTCTCACCTCCAGGCCTGTGAACTCTTCAGTGGGTGGGGCCAACCGCCTGGCTCCACCCCACCTAGTGTGGACATGAGCCCCTGGAGGGAGGCTACAAGGATTTTGTGTCTGACTCTGGTGTTACTGTCCGGGGGTGGGGGTGTGAATGTTATTCATGTGGCTACCTGGCTAGTCCAGGGCGCCACAACCCCACACTACACATGGGAGAGAGAGAGCGACAGACCCTGCACTACACATGTAGGAGAGAGAGAGCGACAGACCCCGCACTACACATGGGGGAGAGAGAGCGACAGACCCCGCACTACACATGGGGGAGAGAGAGCGACAGACCCCGCACTACACATGGGGGAGAGAGAGCGACAGACCCCGCACTACACATGGAGGAGAGAGAGAGCGACAGACCCCGCACTACACATGGAGGAGAGAGAGAGCGACAGACCCCGCACTACACATGGAGGAGAGAGAGAGCGACAGACCCCGTACTACACATGGAGGAGAGAGAGCGACAGACCCCGTACTACACATGGGGGAGAGAGAGCGACAGACCCCGCACTACACATGGGGGGAGAGAGAGCGACAGATCCCGCACTACACATGAGGGAGAGAGAGAGCGACAGACCCCGCACTACACATGGGGGGAGAGAGAGCGACAGACCCCGCACTACACATGGGGGGAGAGAGAGCGACAGATCCCGCACTACACATGGGGGAGAGAGAGAGCAACAAATCCCGCACTACACAGCGGCTCAAAATCTAGATTCCCTATCTGTCTGGAGTGTGGGAGGAAATCCATACAAACACATATAAACCTCTTGCAGATGTTGTCTTTGGTGAGATTTTTACCCAGGATCGCACTGCAAGAGTATGGTGCTAACCACTGAGCCACCATACAGTGCTAACCACTGAGCCATCATTCTTGTAGTTCTGCAATAGACATAGATTCGGGTTATCTGTGCTGTTCTGACCAATGGATCCTCCACATTCCCTGTTTTCTTCCCTCCTTGTTTTGCCCAGTAATAGATGAGCGTAGTAAAGTTTCCCGTCTGGACGGTTTGTAATTACTTACCTTAACCCCTTAACGACCTTTGACGTACTGAGTACGTCATGGTGCTAAACGACCCATGACGTACTCAGTACGTCATGGCGAAATCGCGGTCCCGGAGCCCCGGGGAGTGAAATTTGTTTAATTAAACGGTAGATTCGGGAAGGAGGGGACCTCTGCCTGACCTCAGGAGGGTGGTACCTCCTCCCCGAACCTACAGAGGCTGTGATTGGCTGACGAACGCCGCTCAGCCAATTACAGCCACTGTAATGTTCCAGCCATTGAAAATGGCTGGAACATTGAAATCCAGCCCTGATCAGTGCTGCTGTAGCACTGGCCATTGGCTGGAGCTGGGTGATCGATGCTTCACCCGCCCCCAGCTCTGATTGGAGAGACCGGTCTTGTGACCGCTCTCTCCAATCAATGTGGATCTGCGGCCTGTGACCGTCCCTGGAAGCCGAGGAGAGCGGTAAGTTGTTGTCCCCGCCGCCCGCCCCTGTCCCCGATCGCCCCGCCGCTGCTCCCGATCCACCGCTGTCCCCGGCGCCACGCTCCTGATCCACCGCTGTCCCCGGCGCCATGCTCCCGCTCCACTGCTGTCCCCGCCGCTGCTCCCGATGCACCGCTGTCCCCGCCGCTGTCTCCGATCGCCCCGCCGCTGCTCCTGCTTCACCGCTGTCCCCGCCGCTGCTCCCGATGCACCGCTGTCCCCGCCGCTGTCTCCGATCGCCCCGCCGCTGCTCCCGCTTCACCGCTGTCCCCGCCGCTGCTCCCGATGCACCGCTGTCCCTGCTGCTGTCTCCGATCGCCCCGCCGCTGCTCCCGCTTCACCGCTGTCCCCGCCGCTGTCTCCGATCGCCCCGCGCTGCTCCCGCTTCACCGCTGTCCCCGCCGCTGCTCCCGATGCACCGCTGTCCCCGCCGCTGTCTCCGATCGCCCCGCCGCTGCTCCCGCTTCACCGCTGTCCCCGCCGCTGCTCCCGCTTCACCGCTGTCCCCGCCGCTGTCTCCGATCGCCCCGCCGCTGCTCCCGCTTCACCGCTGTCCCCGCCGCTGCTCCCGATGCACCGCTGTACCCGCCGCTGTCTCCGATCGCCCCGCCGCTGCTCCCGCTTCACCGCTGTCCCCGCCGCTGTCTCCGATCGCCCCGCCGCTGCTCCCGCTTCACCGCTGTCCCCGCCGCTGCTCCCGATGCACCGCTGTCCCCGCCGCTGTCTCCGATCGCCCCGCCGCTGCTCCCGCTTCACCGCTGTCCCCGCCGCTGTCTCCGATCGCCCCGCCTCTGCTCCCGCTTCACCGCTGTCCCCGCTGCTGCTCCCGATGCACCGCTGTCCCCGCCGCTGTCTCCGATCGCCCCGCCGCCGCTCCCGCTCCACCGCATGTGCTGCAAGCCACCCTCCCCCCACATGTGCTGCAAGCCACCCTCCCCCCACATGTGCTGCAAGCCAGCCACCCTCCCCCTACATGTGCTGCAAGCCAGCCACCCTCCCCCCACATGTGCTGCAAGCCAGCCACCCTCCCCCCACATATGCTGCAAGCCACCCTCCCCCTACATGTGCTGCAAGCCACCCTCCCCCTACATGTGTTGCAAGCCACCCTCCCCCTACATGTGCTGCAAGCCACCCTCCCCCCGGGGCCCCCCCTTCTCCATGTGCCATCTCTCTCTCCCATCAGACTCTGCCCCCCTCCCCGATCTGCTGCCTGCTCTCTCCCATTTTCCATCTACTGCCCCCTCTCACCCTCCTCGATCTGTTGCCTCCTTCATCTGCTGCCTCTTCTGTCTGCTGTGATCCTGCTGCCTAGATCCATCCTGTAAGGTAGGTATCCCCATCTCACCTCCCCCCCCCCATCCTCTGCCGCTCCTCCATCCGCTGCGCCATTTCCCATCCATCCGCTGCGCCATTTCCCATCATCCATCCGCTGCGCCCTTTCCCATCCTCTGCCGCTCCTCCACCCGCTGCGCCCTTTCCCATCTTCCATCCGCTGCGCCCTTTCTCATCTGCCGCCCCGCTCTCTCGCATCGCATTATCCAGCGCAGTTGCTCGCTTCCAGACTGCAGTGGATGATGCGATGCGAGACTCGTGCATTGCTCTCACGTTTGGCACTGGTCTTAGTGGCAGGCGCTCTTTTTTTTTTTTTTACTGATGTCTGTATTTTTTATTTCGCCAAACTAATTTTTTTTGTATGGGGGGGTCTAGTTTCCAAAATGGGATCACATGTGGGGGAGCTCCATTGTTTAGGCACCTCAGGGGGTCTCCAAATGAAACATGGCGTCTGCTAATAATTCCAATCAATTTTACTGTGAAATGGCGCTCCTTCTCTTCTGAGCCCCGCCGTACGCCCAAACAATTGATTTCCACCACATATGAGGTATCGTCGTACTCAATAGAAATTGCACAATACATTTTATGGTGCATTTTTTCCTGATACCCTTGTGGAAAAAAAAGCTACCTGTTTGAAAAAAGAATTTTGTGGTAAAAAAAAAGAATAAAATATTTTCACGGCTGAACATTACAAACGTTTGTGAAGCCTCCAGGAGTTCAAAGTGCTCACTAAACAGCTAGATAAATTCCATGAGGGTCTAGTTTCCAAAATGGGGTCAATTGTGGGGGAGCTCCATTGTTTAGGCACTTCAGGGGGGTCTCCAAACGCAACATGGCGTCCGCTAATAATTCCAACCAATTTTGCTGTGAAATGGCGCTCCTTGCCTTCCGAGTCCTGCCGTGCGCCCAAACATTTGATTTCCACCACATATGGGGTAGCTGCGTACTCAGGAGAAAATGCACAATACATTTTATGGTGCATTTTTTCCTGATACCCTTGTGATAAAAAAAGCTACCTGGTTGAAGCAACAGTTTTGTGGTAAAAAAAAATTTTTTTCTTTTCACGGCTCAACGTTATAAACTTCTGTGAAGCCCCCAGGGGTTCAAAGTGCACATCAAACATCTAGAAAAAATATTTGAGGGCTCTAGTTTCCAAAATGGGGTCATTTGTGGGGGAGCTCCATTGTTTAGGCACCTCAGGGAGTCTTCAAACCCGACATGGTGTCCGCTAATGAGTGCAGCTAATTTTGCACTCAAAAATTCAAATGGCGCTCCTTGCCTTCCGAGTCCTGCTGTGTGCCCAAACATTTGATTACCACCACATATGGAGTATCTGCGTACTCAGGAGAAAATGCACAATACATTTTATGGTGCATTTTTTCCTGATACCCTTGTGATAAAAAAAGCTACCTGGTTGAAGCAACAGTTTTGTGGTAAAAAAAATTTTTTTCTTTTCACAGCTCAACGTTATAAACTTCTGTGAAGCCCCTAGGGGTTCAAAGTGCACATCAAACATCTAGAAAAAATATTTGAGGGCTCTAGTTTCCAAAATGGGGTCACTTATGGGGGAGCTCCATTGTTTAGGCACCTCGGGGAGTCTTCAAACCCGACATGGCGTCCGCTAATGAGTGCAGCTAATTTTGCACTCAAAAATTCAAATGGCGCTCCTTGCCTTCCGAGTCCTGCTGTGTGCCCAAACATTTGATTACCACCACATATGGGGTATCTGCGTACTCAGGAGAAAATGCACAATACATTTTATGGTACATTTTTTCCTGATACCCTTGTGATAAAAAAAGCTACCTGGTTGAAGCAACAGTTTTGTGGTAAAAAAAATTTTTTTTCTTTTCACGGCTCAACGTTATAAACTTCTGTGAAGCCCCCAGGGGTTCAAAGTGCACATCAAACATCTAGAAAAAATATTTGAGGGCTCTAGTTTCCAAAATGGGGTCACTTATGGGGGAGCTCCATTGTTTAGGCACCTCAGGGAGTCTTCAAACCCGACATGGTGTCCGCTAATGAGTGCAGCTAATTTTGCACTCAAAAATTCAAATGGCGCTCCTTGCCTTCCGAGTCCTGCCATGTGCCCAAACATTTGATTTCCACCACATATGGGGTATCTGCGTACTCAGGAGAAAATGCACAATACATTTTATGATGCATTTTTCCTGATACCCTTGTGAAAATACTAATTTTTATGGCTAAAGTAACATTTTTGTGTTAAAAAAGTAAAATTTTCATTTTTTCGTCTACATTGCTTTGGTTGCTGTGAAGCTCCTAAAGGGTTAATAAACTTCTTGGATGTGGTTTTGAGCAGAGTGAGGGGTGCAGATTTTAGAATTGGGTCACTTTTGGGTATTTTCTGTCGCCTAGGTTTCTCAAATCACTCCAAATGTGATGTGGTACCTAAAAAATTTTTTTGGGTAAATTTTGTTGGAAAAATGAGAAATTGGTGATGAACTTTGAACCCTTCTAACTTCCTAACGGAAATTTTTTTTTTTCAAAAATTGTGCTGGTGTAAAGTAGACAAGTGGGAAATGTTATTTAGTAACTTTTTTGTGTGACATATCTCTCAGATTTATGGGCATAAAATTTCAAATTTTGAAAATTGCAAAATTTTCAAAATTTTTGCCAAATTTCCGAAATTTTCACAAATAAACGCAAAACATATCGGCCTAAATTTACCACTGACATGAAGTACAATATGTCACGAAAAAACAATCTCAGAATCGCCAGGATCCGTTGAAGTGTTCCAGAGTTATAACCTGTCAAAGTGACACTGGTCAAAATTGCAAAAAATGGCCGGGTCTTTAAGGTGAAAACAGGCTGGGGGCTGAAGGGGTTAAAGTCGAGCAATTTTAGGACCAGAGGAGAAAGTGTTGGAGTCGCCCGATCTGCTGCTCTGTCTCCTCCTCAGATCGGGGTCAGTCGGTGCTGGCAGAGAAGAGGGAAGACGACATCTGCACTGTTATATCTTCTCAGATAATTTCTCATTATTTTCAGTAATTTTTTGTGGTTTTCACTTTTGTTGATTTTCTTTCACATCATCTCATTCTCTTTACAATAAAGGATTTTCTCTTGTTTTCTTTTTCTAAATAGGAGATTTTTCCTGATTGACCCATTAAAGATGAATAAGGACAAAGACCAAATTATGGAGAAGATATTAAACCTGAGTCTGGAGATAATCTTCCATCTTACAGGAGAGGTGAGAGGTTCTGATGTCATCACATTACATCATTATCTATGGGAATAACCAAGGCTATGACCGGGGAGGTGAGAGGTTCTGATGTCATCACATTACATCATTATCTATGGCAATAACAGAGGATATGACCGGGGAGGTGAGAGGTTCTGATGTCATCACATTACATCATTATCTATGGCAATAACAGAGGATATGACCGGGGAGGTGAGAGGTTCTGATGTCATCACATTACATCATTATCTATGGGAATAACACAGGATATGACCGGGGAGGTGAGAGGCTCTGATGTCATCACATTACATCATTATCTATGGGGATAACAGAGGATATGACCGGGGAGGTGAGAGATTCTGATGTCATCACATTACATCATTATCTATGGGAATAATAGAGGATATGACCGGGAAGGTGAGAGGTTCTGATGTCATCACATTACATCATTATCTATGGGAATAACAGATGATATGACCGGGGAGGTGAGAGGCTCTGATGTCATCACATTACATCATTATCTATGGGAATAACAGAGGATATGACCGGGAAGGTGAGAGGCTCTGATGTCATCACATTACATCATTATCTATGGGGATAACAGAGGATATGACCGGGGAGGTGAGAGGCTCTGATGTCATCACATTACATCATTATCTATGGGAATAACAGAGGATATGACCGGGGAGGTGATGGACTCTGGAAATGTCTGTAGTGATATTATTAAGGTCTCCACACTCAGGATTACACAGTAGTGAAGACCTCTAGTGATCGCTGTCAGGCCTCTGTGTCTGAAGGACGGGGAGGAACCCTGAGCCCAATCCCGGGGCCTCCACCTCACCCCCGGATACATGAGGACATCAATGACCAGAAGATCCTAGAACTCACCAACAAGATGCTGGAGCTGCTGACTGGAGAGGTGACACTGCTGGGAATGCTGGGACATTATACAGGACGGCACTGGAGGATTCTGGGTGATGGCTGTATCATTGTGTTGTCAGGTTCCTATAAGGTGTCAGGACGTCACCGTCTATTTCTCCATGGAGGAGTGGGAGTATCTAGAAGGGCACAAGGAGCGGTACAAGGAGGTGATGATGGAGGAGCTCCAGCCCCGCACATCACCAGGTAATAGACAGGACTGAATACACCCGGCCTATAATTATCTGTATGTAATAATGATGTCCGTCCTGTCTGTGTCTCCTGCAGGTCTCTCCAGTACGAGGACGACCCCAGAGAGATGTCCCGCTCCTCCTCCTCCTCCACAGGATCCTCAGGTAGATGGAGATCTCCCCTATGAGGTGTAGACGGCTGTGACCTCCATGTGTTCAGTCTTGTTTTCTCCTCCAGTATTAGATGTTTATCAGGGCTGTATTTTGCCTTCGTGCTGCCCTAGGCACTTTAAGTGGTCGCGCCCCTTAGTGACAACGAAAACTGAGTTTTCGCACACGACATCTGTTTAAGGAAGATCTACTCTGTAAAACACTTTAAAAAGTGTCAATGAGAAATGAAGGGCACTAAGCCCCCCCCCCATGGGGATCACCACAGGCACATCAAAAAAATAGCATAAGTATAAAATATTCCCATCACACCGTCCCCACTTATATACTGTGACACTGCCCCTAATAAACTAAAACATCACACTGCCCTCACTTATAAACTACTGTATACTTACCACACCTTCCTCGATTATGAAATATGATCTGTACATTGTGAGGAGGGAGCAGCATGATGTGAGGACAATGTCCCATGCATGCTTCCCTCTCCTCACAATGTCCCATGCATGCTTTCCCCTCCTCACAATGTCCCATGCATGCTGCCCCCTCCTCACAATGTCCCATGCATGCTGCCCCCTCCTTACAATTACAATGTCCCATGCATGCTTCCCCCTCACAATGTTCCATGCATACTGCTCCATCCTCACAATGTCCCATGCATGCTGCCCCCTCCTCACAATGTCCCATGCATGCTGCCCCCTCGTCACAATGTCCCATGCATGCTGCCCCTCCTCACAATGTCCCATGCATGCTTCCCCCTCACAATGTCCCATGCATACTGCTCCATCCTCACAATGTCCCATGCATACTGCTCCCTCCTCACAATGTCCCATGCAGGCTTCCCCCTCACAATGTCCCATGCATGCTGCCCCCTCCTCACAATGTCCCATGCATGCTGCCCCCTCCTCACAATGTCCCATGCATGCTGCCCCCTCCTCACAATGTCCCATGCATGCTGCCCCCCCTCACAATGTCCCATGCATACTGCCCCCTCCTCACAATGTCCCATGCATACTGCCTCCTCACAGTGTCCCATGCATGCTGCTGCCTCCTCACAATGTCCCATGCATGCTGCCCCCTCCTCACAATGTCCCATGCATGCTGCCCCCTCCTCACAATGTCCCATGCATGCTGCCCCCTCCTCACAGTGTCCCATGCATGCTGCCCCCTCCTCACAGTGTCCCATGCATGCTGCCCCCTCCTCACAATGTCCCATGCATGCTGCCCCCTCCTCACAATGTCCCATGCATGCTGCCCCCTCCTCACAATGTCCCATGCATGCTGCCCCCTCCTCACAATGTCCCATGCATGCTGCCCCCCCCTCACAATGTCCCATGCATACTGCCCCCTCCTCACAATGTCCCATGCATACTGCCTCCTCCTCACAGTGTCCCATGCATGCTGCCGCCTCCTCACAATGTCCCATGCATGCTGCCCCCTCCTCACAATGTCCCATGCATGCTGCCCCTTCCTCACAGTGTCCCATGCATGCTGCCCCCTCCTCACAGTGTCCCATGCATGCTGCCCCCTCCTCACAGTGTCCCATGCATGCTGCCCCCTCCTCACAGTGTCCCATGCATGCTGCCCCCCTCCTCACAGTGTCCCATGCATGCTGCCCCCTCCTCACAATGTCCCATGCATGCTGCCCCTCTCCATGAGCTCCTGATGCTGCCTTCCTCTTTTCCATAATGACACCTCCATGTTGCCCCACTCATGCTAAGACCACCACACTAACGTTTATGCTGAGACACCCCCCTACACACACACTACTTCACTCTTGATATTGACTCCCCTACATTGCTCCACTCCATACTGATCCCACACATGCTGCCCCTTCTCCATAATGAGCTCCCAATGCTGCCCCCCTCTTATTCTGAGTCCTTACACTCCCCCCACTCAATCGATTTTGTCATTGCACTATCCCTCAACCCTTGTCCTCTGTCTCTAGCATTAGCCCCTCTCTCCCCCAGCATCAGCCTCTATCTTCCCTAGCATCAAACCAACTCACAAAAAGATCAGATAACAAGGGTGGTATAAGAAAGAATCTTTATTTAAGAGTAAAAATGTACAAAGAAGAAAAGAGGTGGTGTAGTAACAGGGAGGATACATAAGATGGCATACCAGAGCAGCTGGGAGCAAAAAAAGTGTGTGCAACGTTATAAGGGAGCCACAATGAAAACCTTATAGAGAATAGAAGGAAAGCCAGCATATATTACTGAATGATATTCAGGCGGAATCCCAAGACAAAGTGATACAAAGAAGGCATCATGTTGTGGCAACCAAGTATTAGAGATAAACACGCATACTCACAGCTGGAATCGCGCCAAGTCCCATCCGACGCGCGTTTCAGCGATAGCCTTCGTCAGGGAGGGGGGGCGTACTACACCCCCTCTTTTCTTCTTTGTACATTTTTACTCTTAAATAAAGATTCTTTCTTATACCACTCTTGTTATCTGATCTTTTTGTGAGTTGGTTTGTATGTCTTCATAGATCAGAATATCCATTATATTTATGAATAAGTGGGTGGTGACATGTTTTCCTTGTGCTAGGAGACCACCTTACTATATTTAATTCCCACAATATTCATATTATACCAAGGCTGACTTTTGGTGTTTTTTTTTTCTTCCCTAGCATCAGCCTCTCTCCCCCAGCCTCCCCAAGTATCAGCCTCTATCTTCCCTTAGCATCAGCCTCTCTTCCCCAGTCTCAGCCTCTGACTCCCCCCAGCCTCAGCCTGCCCCAGTCTCCGCCTCAGCCTCCCCCTAGTCTCAGCCTCAGCCTCCCTCCCGCCTCCCCCAGTCTCAGCCTCCCTCCCGCCTCCCCCAGTCTCAGCCTCAGCCTCCCTCCCGCCTCCCCCAGTCTCAGCCTCCCTCTCGCCTCCCCCCAGTCTCAGCCTCCCTCCCGCCTCCCCCCAGTCTCAGCCTCCCTCCAGCCTGCCCCCAGTCTCAGCTTCCCTCCAGCCTCCCTCCAGCCTCCCCCCAGTCTCAGCCTCCCTCCAGCCTCCGCCTCTGCCTCCCTCCAGCCTACCTCCAGTCTCTGCCTCCCTCCAGCCTACCTCCAGTCTCAGCCTCTGCCTCCCTCCAGCCTCCCCCCAGTCTCAGCCGCTGCCTCCCCCCAGTCTCAGCCTGCCTCCCCCCAGTCTCAGCCTCTGCCTCCCTCCAGCCTCCCCTCAGTCTCAGCCTCTGCCTCCCTCCCCCCAGTATCAGCCTCTGCCTCCCTCCCCCCAGTATCAGCCTCTGCCTCCCTCCAGTATCAGCCTCTGCCTCCCTCCAGCCTCCCCCAGTATCAGCCTCTGCCTCCCTCCAGCCTCCCTCCGGTATCTGCCTCCCTCCAGTCTCAGCCTCTGCTTCCCTCTAGCCTCCCCCCAGTCTCAGCCTCTGCCTCCCCCCAGTCTCAGCCTGCCTCCTCCCAGTCTCAGCCTCTGCCTCTGCCTCCCTCCCCCCAGTATCAGCCTCTGCCTCCCTCCCCCCAGTATCAGCCTCTGCCTCCCTCCAGTATCATCCTCTGCCTCCCTCCAGTATCAGCCTCTGCCTCCCTCCAGCCTCCCCCCGATATCAGCCTCTGCCTCCCTCCAGCCTCCCCCCGGTATCAGCCTCTGCCTCCCTCCAGCCTCCCCCCGGTATCAGCCTCTGCCTCCCTCCAGCCTCCCCCCAGTGTCAGCCTCTGCCTCCCTCCAGCCTCCCCCCAGTATCAGCCTCTGCCTCCCTCCAGCCTCCCCCCAGTATCAGCCTCTGCCTCCCCCCAGTATCAGCCTCTGCCTCCCCCCCGCATGCACAGATCTCCGGTCTGCATTAGAGACACCCTCTTGCTCCTTTATGAATCTTCAGCTCTGCGAGCACTTACTTGATCCAGTGCCCGCCGCCATCTTCCTGGCTCACGTGAGTATCCTCTTCTGATATCGGCTTCTATCGCGTCGTCCTCCGCGGTGTCTTGCTGTGAACTCTGCATGTGACGTCCACACAGCAGAGGAAGGAGCTGATTGGCGCGCACCTGTGACCCCGGAAGTGCAGGCGCCGGCAGTTCCGGGGTCAATCAGCTCCCTGTGCTCGGCGGCCGCAGTTTGTTTGTATTCGCGTCTTAATTGACGTGGACACAAATAAATGGATGTGCGCCTCTCCCCCCCTTCCCCCTCTGAAAAAAAAGAAAAAAAATGTAAAAAAAAAAAATTTTTTTTTTGCTGCCTGAAGGTGCCGCCCCCCACAACCTGCCGCCCCAGGCACTGGACCACGGGTGCCTAATGGTAAATACAGCCCTGATGTTTATACTTGTGTAATGAGAGCAGTGGAGATGTCCGGATCTTGTCTCCATTATTCCTGGGGACTTGTACAATATTTTGTTTTGCAGCTTTTGGATCCTGATAAAGATCTGAGCAATATTAATTCTCCAGAGAGAAATGTGAGGGGCGATCAGCGGAGTAACGAGGAGAATCCTACAGATCACCGCCCCGGTGAGTACAGACCACCCAATAACACACACAAGTCACACATTCCTATTTTCTTCTCTTTATTGTCTCAGTTTCTCCAGCGGTATATTAACCCTTCATGTAAAATACACATGAAATGTGAATGAATCTGTGATCCCGGTGCAGGTGATAACACGGGATGTGCAGTTATGTTATAGAGGAGAAATACAGCTGGACATGAATTCTGCCGATGTGAGCGAGGACGAGCTCCAGCTCTTTCCTATTATCCGCTGTCAGGGCTGATGAGGGGTTTCACCATTTTAGGGACTAAGAATCCATTCTCTCCTATTACATTGATGTCAGTGTGTGACAGATACAGAACATGGAGACATAAACCCAAATAACAGGATCGGATGGAGATTACTGCTCTGAGGGTCGGTAATGCTGCTCACCAGGGAGGAGGAAGAGACAGAGATGGCCGAGCGTTATTATCACATAACAATATCATGGTTACATGAAAGACGAGCGTCACCTCTTATATATAACCCATTGTGTCCTGATAGGATGTCCGGGGTCTAGCAATTTAATCCTGATATTGGGGGGTGGGATTCTTGAGCGATTCTTCTACTGACGTCATTTCATCAGTGAATGTGCAGGAGACAAGTCTAATAATAGGAGAAAGGATAAAGTATTTCTAGAGTCTGATCTGATTTTCTTTTAGGAGAGAAAATGTTCAGATTTATTTTCTTTTTAATCACAAGATGCTAAAATGTAACAAATCTCTCCTTGGTTGCTCATTTCTGTTGCTGACTCCTCCATCTTATAGAGGATTTATGGAGGGAAAGGGGCTGCAGAGCGGTATTCTGTAAGAACTGATTGTTCCTGCACTGGCTCGCCTCCTCTGTTTGCAGCGCCCGGATCCTCCCACTCTGCAGCCACTTTCCTTCTATAATCTGCTCCATGCCTTGGGTGGTCGGAGCCGGCGGTCGGTGCAGTGACTTCTGGAGGATTTTCCTGGGCTGTTTCCAGTGTTGTACCTGCTATCACAACTTGCTGCGGTGAGCGCTGTAGACAATATTTTGGTTTCTGTGCTCGGCCAATTCACACATAGAGCGCTGTCCTCTGTCCTTTTCTTTTAATAGAGTATTTAGACATTCAATTTTATGGCATCATAAAGTATAATTCCTCTTATGTCGCCTTATACCGTGGGTACGGAAAGAATTCAGACCCCTTTAAATTTTTCACTCTTTGTGTCATTGCAGCCATTTGGTAAATTCAAAAAAAGTTCATTTTTTTCTCATTAATGTACACTCTGCACCCCATCCCCCATCTTGACAGTAAAAAAACAGAAATGTAGAATTTTTTTTGCAAATTTATTAAACAAGAAAAACTGAGATGCAGTCATATGAAAAAGTTTGGGCACCCCTATTAATGTTAACCTTTTTTTCTTTATAACAATTTGGTTTTTTGCAACAGCTATTTCAGTTTCATATATCTAATAAATGATGGACTGAGTAATATTTCCAGATTGAAATGAGGTTTATTGTGCTAACAGAAAATGTGCAATCCGCATTTAAACAAAATTTGACCGGTGCAAAAGTATGGGCACCCTTATCAATTTCTTGATTTGAACACTCCTAACTACTTTTTTCTGACTTAGAAAAAGAAAAAAAGGGAGCCAGCACGATCTGAAATTGGCATGCATCATATAAAAAGTGGAAATTCACAGATTTATTCCAACTGAACTATAATAAAAAAATGAGATTTTTAGCAAATAATTGATCAATTTTTTGAGCCACCCAATTTTTTCTGACTTACTAAAGCACTAAATTGGTTTTGTAACCTCATTGAGCTTTGAACTTCATAGGCAGGTGTATCCAATCATGAGAAAAGGTATTTAAGGTGGCCACTTGCAAGTTGTTCTCCTATTTGAATCTCCTATGAAGAGTGGCATCATGGGCTCCTCAAAACAACTCTGAACAGCATCTGAAAACAAAGATTATTCAACATAGTTGTTCAGGGGAAGGATACAAAAGTTGTCTCAGAGATTTAAACTGTCAGTTTCCACTGTGAGGAACATAGTAAGGAAATGGAAGAACACAGGTACAGTTCTTGTTAAGCCCGGAAGTGGCAGGCCAAAAAAAATATCAGAAAGGCAGAGAAGAAGAATGGTGAGAACAGTCAAGGACAATCCACAGACCACCTCCAAAGACCTGCAGCATCATCTTGCTGCAGATGGTGTCAATGTGCATCGGTCAACAATACAGCGCACGTTGCACAAGGAGAAGTTCTATGGGAGAGTGATGCAAAAGAAGTCGTTTCTGCAAGCACGCCACAAACAGTCGCCTGAGGTATGCAAAAGCACATTTGGACAAGCCAGTTACATTTTGGAAGAAGGTCCTGTGGACTGATGAAACAAAGATTGAGTTGTTTGGTCATACAAAAAGGCGTTATGCATGGAGGCAAAAAAACACTGCATTCCATGAAAAGCACTTGCTATCCACCGTAAAATTTGGTGGAGGTTCCATCATGCTTTGGAGCTGTGTGGCCAATGCCGGCTCCGGGAATCTTGTTAAAGTTGAGGGTCGCATGGATTCAACTCAGTATCAGCAGATTCTTGACAATAATGTGCAAGAATCAGTGACGAAGTTGAAGTTACGCAGGGGATGGATATTTCAGCAAGACAATGATCCAAAACACCGCTCCAAATCTACTCAGGCATTCATGCAGAGGAACAATTACAATGTTCTGGAATGGCCATCCCAGGCACCAGACCTGAATATCATTGAACATCTGTGGGATGATTTGAAGCCGCTGTCCATGCTCGGCGACCATCAAACTTAACTGAACTGGAATTGTTTTGTAAACAGGAATGGTCAAATATACCTTCATCCAGGATCCAGGAACTCATTAAAAGCTACAGAAAGCGACTAGAGGCTGTTATTTTTGCAAAAGGATGATCTACAAAATATTAATGTCACTTTTATGTTGAGGTGCCCATACTTTTGCACCGGTCAAATTTTGTTTAAATGCCGATTGCACATTTTCAGTTAGTACAATAAACCTCATTTCAATCCAGAAATATTACTTAGTCCATCAGTTATTAGATATATGAAACTGAAATAGCAAAAACCCAAATTGTTATAAAGAAAAACGGTTAACATTAATAGGGGTGCCCAAACTTTTTCATATGACTGTATAACATAGTCATAAGTATTCAGACCATTTGGTCAGTATTAAGTTGTTGGTTTTTTTTAAACCTAATTTTTCTTTAATTTTTTTACTTTAATTGGGTTACAGAAAGACGAAAAGAGGGATTAGCAAATCAAAAATGCATATACCTGAACATAGTTGATGTAATACCAAAATAACCATTTTGTTCTTAAGATTTACCTCTGCCCCCTCATCATATTTAATCTATTTTATTTAACAACTCTCATTATCCTTTTTTTTGCCCCAGCACCTCCTCATTACAGTACCAAACAGAATAACTTGAACAGCTTAAACATACCCCCCACCCTCCCTCCCATGCAACACGGCCTATATTTTATTGTCATTTTTTTTTATTTGCCTAGGGTCCCTAACAGATCCCCCTTTTAATACCATTCAGTGGACACGAATGAGGACACTATTTGTTTTATTTCCTCTTCCGAACACACAGTGCTTATGAATTCTCTATATTTTCCAAAGAATTTATCCATCCTCTTGTCTTTACTTCTCTCTACCACCAACTTCTCCAGCATAGAAGCACTCTCCTTTCAAACTAGTACAGCCATGAGTCTTCATGAGAATGATGCAATAAGTTTTTCACCCCTGGATTTGGGAATCCTCTGCCATTCTTCCTTGCAGATCCTCTCCAGTTCCGTCAGGTTGGTTGGTGAACTTTGGGTGGACAGCCATTTTCAGGTCTCTCCAGAGATTCTCAATTGGGTTTATATCAGGGCTCTGGCTGGGCCGGTCAAGAATGGTTACAGAGTTGTTCTGAAGCCGCTCCTTTGTTATTTTAGCTGTGTGCTTAGGGTCATTGTCTTGTTGGAAGGTGGACCTTTGGCCAAGTCTGAGGTCCAGAGCACTCTGGAGGAGGTTTTCTTCCAGGATATCTCTGTACTTGACTGCATTCATCTTTCCTTCAATTGCAATCAGTCATCCCGTCCCTGCAGCTGAAAAACACCCCATAGCATGATGCTGCCACCACCATGTTTCACTGTTGGTTTGTATTGTGCAGGTGATGAGCAGTGTATGGTTTTCCCCACACATACCACTTAGAATTATCACCAAAAAGTTCTATCTTCGTCTCATCAGACCAGAGAATCTTATTTCTCATAGTCTGGAGTTCTTCATGTGTTTTTTTTGCAAACTCTATACGGGCCTTCATATGTTTTGCACTGAGAAGAGGCTTCCGTTGGGCTATTCTGCCATAAACGCCTGACTGGTGGAGTACTTCAATGATAGTTGACTTTGTGGAACTTTCTCCCATCTCCCTACTGCATCTCTGGAGCTCAGTCACAGTGATCTTGGGGTTCTTCTTTACCTCTCTCACCAAGCCTCTTCTCCCACGATTGCTCAGTTTGGCTGGACGGCCAGCTCTAGGAAGAGTTCTGGTGGTCCCAAACTTCTTCCATTTCAGGATTATGGAGGCCGATGTGCTCTTGAGTACAGCAGACATTCTTTTGTAACCTTGGCCAGATCTGTGCCTTGCCATAATTCTGTCTCTGAGCTCCTTGGGCAGTTCCTTTTGACCTCATGATTCTCATTTGGTGTGACATGTACTGTGAGCAGTGAGGTCTTATATAGACAGGTTTGTGATTTTCCAAATCAAGTCCAATCAGTTTAATTAAACACAGCTGGGTTCCAATGAAGGAGTAGAACTATCTCAAGGAGGATCACAAGGAAATGGACAGCATGTGACTTCAATATGAGTGTCTGAGCAAAGGGTCTGAATACTTATGACCATGTGATATTTCAGTTTTTCTTGTTTAATAAATTTGAAAACATTTCTACAGTTGTTTTGTTTTTCTGTGAAGATGGGGGATGAGGTGCAGAGTGTACATTACTAAGAAAAAAATGAACTTTTTCTGAATTTACCAAATGGGTGCAATGAAACAAAGAGTGAAAAATTTAAAGAGGTCTGAATACTTTCCGTATCCACTGTATAAGGCAGCCATGAACTCTGTCCTTGTGATGCTAGGTTTGACATTCTTAATGTAATCAATATTATTAACTAATTTCTATGTGATTTCTTTTTGGAGTTGTAGAAGAGTTGTCTTGATTATAAAATGATCACTATCTGGGCAGCACAATGATGCTTCAGTCAGGGGCCTGAGAATTACCATTGAAACTAAGTTTTAAGATTATAATGTTTAAAATGTACAAAATCTGTTTTATTCTTTTGACAGATGATTGTGGTATTATTCAGAATACATCTGAAGAGCAAATCATTATCCCAGATAAAATCTCAGCCCTTCACACCCGAGATCTGTCATCTGATGCTTCTAAACAATCTCCTGATTCACCACAAAATATTCATCAAAATAAAAGACACACAAGGTGCGGTCAACAACAAAGAGCTCACACAGGGGAGAAGCCTTATTCATGTTCAGAATGTGGGAAATGTTTTACATGGAAATCACAACTTGTTTTACATCTAAAAATACACACGGGGGAGAAGCCATTTTCATGCCCAGAATGTCGGAAATGTTTTATTCGGAAATTACAACTTGATATACATTTAAAAACTCACACCGGGGAGAAGCCATTTTCTTGTTCAGAATGTGGGAAATCTTTTATTCGGAAATCACAGCTTGGTGTGCATACAAAAACTCACACAGGGGAGAAGCCATTTTCATGTTCAGAATGTGGGAAATGTTTTACTTGGAAATCAAAGCTTCTTGCACATCTAAAAACTCATACAGGGGAGAAGCCATTTTCCTGCCAAGAATGTGGGAAATGTTTTATTCTGAAATCACAGTTGGTTGTACATCTAAAAGCTCACATGGGGGAAAAGCCATTTTCTTGTTCCGAATGTGGGAAATGTTTTATTTGGAAATCACAGCTTAATGTCCATATAAAAACTCACACGGGAGAGAAGCCATTTTCATGTTCAGAATGTGGGAAATGTTTTACTTGGAAATCACAGCTTATTGCACATCTAAAATTTCACACAGGGGAGAAGCCATTTTCATGCCAAGAATGTGGGAAATGTTTTATTCTGAATTACCAGCTTGTTCTACATCTAAAAACCCACACGGGGGAGAAGCCATTTTCTTGTTCAGTATGTCGGAAATGTTATACTTCAAAATCACAGCTTAATGTGCATATAAAAACTCACATAGGAGAGAACCCATTTTCATGTTCAGAATGTGGGAAATGTTTTACTTGGAAATCACAGCTTCTTAGACATCTAAAATCTCACATAGGGGAGAAGCCATTTTTATGCCCAGAATGTGGGAAATGTTTTATTCGGAAATCCCAGCTTGATGTGCATCTAAAAACTCATACGGGAGAGAAGCCATTTTCTTGTTCAGATTGTGGGAAATGTTTTAGTCAGAAGTCACACCTTGATCTGCATATAAAAACTCACACAGGGGAGAAGCCATTTTCTTGTTCAGAATGTGGGAAATGTTTTATTCGGAAATCACAGCTTGTTGTACATCTAAAAGCTCACACAGGGCAGATGCTGCATTCATGTAATCAATGTGGAAAGTGTTTTACCAAAAAGTCAGCTCTAATATCACATGGGATAATTCACAAAGGAAAACCATTGTCATGCTCAGAATGTGGGAAATGTTTTATTCAGAAATCATACTTTGATGACCATATGAAAACTCACACGGGGGAGAAGCCATTTTCATGTTCAGATTGTGGGAAATGTTTTATTCGGAAATCACATCTTGATAGGCATATAAAAGCTCACACAGGAGAGAAGCCATTTTATTGTCCAGAATGTGGGCTATGTTTTATTTGGAAATCACAGCTTGATGTGCATATAAAAATTCACACGGGGGAAAAGTCATTTTCTTGTCCAGAATGTGGGAAAGGTTTTATTCGAAAATCACACCTTGATGGGCATATAAAAAGTCACACGGGGGAGAAGCCATTTTCATGTTTAGAATGTGAGAAATGTTTTATTCGAAAATCACAGCTTGATGGGCATATAAAAACTCACACAGGGGAGAAGCCATTTTCATGTTCAGATTGTGGAAAAGGTTTTATTCACAAATACACTTTTGTTAGACACAGGAGAATTCACACAAGGTAGAAGACATTTTTTATGTTTAGAATGTGGGAAATATAGCAGTAAATCAGCTGTGGCTGAATAGGTTAGCATTCACACAGTAGAGAAGCCGTATTCATGTTCAGAATTTGGGAAATGTTTTACCCAGAAATTAAATCTTGTCAGACATCAAAGAATTCACACATGGTAGAAGCCAGTTTTATGTTCGGTATGTGGAAAGTGTTATCATCAAAAGATACATCTGACTGCACATCAAAAACTCACACAGAAAAAACATGTGCATAACTTAAATCTTTTTAGATATCGCAAAACTAGCAATAAGAAAGCAAACATTTTTTAAACTGTTTCAGTCAAATACTCCAAAGGACGACATCTAAAGGGAGTCTGTATTTTCTGCCTGTGTTTTTTTCCCCCATTCCAAAAACTGATAAGTAATGTAGATTATGAGCCCCAATGGGGACAGTGGTGATAATGTCTGTAAAGCTGCAGAATTAATGTCACTATATGTGAGTAAAATAAATAAACTTATGCCTGAAGAAGGCTGTCTTACAGCAAAATGGATTGCTTTGTATTTTAGAGTATCGCTAATGTCACCCCTGTACTAATACAACACAAGTGAAAGGTAGACACACAGGGAGGAAAAGGATATAACACAAACTCCATGGCTGCAGCCAGACTCCAAGGCAGCAGATGGATGGGCTCAGGTCAGACCCTCTGCAGCTCCTTCCACCAAGATGGCCAGAATAGGATGAATTCTATCAACAGCAATAATTGCTGGGAAAAGCCACTACTTAAAAGTGAGGGGTGTGGTAACTAAGCAGCTGCACCTGACAAGGACTGCTGGAAAGCTACTGGGAACAAAACTGACTTTAACCCTTCATACACGAAAGGAAATATTTAATATTAAGAGTCTCCCAACAGAATGACACTCAGGCCCTGAACCTGTCACAGGTTAGTATATGCAGAGAGACCACCGTGACCGTACCCCCCCCCCTTTAATGAGGGGCCTCAAGACCCAATATTATCCAGAAAACACCTGCGGATTCAATGGTCCAACCTAGTGTTCAGATCTAATATGAAATGACATCCAAGGTGACCAGTAACACACACTTGTGATGATGGTAATGACGTGGGTTCTTGAGACACCACAGATCTCCAGAGTGATAACCTGTGAACAACATTATGTGTATTTAGTAATGGAGGGAGCACCATCCAAACGGCCAAAGGGTTAACGATATCTACTACCCGGTTCGGACCCAGGAACCTTGCGTCAAAATCCCCAGATGCAGCCCTCCACTTGGTGTTGTTAGTTAACAACTAGACAGTCATTCACATACAGGTCCGGACCGGGACATTTATTACTATGCATGCCTACTTTTGGAATAGATAACCTCTCAGAAGGACTGACAACAGAGGATCCACCACTTGGCTGCACAATCTTACACTCAGAAACTGCTCCCTTCGACTACCTTTCCCAGGGGGATACCGAGGTCTGATGTTACCCCGAGGAGTAGGATGGTGAACACTGCTTCCCTCCGGTAGTGCAACAGACACTTGAGCTGGAAAAACTGGTGTTAATGAGGAAATATACAAGCTCTGGTCACCTCCCTCCAGATGACCAGGGGAATGTTTTTCTTAGGCATCTTTCACACGTCCGTAAAAATCACGCACGTTTTTCACGGACATGTCAAAGGTGCGTATTGCCCTTGGTGTGTCGTGTGTATGGCACACGTGTGTTCTCCGTGATAACACACGGAGAACGGGAACTTTCTACTCACATGTCCCTGGCGTCGCTGTCCGTGGTGCTGATCTTCGGCCTCCGGTCCTGCCGACCCCCTGTTGCTGCTGCTTCCGGCCGCAGTGAAGTGAATATACAATGAACATAATGAGCGACGGTCGGCAACAAGTGACAGCAGCGGCAGAGACAGCAGGGCAGGAGAAGGTAAGTAAAGGATTGTTTTTTTTCTCACAGACACATGTCTTTTCTCCGGTGCGTGTCACACGGAACACATGCGTGTGGTCCATTTGCATTACATGTGACACGTTTGCGTTCCCTGTGACACCCGTGATGCCAGAGAGAAAACAGACATGTTGCCGTGAGAAACACCCGGACACACGTAAGTACGGAATGGACACACGTTCCGTGCGACAATACTTACGTGTGTCCAAAACCATAGGAATCCATATGTCTATGTGTGTACGTGTCTCTGGTACATGAGAAAACTGCCAAACACGTACCGGAGGCACGTACGTGTGAAAGAGGCCTTAGAAAGTGGGATGACGGTATGTAAAGGGAAGTGTCTCAGAATAATATCATTTTGTATATAGATAGTGTTACGTCCGGGTGGTGGAAGCACTGGACCGTACACCGATGTCCCCTGAGGAGGCAGCCAGGCCGGTCACCCCGCCAGAGGGTCCTGATGCACGGCAGCCGAAGCACTATAGGTAGCTGGACAGTCCGTAGAGGAGCAGGAAAGGTGGATGATGCTGAACCCACGGAGTTCTGGACGGTAGTCCGGGTGATGAGGCTCAGGGTCCGAGGCCGGGTTGTAGGGTCAGGCGGGATCCGGAACCTGCTGAGCGATGGAACGGGTCACCGAACGGAGCCAGGGACTGGAGACTGGCGGAGCTGCAGAGGTGGTGGGGCATCCGCCGAAGTCACCGTCAGGGTCCAGGGATGGACTTGGTTCGGAGCGACTGGCGTGGCAGGACAGGCTCTACGAGACAGGACAGGGTTAATGCAAGGCAAAGCACAGGACAAAGCAATACGGGGACCTGAACACTAGCTTGCTAAACACGTAGAACAGGCCCCGCCCACCAGGAAAGAGAAACCTTATATACCCTGTACCTGTCTATGCAATATCCTGTTTCTGGGTGCTGGCCCTTTAAGAAAGGGTCAATGACCACGCGCGCGCCCTAATGCGCATGCGCGAGGCACGTGTGCCAGAAGCCAGTCCAGGAAGCGGTGAGGAGGAAGCAGGAGCGCCCGGCTGGGAGTCCCACGTCGCAGAGGAGCGCCGGGAGCGGGGAGCTGGACGCATGGAGGCCGGGACCGGAGTGGTGAGCAGGGGACGCCGCCGGGGAGCGGGCCACGGGGACCGGAGAACGGGACCAGGGGATCGGGAAGCGTGACAGTACCCCCTCCCCCACGCCCCCCCCCGCAAGCGGGACAGGAAGGCACGAATCAGAGGAGTGCCAACATTCTCCCGGGGCTCCCAGGACCTATCCTCGGGACCATAACCCGCCCAGTCTACCAGGAAGTATTGCCGACCTCGCACGGTCTTCATGGCCACGATATCCCTTACCGCATAGACGTCATCGTCAGCAATAGGAGGGGGAGCAGTACCGACCTCAGCGGAGAAGGGACCAAGGACAACAGGCTTGAGCAAGGAGACATGGAAGGAGTTGGGTATCCGCATCGTGGCCGGAAGCTGCAGCTTGTAGGAGACTGCATTGATCTTGCTGATGATCTTAAACGGCCCGATGTAGTGAGGACCCAACTTGTATGAGGGTAACTTCAATCGGACATATCTGGATGCAAGCCAGACCAGATCACCTGGGGAGAAACACGGGGGGTCCAGGCGCCTCTTGTCCGCATGTCTCTTCATCCGTAATGAAGCACGTTCTAGGGACGACTTGACAGAGTTCCATATGGCTGAAAAGTCCCGAACCAGAGCATCTGCTGCGGGGACATCGGAAGCCGAGGATACTGGCAACGGGACAGAAGGCTGCAGTCCATAAACGATCTGAAAGGGAGAGCTGGAGGTGGACTCACTGATGTGCTGGTTATGGGAGAACTCAGCCCAAGGTAGGAGCGTGGACCAATCGTCATGATGGATGTTGACGTAGTGGCGCAGGAAGGAGGTCAGGATCTGATTGACCCGTTCCACTTGGCCATTCGACTGAGGATGGTAGGCCGAAGAAAAGTCCAAGGACACTCCCAGATGTTTGCAGAGAGCCCTCCAGAAGCGCGAGGTAAACTGAGTTCCTCTGTCAGACACAATGTGTGCGGGGAAGCCATGCAATCGGAATATGTGCTGTATGAAGGAGTCAGCTAGCTCCTGGGCAGAGGGCAGCCCTGCCATGGGAACGAAGTGGGCCATCTTTGAGAAGCGATCCACCACAACCCATATGACCGTGTGTCCGGAGGATAAGGGTAAGTCCGTAATGAAGTCCATTGCGATATGTTGCCACGGAACGGAAGGAATGGGCAAAGGCAGAAGACGTCCATAGGGTAGGTGCTTGGGTGTCTTGTTCCGGGCACAGGATGGACAGGCTGAGACGAAGGTTGCGACGTCTTTACGGAGGGACGGCCACCAGTAGTGACGGACAATCGTACTCCAAGTCTTCTTCTGACCAGCATGGCCGGCGATCTTAGAAGCATGGCCCCAGTGCAGGACTCTCTGTCTGTCAGTATCTGAGACATAGGTTTTCCCAGGGGGTATCTGCGTTAGAGCGACAGGAGTCACCGGAATGACTTTACTGGGGCTGATGATGGGCTGGAACGTCTCCTCCTCCAGCTCAATGGGCACGAAGGACCTGGACAAAGCGTCTGCCCGCACGTTCTTCTCCGCAGGCCGAAAATGGAGTTGGAAATCAAATCGAGCAAAGAACAGGGACCAGCGGGCTTGTTGTGGATTCAGTCTTTGGGCAGACCGCAGGTACTCCAGATTCTTGTGGTCCGTATATATGATTACAGGGTATACAGCTCCCTCCAAGAGGTAGCGCCATTCCTCCAAGGCCAGCTTCACGGCCAGTAGCTCCCTATCCCCAATGGTGTAATTGCGTTCAGGTGCCGAAAAGCTCTTGGAGAAGAATCCACAAGTGACCATCTTTCCGGAGGGGGAGTTCTGCATCAACACTGCCCCGGCCCCTGAGGAGGAGGCATCCACCTCTAAGGTGAACTGTCGGTTCAACGGTTCAATTCAGGGCGATGGAGAACCGGGGAAGAAGCAAACGCCTGTTTCAAGGAGCAGAACGCGGCATCGGTCGCCGGGGACCAGTCCTTAGGATTAGCTCCTTTCTTAGTCAAGGCAGAGAGAGGTGCAGTCAAGGCAGAGAAATGCGGGATGAATTGACGGTAGTAATTCGCAAAGCCGAGAAAGCGTTGGATAGCCTTCAGTCCGGAAGGAGGAGGCCAGTTGATGATGGCAGACACTTTCTCTGGGTCCATCTGCAGGCCAGTGTCCGAGATTACATAACCCAGGAAGGGAAGAGACGACTTTTCAAAGATGCATTTCTCGTACTTGGCGTACAGACGGTTCTCTCTAAGCCTCTGGAGAACTAGCTGCACGTTCTCTCGGTGGGTTTGTAGATCCGGAGAGAAGACCAGGATGTCGTCCAGATACACCACCACACAGACATAGAGGAGATCTCTGAACACGTCGTTCACCAGTTCTTGGAAGACTGCCGGAGCATTACACAGACCAAAGGGCATGACACAATACTCGTAGTGCCCATCCCGAGTGTTGAATGCGGTTTTCCATTCGTCTCCAGAGCGAATGCGAACCAGGTTATAGGCCCCACGGAGGTCCAACTTGGTGAATACACGGGCTCCTCGGAGCCGATCGAATAGTTCGGGGATAAGCGGCAGAGGGTATTTGTTCTTTACGGTGATCTGGTTTAATCCCCGGTAGTCAATGCAAGGGCGCAGGTCACCTTCCTTCTTTTTGACGAAGAAAAACCCTGCTCCGGCAGGGGACGAGGACCTCCGAATGAACCCCTTAGCTAGGCTCTCGGTGATATAGGCAGACATAGCTCGTGTTTCAGCAGAGGACAAGGGGTATATCCGTCCTCGAGGAGGCGTAGTTCCTGGCAGTAACTCGATGGCACAGTCGTAGGGACGATGAGGCGGTAGTACCTCTGACTCCTTTTTATCAAACACGTCCGTGAAGGACCAGTAGGCAGAAGGCAGTCCTGGTAGAGACTCTGGAACCGGAGGGCGTCGGACGGGCTGGATGGATTTCAGACATCTCTCGTGACACGAGGAGCCCCATCGGGTGATTTCACCTGTACTCCAGCTGACCGACGGTTCGTGTGTCCGTAACCATGGAAGTCCCAGCAGGATCTGATGAGACATGCGCGGGAGGACGTAGAAGGTGATCTTCTCGGTGTGCAGAGCACCGATCCGTACTCGCGCTGGCGTACGAGTTCCTGCTGCAAGGCCGCTAGTGCTTCGGCGGGATCCATGGCCTGTTCTAGCTGCTACGTCCGGGTGGTGGAAGCACTGGACCGTACACCGATGTCCCCTGAGGAGGCAGCCAGGCCGGTCACCCCGCCAGAGGGTCCTGATGCACGGCAGCCGAAGCACTATAGGTAGCTGGACAGTCCGTAGAGGAGCAGGAAAGGTGGATGATGCTGAACCCACGGAGTTCTGGACGGTAGTCCGGGTGACGAGGCTCAGGGTCCGAGGCCGGGTTGTAGGGTCAGGCGGGATCCGGAACCTGCTGAGCGATGGAACGGGTCACCGAACGGAGCCAGGGACTGGAGACTGGCGGAGCTGCAGAGGTGGTGGGGCATCCGCCGAAGTCACCGTCAGGGTCCAGGGATGGACTTGGTTCGGAGCGACTGGTGTGGCAGGACAGGCTCTACGAGACAGGACAGGGTTAATGCAAGGCAAAGCACAGGGCAAAGCAATACGGGGACCTGAACACTAGCTTGCTAAACACGTAGAACAGGCCCCGCCCACCAGGAAAGAGAAACCTTATATACCCTGTACCTGTCTATGCTATCCTGTTTCTGGGTGCTGGCCCTTTAAGAAAGGGTCAATGACCGCGCGCACGCCCTAATGCGCATGCGCGAGGCCCGTGTGCCAGAAGCCAGTCCAGGAAGCGGTGAGGAGGAAGCAGGAGCGCCCGGCTGGAAGTCCCACGTCGCAGAGGAGCGCCGGGAGCGGGGAGCTGGATGCATGGAGGCCGCAGGCAGGGACGAGGAGGCCGGGACCGGAGTGGTGAGCAGGGGACGCCGCCGGGGAGCGGGGAGCGGGCCACGGGGACCGGAGAACGGGACCAGGGGACCGGGAAGCGTGACAGATAGATGAATTCTATTAATTGTAGGATGGCGACTGGCTTCCTTGAAAATGTGCGGTATGTACCAAGAAAGTGGTGTGAACCTAGAGGTTCGTTCTGGCACTTGTAGTGCCATAGGTTTTGCTGAAGCGTTCACAGGGCCCAGGTTCACAGGTGGCTGGAGAGGTAGGTGGGTCTGGCCACATACATACCCCACCCAAGGGTGTGTATGACATGTGGCTGACAGGTCACATAATGTCAAATGGAGTTTTGTTTGTTTGGTACATGGTTCAGTGTGAGGAGGCTGTGTGTGAAGCCTCTGGGAAGAATCCTCAGTGTGGAGAGAGGATTGGAGAGTCCTGACCTGGACCGTGAGTAGAGGTTTGAAACCCCTGGAAGGAACCTTCTGAGGGAAGTGAAGGTTTATCAGCAAGGTAATAATGATAAAATATAACTTTTAATTATTCCATTAAAAACAGGGGAAAGAAACAAACAACATAAAAATGGTGATAAGCCTATACTGAATGTAATTGTTAGAAGCCGCAAGGTCAATCTGACCTGTACCAGTAAAGGCAAAAAGGCCCACTAAATCATAAAACAGTGCAGGGGCTCATGAAAGGGTGCCAATGATAACCCTAATAAATATGACATAAAATGGATAGATCTCACCGGTATAGCTTCATACTCTATTTTCAGGTGAAAGCAGGATCTCAGAGGGAGAGCCACTTATACATAGCTACCAAATGACCCCTCAAATGACGATCCAATGGTGGCGTACTCCAGTCTCTCTACGCGTTTCGTCACAAGGCACTCATCAGGGGAGCTTTTCTGGACATAAATAAAAAGTAACACACCTCTTGTGCAGAGGTAGACGCTAGACCAGAATGCAGAAATTCAAGGTTATAAATAGAGGCGGGAATTAACCATCGTTATCTCATTGGCTGTTCGGAGTCACGTGATCTTCGACACATAAGTGTCTACTGCGCATGCGCCCGCCGCGTGCATATAAAACATTATAACATGCAGAACATACAGTTCAAGGAGTGTATCAAATCAGGCGTGCAGATAAACGTAATGCACGCCTGATTTAAAAACTGTATGTGCCCAAATAATGCAATGTAGAAACGGGATCTGACGCGTGCGCATCCGACTCAAAAAGCGGGATATACAGCGCATGCGCGCCCGACTTGTAAACCTCCGCACAAGATGTTTCGTAGGCGGAGGGGACCATGCAAAAACATCACGTGAGGTGGTCACGTGGGTAAACAAACATCCCAGTAAAACGTCATATAGGGATGATAAAGATGCACACATTAATAACGCAGGCAATGTAAGTACAAAGGTCACGTGACATATAATGTTAATTAACCCCCAATGAAAAAGGGCAATAACAAAAATTAGGTCAATTCAAAACGGATAGCAGTAGTGTCCGCTGAAGACAAAACATTTTTGGCCTATATAGACCCAAAACAAAATTGGATCAAATTGGTGCTCATGGGTATTTATGACAAGTAAACCAGAGACAGGGGGAGGACAAAGATTAATGGAGATCAGAGGGAAGAAAAGTGTTAAATACAAAAAATGGATAACAACATCAGAGAAAGAGACAATAAAGGTGGGGACCAAGGACACTAAAAGAGGAAATATGAAGGGCCCTAAAACGTCAAACTTCTCTGAGCCCTATCTATACCCTACCTGACAACAGAGTTAACACATCCTAAAGTTTATAATGCCCCCGTTCCACGACGGCTCTCCCTAGCTGTCCTAATTCTGTCCCTAAATTAAAGGAAACAGCTATAGGTGAAGGTCTCATTGAGCCCTAATGGAGCCTGTGTCTTAAGTGTGAAAATCCATTTACTTTCTTTTGCAACACTCTCTGGTCCCAGTTGCCTCCACGTAAGCGGCGCTTCACGAGGTCTATCCCCATGAAGCTGAGACCAGAGACGTCGCCATTATGTGTGGAATTCATATGTGTCACCAATGGGGTGTCCCTCTTGTTGGCTATATCTCTGAGATGTTCGCCTACTCTTCTCCTCATCTTTCTGATGGTTTTACCAATGTATTCCAGGTTGCACGGGCACCTTGCTTGGTAAATAACCCCCTTAGAGCGACAGTTTATAAATGACCGTATGTCATATTGTCGTCCCGTAACGGAGCTATGAAAAGTTTTACCAACCAAGATGCGTGGACATGCAACACAACCAGAGCACCTGAAACAGGAAGGAATCCACGTCGTACAGGGAGGAGCAACAAAATGGCTGAGTACCAGACGATCTCCAATCGATCTCCCTCTCCTAAATGTACACAGGGGTCGAGGGCCGATTACATCACTAATGTCATCATCCCTCTGCAGCACAGACCAATGTTTGGTGAAAATTGACCTGATAGCTGAAGAACTGTTGGAAAAAGTAGTGATGAAGCGGGTAGATGGTTGTTCGGATTTGCGCGCAGATGGAACAAAGAGACTTGGTCTGTCTCTCAGGGTAGCCTCCTTAAAGGCTTTTTTGAGGACCCCATCCGGATAGCCTCTGTCCTTAAACTGACAGCTAAGATCCTTAGCCTGAATATTAAAGTCAATGGGATCCGAGCAATTGCATTTGATCTGTAAATATTGGCCCTTAGGGATCCCACTTCTCACAGATCTGAGATGATTACTGTCCCATCTGAGAAGTGCATTCATTGCTGTCGGTTTCCTGAAGGTTTTGGTTGACAGAGTGCCATCACTGTTCTTGGTCACCAAGATGTCTAAGAATGACAATTCCTGTTGGCTACATTGGGATGTGAACCCAAGTCCAAGAGAATTGTCATTCAAAAGGCTCACAAAGTTGGTAAAACTCGCAGAATCACCTCTCCAAATAACAAAAACATCATCGATGAATCTGGCCCAAAAAAACACCTTATCCACATCAAATTTGGAGTAGTCACAAAAAACCATAGTCTCCTCCCACCAGCCAAGGAGCAAGTTTGCGTAAGAAAGCGCACATGGGCTGCCCATGGCTGTGATTTCTGAATTGACACTCCCTTCCCTTAAGGAAATATTTAGCTGCTTCAAGGCCATCCCTGTGAGAAATGGAGGAGTCAATTCAGAAATCACAATGACTTGGAGGCAACTGGGACCAGAGAGTGTTGCAAAAGAAAGTAAATGGATTTTCACACTTAAGACACAGGCTCCATTAGGTCCATTTGAGTCGGGTGCGCATGCATGAGAGCCCGTTTCTATATTGCATTATTTGGGCACATACAGTTTTTAAATCAGGCGTGCATTACGTTTATCTGCACGCCTGATTTGATACACTCCTTGAACTGTATGTTCTGCATATTATAATGTTTTATATGCACGCGGCGGGCGCATGCGCAGTAGATACTTATGTGTCGAAGATCACGTGACTCCGAACAGCCAATGAGATAAAGATGGTTAATTCCCGCCTATATTTATAACCTTGAATTTCAGCATTCTGGTCTGTCGTCTACCTCTGCACAAGAGGTGTGTTACTTTTCATTTACTTTAAAGTTGCTGAGGCAACCAAACCTAGAGAGCTCCGAGACTAAATTCAGAATACTAGTGACTGGAGATGTAATATAAAGAAGCAGGTCATTAGTAAAGAGGGCCAACTTGTGCTCTCCTCCTCCGATTGTCACCCCCCCTATTGAAGGGTTGGTCTGATTGCCTCAGCAAGAAATTCCATGGTTAGCACATACAGCAGTGAGGAAAGTGGGCACCCTTGTCTGGTTCCATTAGCGATGCCAAACGGCTGGGATAGAGTGCCACTTATTTTTACTCGCGCAGTTGGCGACGCATATAGAGCTGAGTTTCTATTGACCATACACTCTCCCAATCCAACACTTTGAGTGCCAGAAACATAAATTCCCAGTGCACCCTGTCGAAGGCTTATTCAGCATTTATCGACAGGGCGCACATAGGGATACCCTTCCTTTTAGCCCAATCTACTAAGGATACTGTCTTGATAATATTGTCTCTCGCCTCTCTACGCGGCACAAACCCTACCTGGTCTGCATTGATAAGTGTTGGGAGAAGAGTTCGCAGCCTGTTTGCTATTAATTTTGCATATAATTTAATGTCAGTATTGATGAGCGAGATCGGCCGGTAACTACTGCAAAGGAGGGGATCTTTTCCCGGTTTATGAATTACTGTGATATGGGCCCTAAGAGCTTGCTGCGGGAATATACCTCCAGAGGATATGTAGTTACATAAATTAAGAAATATTGGACTCAAGATATCCACGAATCCCTTATAGTAGCCTGCGGTAAAACCGTCTGGGCTCCTGCCTTTTTTCGCCTTTTTTATGACCGCAACTATTTCCTCCAGAGTAAAGCCCCCATCCAGCTCAGAAAGTGCCTCGTCGGGTAATGGGGGGAGTGTTACGGTTGCAGTGGCACTGGAGACTATGTTCGGATTTCTTGCTACTGCACATGTGCGAGCACTGGAGACTATGTTCGGAATTCTTGCTACTGCACATGTGCAAGCGCTGGAGACTAAGTCCTATCTTGGAGCCATTGCACATGTGCGGGTGACATCATTGCTGACACGAGGTCACATGTCTCTGACACCTTCTAAGCTGATTGGCCGCTGGTCATGTGCTTGTGACACGTGGTCACATGTCTCTGACACCTTCTATGCCGATTGGTCGCTGGTCATGTGATTGTGACGCTTTGCTCGGTGATAGGCCAGTGTGATGTCATTGCTGTCGTTCTGGCAGTGGATTGGCTCTGGTGTCCTCCATCTTGGATGAGGCACAGAGTCTATATAAGACCCTGATGCACGTCGCCCGGCGCTCAGTCCTCTTGGTTCATGCATGAGAGTAGACGCTCTGTGCACGTCCCTCTAGGCATCTCTCTGTCTATGCTAGGTGAGCGCTACCGGCAGGGTAGCGTTCTTGTACCTTACAGCTTCGGCTGCGGTCCGTATCCTTACATCTTAGTGGAGCGGACATAGGCAGGTGCCTGAGGCACATGGTCCGGCTGGACCTTGTGATTCTACTCGTAGGTGGATGTTGCCGCTAGGGTAACGTTCCTTATACTGCGTCTGGCAGTTGTTTGTATCCTCGCACACTAGGGGAGCAAACATAGGTAGGAGCTTTGTGCGGCTTGTGCTGCTGTCCGTCTCTTTTGCACCACTAGAAGAGCGGACCTAGGCAGGTGCCATATCTAGTGGTTCGTGTCCTCGCACACTAGTGGAGCGAACGCAGGTAGGAGCTTTGTGCGGCTTACGCTGCTGTCCGTCTCCTCGCACCACTAGAGGAACGGACCTAAGTAGGTGCCATTTCACACTCACTGCTTTTGTCTCTGTGATCATTAACAGAGACCATACCACACACCCTCCGAGTAAGGGAGGAATTGCTTTATTTCCTAACTATATGCTTCTGTGAGTTTAACAGAGGCATTGCACTCTGCACTTGTGCTACTACTATTTACAGCGGCACACTTATATACTCTTCCTCACTCATTAACCTATCCCTTTTACGTTAATGCTAAATACGGTAGTCGCTGTGACTTTAACAGTACACGCCGTGATTGTCTCTAGTGTCACTGAGACGTATCAGTGTCAGTACTGCTTCCGTAGTACAAGATACCCCTTATCCTCTGCCATAGTCTGCAGCAGAGACTTTGCACGGTGGACCCTGACTGTCTGATATCCCTTTGGTTTTTATAATCAGACAGCCCCCGTAACAGGGAGTCTGTGCTGCCGGGGGTAATCTTCAATTTTTTCCTTCCTCTGGTGAGCTGGTAGGTCTGTATAGTTATGTCATATAAAGATTCATAGTATGAGGTAAAGCTAGAAATAATTTCTTGAGTGTTGTGTACTTTAGAACCTCCCGCATTGTTTATACAGTTAGGTCCAGAAATATTTGGACAGTGACACAAGTTTTGTTATTTTAGCTGTTTACAAAAACATGTTCAGAAATACAATTATATATATAATATTGGCTGAAAGTGCACACTCCCAGCTGCAATATGAGAGTTTTCACATCCAAATCGGAGAAAGGGTTTAGGAATCATAGCTCTGTAATGCATAGCCTCCTCTTTTTCAAGGGACCAAAAGTAATTGGACAAGGGACTCTAAGGGCTGCAATTAACTCTGAAGGCGTCTCCCTCGTTAACCTGTAATCAATGAAGTAGTTAAAAGGTCTGGGGTTGATTACAGGTGTGTGGTTTTGCATTTGGAAGCTGTTGCTGTGACCAGACAACATGCGGTCTAAGGAACTCTCAATTGAGGTGAAGCAGAACATCCTGAGGCTGAAAAAAAAAGAAAAAATCCATCAGAGTGATAGCAGACATGCTTGGAGTAGCAAAATCAACAGTCGTGTACATTCTGAGAAAAAAGGAATTGACTGGTGAGCTTGGGAACTCAAAAAGGCCTGGGCATCCACGGATGACAACAGTGGTGGATGATCGCCGCATACTTTCTTTGGTGAAGAAGAACCCATTCACAACATCAACTGAAGTCCAGAACACTCTCAGTGAAGTAGGTGAATCTGTCTCTAAGTCAACAGTAAAGAGAAGACTCCATGAAAGTAAATACAAAGGGTTCACATCTAGATGCAAACCATTCATCAATTCCAAAAATACAGGCCAGAGTTAAATTTGCTGAAAAACACCTCATGAAGCCAGCTCAGTTCTGGAAAAGTATTCTATGGACAGATGAGACCAAGATCAACCTGTACCAGAATGATGGGAAGAAAAAAGTTTGGAGAAGAAAGGGAACGGCACATGATCCAAGGCACACCACATCCTCTGTAAAACATGGTGGAGGCAACGTGATGGCATGGGCATGCATGGCTTTCAATGTCACTGGGTCACTTGTGTTTATTGATGACATAACAGCAGACAAGAGTAGCCGGATGAATTCTGAAGTGTACCGGGATATACTTTCAGCCCAGATTCAGCCAATGCCGCAAAGTTGATCGGACGGCGCTTCATAGTACAGATGGACAATGACCCCAAGCATACAGCCAAAGCTACCCAGGAGTTCATGATTGCAAAAAAGTGGAACATTCTGCAATGGCCAAGTCAATCACCAGATCTTAACCCAATTGAGCATGCATTTCACTTGCTCAAATCCAGACTTAAGACGGAAAGACCCACAAACAAGCAAGACCTGAAGGCTGCAGCTGTAAAGGCCTGGCAAAGCATTAAGAAGGAGGAAACCCAGCGTTTGGTGATGTCCATGGGTTCCAGACTTAAGGCAGTGATTGCCTCCAAAGGATTCGCAACAAAATATTGAAAATAAAAAATTTTTTTTTGGGTTTGGTTTATTTGTCCAATTACTTTTGACCTCCTAAAATGTGAAGTGTTTGTAAAGAAATGTGTACAATTCCTACAATTTCTATCAGATATTTTTATTCAAACCTTCAAATTAAACGTTACAATCTGCACTTGAATTCTGTTGTAGAGGTTTCATTTCAAATCCAATGTGGTGGCATGCAGAGCCCAACTCGCGAAAATTGTGTCACTGTCCAAATATTTCTGGACCTAACTGTACATGGGATATAGGTAGTTGCAATCCTGGGGTGAAAAGCTCTGGATAATAGTCTGCCACTTTCATCTCCCATATGATAAAACCTGCTCCTTATTCTGTCCCATAGGGATCTGGATCTCTGGTCCAGGATACACATCAGTTTCTGGCATTCTGTGTATAGTTGCTATTGTTACGTCACCGCCGGAATCTGCCCCAGCGACTTCTGCTCCGATCGCCAGGCGACGCCGTGTTCCTGCCGTGGATGGTGCTGGTGATGGGAGAGGAGTCGATGTCAGCGGCACCGGTGGGCGCAGGCTCCGATCATCCACTGGGCTGGGCTATCTTGGGATCTGCAGTACCGCTGGCTGACTGTGGGTGGCGTGTGTCTTCCAGCTGAAGTTGCCAGCGTTCAGCTACAGCCAATGGGAAGACACCACACCCTTCTTATTCCCCCTCCTGTCACATGACCACTGCCAGAGATAGTTCTGATTTCCTGGCTCCTGGTCCGCCCTATTCTGTTTTGTGATTCCTGTGTGCTGACTTCTGCGTGTTTTCTGACTACCCTTCTGGCTGCTGTTTTTGTACCTCGCTGCCCGATCCGGATTTGACCTCTGCTCCGTTTTCTGATTACGTCCTTGTCTGCCGATTATGTCCCTGTTCTGCTATTCCTGGTTTGACCCTGCCTGACGACTACTCTCATCGGACTGCAGCCTTCCACAGGTAGTGATCTCCTGGGCCCTGTGTAATTCCAAATCCATGTATAGGAGTTAAAGGGTCTCAGGGTTCTGGGGGTCCTGCTTAGTGAGTGACTTCCCTCTAGTCTGTCCATTACATCCCCCCTGAGTCTGTTGATCCAGGCAGGCATTACAACTATATACCAAGGGGGATAAGTGTTGTTTATGTTGCTTTTCTAGACTCGCTATGGAAGATAACAAATTTTTAATATCCTCAGCTCTTTCTTTTTTAATCCGAGATCCATGTGAAATAAAAATCCCTCTGGTTACACATTTCAATGCCTCCCATTTGATCGAACGCAAGGAAGAATCCTCCCTGTGGTCCTCTGTAAAATTCTGTATAGCTTGAGAAATCTCCGCTCGACACAAGGGGTCTTGCAGAAGACCCTCATTTAAACGCCAAGTCAAGCCCTGTCCAGCTCTGGGGCCCAGACTTGGGCTCAGGTAAACCAGTGCGTGGTCAGACCACAGGATGGATCCTATTACCGCCTCTACCTGAGTGTCTAGTAAAGAGTGGGATATGAAGTAGTCTATTCTACTATAGTTCTGATGAACAAGGGAATAGAAAGTGTAATCCTTTGCGTCAGGGTGTAGTACCCTCCACACCTCCACCAGTCTCAGGTTACGTGCCAAATTTTTCAAGTTCCTACCTATGGAGAGGGGGTATGAGGACCTATCCAAGGAGATGTCCATGCCAGGATTCAAAGGCACGTTGAAGTCCCCTCTCAATATTACCGGAGAAGGACCAGCGAAATCCTCAAGGAGGCGTAGGCATTCCCCATGGAATCGCTTCTAGAATTGGTACGCGCTGTACATATTCGCAATCACAAATCTGGAGTTCTTCCACGACACCTGGAGGAATATATAGCGGCCTGCAGGATCAATAAGAGATTTCAGGACTTCAGAAATAAAGGATCTGTGGAATGCTACTGAGACTCCCCTCGACTTAAACTCCTGATCAGTACTATTGAACCATGTCGGATAATTCCTGGTAGACAATTTGGGCACTGAATCTGTCCGAAAATGCGTTTCCTGTAACAATAATATTGCTATTCTCTGCTTGTGGCTGGAGAATGTTATTTGACGTCTCTTCTCTGGCACATTCAGGTCCTTTACATTATATGAAGAGAATTTTAATCTATCTACTGTATTGTAGTCTACAGTACTACTAGTCTGTAGTGTACTGTAGTCTAGTGGTAGCCATGCAGGATCAAGGCGAGCAGGAACCGACCCCCCACCCATGCAGGAAAGGAGTGAGATAAGAGAGATAAAGCAGAAAGGTGAGGGTATTAAAGAAAAGGATAAAGCAGGGTTCAGAGACAAGAGGTAAGCCCTGTGAGATATAAGTGCTATTTTAATATGGCCAATAGCCACTAGTTGCACCTAGAGGGGAGGAGGTGGAAGCCTAGCGCTTAGGAAGCCTCTACCGCACCTCCCCCTTCCTCGCCGCTAAGGAAGTATTACTATGTTAAATCCATTATCAGGGGTTGCCCGTTTAAAGGACAGCTCCGCGCGTAATGGCCGGTCTTATTGCACTTATAACAAACAGGCTGTCCATACCGCTCTCTGTTCCGTCCTTTATACGCCGGAGTCCCCTTCCTCATCCAGGGAACGTCCTCCGGGCAGTCGGCCAATTGGTCTCTCCCAACGGGGTAGCCTTTGACTTGAGCTAGCTACATTGCCTCCAGGATTCTCGCAATGTCGCTACTCAGCTGATGTACCTGTGAAGACAAACCACTTGTTCCGGAGTTGGCTCTGGCAGTGCCAAGGCAGGGGGCTTTACATGCAACGGAGAGGTTCCAGCTTGCCAGGATGGGAGTGGGGAGTCAGGAGCTTCCGGGGGCTGCAGGCCTGTGATTGCTCGCTCCTTCAATATAGCAAAGTCTAAGGTGGGATGTTCCAGGGCCCACAGCCGGAGCTGCTTACGTCTTACACTGATTCCAGGCCCTGCAGGAACTGCTCCACCAGCATCTTGTACCCCTCTGGCTCACGGATGTCGTTTATCAGTTTCACGCTTGCAGTCTCAGGGCATAATCTCTAATGCTGTCTTGGGGGCGCTGTTTGCAGCTGTAGAATCTCATCCTTAGCTCAGCTTCGGTGTGGGTCTCAACTCAAAGGCAGCTCCCAGCCGTTTAAAGATGGCGGGTATCGAGACCCAGTCTTCCTCAGTCCATGTCTCTACCTCTAACTCGGCAGCACCAGTCAGCTAACCGAGTACCACAGACGCCCGTTGCCAACCAGTCAGGGCACACATTTTGAGGACGTTGCAGATCTTCCGTTTGAACCCCTGTAGTGCATCGGGTCGGCCATCATACTGTGGGAGCCAGGCAGCGTCAGGCACGTAGGGCAAGGTGATCGGCATGATAGGCGTGGCCGCCTCGGGTCCTGGTGCCGCCGCTCCTGCGGCCGGAGCAGCGTCCGCCGCACCTGCGTTACCCTGGTTGGATGAAGGCAGCGCCGCCACGCTTCCATCGTCTGGTGCAGACATTCTCGCGCTCCCCCTTGGTTTTCGCTCACCACTCACTTCTGTGCTGTGGCCCTCTGGGAACTTCCGGTTCCGGGCTGACTCTCAGCACAAAGGGCGGGGCTTCGGCTTTGCGCGCTTTTGGTCAAGAAGATGGCATTTTGGCGCCAAAAGATGGCGGAAATGGTCGGAAACTGGACTCTTGACTCATGGTATGGATTTTCAAGGCGCATGTCACCCAGGTAAGTGGGTCCTGCTCGTATCCTGTTCGTGACGCCAGAATTTTGAGGTGTGCCGCCCCTGTGGAAGCAGCCGAGCTGCTCGGATCCAGGTTCGCTGTGGCTCGAGGGTCTCTGGACCCGAGGGTCGTGCGGCCACTCAAATGAACGGGGGTATTTACAGGGGAGTTGATGTATACTTCGTGACGCCACCCGTGGTGTACGGTAATTTGGGGACTACCGCCGCTGCCTTTGGGAGTACCCGGGGTGATGAAGTGGGGCAGCAAGGTGTTGTAACCCACCACGGGTAGGGGGATGCCCCAGGACTTGGTGAGGGGTGCCGTGGGATGCAGGGGTCACTCTTGTACTCACTCAGTTCATAAGCAGACACTGACACCGGGGAAACCAAGCCTCTGGGTACCGCTGCCACTGAGGGGAACTCGTCCGGGTCCCTTAGACTGGCATCTGCTGGTACCTGTGGGAAAGCAGTTGCGGCGGGAGGACAAGTGGGTCCATCCATCTGTAAGCTGAGCTAAACGTTCTCTTCCACCCTGCGGTAATTATTATTATTATTATTATAGCACCATTATTTCCATGGCGCTTTACAAGTGAAAAAGGGTATACATAAAAACTAGTACAACAATCATTTACAGTACAAAACAGACTGGTACAGGAGGAGAGAGGTCCCTGCCCGCAAGGGCTCACAGTCTCCAGGGAATGGGTGAGGGTACAATAGGTGAGGACAGAGCTGGTTGCTTAGTGGTGTACTGGACTCAGGGTTATTGTAGCTTGTAGGCTTGTCAGAAGAGGTGGGTCTTCAGATTCCTCTTGAAGCTTTTCACGGTATGAGAGAGTCTGATATGCTGGGGTAGAGCGTTCCAGAGTATGGGGGAGGCACGGGAGAAATCTTGTATGCGATTGTGGGAAGAGGAAATAAGAGAGGAGTAGAGAAGGAGATCTTTTGAGGATCTGAGGTTACGTGCAGGTACGTACCAGGAGACTAGGTCACAGATGTAGGGAGGAGACAGGTTGTGGATGGCTTTGTAGGTCATGGTTAATGTTTTGAACTGGAGTCTTTGGGCAATGGGAAGCCAGTGAAGGGATTGGCAGAGTGGCAAGGCTGGGGAATAGCGAGGGGAGAGGTGGATTAAGCGGGCTGCAGAGTTCGGGATAGATTGGAGGGGTGCAAGAGTGTTGGAAGGGAGGCCAGAGAGCAGGAGGTTGCAGTAGTCGAGGCGAGAAATGATGAGGGCATGTACTACTATTTTTGCTGATTTTTGGTTAAGGAAAACACAGATTCAGGAGATATCTTTGAGTTGTAGTCGGCATGAGGGGAAGAGGGCTTGGATGTGCGGTTTGAAGGATAGAGCAGAGTCGAGGGTTACTCCAAGGCAACGGCTTGTGAGACTGGGGAGAGTGAGCAGCCATCAACTTTGATGGATGGGCTTGGTGAAGAGTTGAATGAGGAGGAGGAAAGACAATGAATTCTGTTTTGTTCATGTTAAGCTTTAGGAATCGTGCAGAGAAGAAGGATGAAATAGCAGACAGATATTGTGGGATTTTTCTTAGTAAGGAAGTAATGTCAGGTCCAGAGAGGTAGATCTGTGTATCATCGGCATAGAGATGATAGTGAAAGCCATGGGACTCTATGAGCTGTCCCAGGCCGAAGGTGTAGATGGAGAACAGCAGGAATCCAGGAACGGAACCTTGGGGGATACCAATGGATAGAGGGTGGGATGAGGAGGTGGTGTGAGAGTGGGAGACGCTGAAAGTTCGGTCGGTTAGTTATGAAGAGATCCAAGATAGGGCCAAGTTTGTAATGCCCAGAGAGGAGAGAATCTGTAATAGGAGGGAGTGGTCTACTGTGTCAAAGTCAGAGGACAAGTCCAGGAGGAGGAGGACAGAGTAGTGTCACTTGGCTTTGGCAGTTAGTAGGTCATTTGTGACTTTAGTTAGGGCAGTTTCAGTAGAGAGATGCGGTCGGAAGCCAGATTGTAGCTGGTCAAAGAGGGAACAGGAGGAGAGGTATGAGGACAGTTCAAGATGGATATACTGTTCCAGTAGTTTTGAGGCATAGGGGAGAAGGGATATGGGGCGGTAGCTAGACACAGAGGATGGGTGTGATCGAAGCATGTTTAAAGCATGAAGGCAATACACCAGTTGATAGTGATAGGTTGAAGAGATGGGTTAGGGGTGGGATGTGGACTGCGGTGATGTTGGGGATGAGGTGCGACAGGAGCGGCTCAAGTGCACAGGTGGTTAGATGTGATCTTGAGAGTAGAGTGGAAAGATGATCTTCTGTCATGGGGGAGACGCTGGATATGGAGGAAGAGGGCTGAGTAGCTATGATGACGGGCTGTGGGGATTGTGGACCAAAGCTTGCTCTGTTGTCTATCTTCTGCTTGAAGAAAGAGGCAAAGTCTTCAGCTGAAATGAGAGGAGAGGGAGGTGGTGCTTGGGGACGGAGGAGAGAATTGAAAGTGTTGAATAGCTGTTTAGGGTTGTGAGATAGAGAGGATATGAGGGATGAGAAGTAGGTTTGTTTTGCAGCAGTGAGTGCAGACTTGAAAGTGGTGAGGGACTCTGTATATGCAATGAAGTGCTTAGTGGAGTGAGACCTTCGATCTGCGCTCAGCAATTCTGGAAGCCCATCTCAGTTCTTTAGTCTGGCTCGTGTGCCAAGTTTGCCTGTTGATTGTGCAAGTTTTGGTAAGTGTGAGGGGGGCGGTTGTTTCAAGAGCTGCAGAGATTGTAGTGTTATATAAAGTGGCTGCAGCATCTGCGTCATGTAAGGAAGTAATGTCTGTGAGAGGGAGAAGGGACTGTGAAAGTGAGTGTAAATCGAGGTGATTGAGATTTCTGCAAGGGTGCGAAAGTTTGTTATGGGGGGGTTGTGTATTTGGAGAAGAGAGGGAAGAGAATGCGAGTAGGTTGTGGTCAGACAAAGGGAGAGGTGAGTTAAGAGAGGTTAGATAGGGAACAGACACGAGTGAAGATGAGGGTCAGCGTCTGGCCATCTTTGTGAGTAGCTGAAGAAGACCATTGAGTGAGGCCAAAGGAGGAAGTGAGTGTTAAAAGTTTAGAGACAGATGAGTGAGAAGTGTCAGTGGGGATGTTGAAATCGCCGATGATGATAGTGGGGAGGTTGGTGGAAAAGAAGTGTAGTAGCCAGGTGGTGAGATAGTCAAAAAAGGCAGTGGCAATGACAGCCAGTTGGAGGTTGGAGGGGGAGTAGATGCGGACCGAGTGCACCTCAAAAGAGGGGAGAGTAACAGAGGGTGGCAGTGGGGTGAAGGAGCATTGGTCGGACAGGATGTGACTGCTGACTTCATGCGGCCTAACTGAGGAGAGCAGGCTGTCAATCAGCGAGACCCCGGTAGTTACACCCCGTCACCATAGCAGCCACAGAAAGGAAGAGGAAAGCGGGAACGAGAAAGGGGGAAGAGGAAGGGGGAAGAGAAGTGGGAAAGCGGGAAAAGGAGAGGAGCAGATGTTCTATTGACGTTAGGTCAAACCAAATAATAGAATCGCTGGCAGGAGCGTCTGGGACAGATCCCACAAGTTACTAACGACCGGACCATCAGTTCTTAACCCCTGAGAAAAAAAGAAAATAGTACCGGACAACAACGGTAATGCAAATTGGCAAAAAAAAACCTGAGGCAGCAAAATGTGAAAAACAAACTTTGTGTTATCTTAAAGGTCCCACAAAGAGTTTGTGATGTTTTTTATGCTACTTATTATCACTACACCAAACATACAGCGTCTTACAGATTCACACACACACACACTGCGCTTCTGTTATAACTCTGTAACTGTATAGCTCTGTAACTTCCTTTCGGATATTTGTAGACCGCTATTAAGTCTCCTCGCAGCCTTCTCTTTTGCAAACGAAACGTTCCTAGTTCTTGTAGCCGGTCTTCATATGACATGGTTTGCAGACCTTCTACCATCTTGGTTTCACTTCTCTGAACTTGCTCCATTATATTGATGTCTGTCTTGAATTGGGGCACCCAGAACTGTAGACAGTATTCCAGGTGGGGTCTAACCAGGGCAGAGTATTGGGGATTAATTAGGTCTCTTGCTCTAGATTCAATGGTTGTCTTGATACATACCAGAATTTTCTTGAACTTTTTAGCTGCAGCTCCTCACTGTTGTACCATGTTGTATCTAGGATCTACTATTACGAGAGGCTGCTGATAAGTCTTTGGTTTTACACAGAAAGAAACAAGATAGGATGATGAAACTTTACATTTCCACATACTCTTCACTGATGACAACACACTTCTTACATCGGTATTCTAAGTTCTGTAAGCCTAGCAAAAAGAAGGATTTCAGTTGTGCCTCAAACCAGGCATCCGTAGCAGCCATGGCATCAGAAATTATGTGAAATTTGGTACCCTTGAGGTGTTTCTTCAGGTTTGGAAACAGATGATAGTTTGAGGGAGCTAGATCTGGTGAATAAGGTGGGTTGGTCAACCAAGTGGAAGCCCAGCTCTGCCAGTTTTGCTGTAGTCGCTTGTGCAGTGTGAGCGGAGGCGTTGGCTTGCAGGAACAAGATTCCTTTGGACAGTTTGCAGCGCCTCATGGCCTTCAGAGGTGCCTTCAATTGTTCCAAAAGTTAAATATAATACCTCTCATTGATAGTGGAACCCTTTTGAAGGTAGTCCACTAGCAGCATGCCCTCCTTATCCCAGAAAACAGACATCATCATCTTACTGGCTGATTTTTGCACCCTGATCTTCTTTGTATGAGGAGAACCACTGTGCCTCCACACTTTTGACTGCTCCTTGTTTTCAGGGTCATACAAATAAATCCAGGTCTCATCCATGACCAGTGACCAGTCAATCCAGGATGTTCTTATCAATCTGGAAACGCTGACAACTGGCCCGGGAAGTTTTCACTCGCATGCTTCTCTGATCTGTTGTCAAACATTAGGGGACCATTTTGCAGATCGCTTCCACATGTCCAAATGTTCATGGATAATGACACAAACACGTTCATGAGATATCCCCATGATGTCTGCTATTGCTTTAGCTGAAATTCGTGCATTCTCCAGTATGAGGTTGTGCACAGCATCGATGATCTCCGGAACAGCAACCACTCTCGGGTGTCCAGGACGTTCCTCATCATTGGTGCTGAAGTGGCCCGATTTATATTTGGCAACCCAGTTCTTTACTGTGGAATATGAAGGGCATTGATCCCCCAATGTCTGCGACATATCACCATGAATATCCTTCTCAGACTTTCCTTGCAGAAACAAGAATTTTATCACTCCTCTGCTCTCAGTTGCTGTGAATATCGCATTAGGCTCCGCCATTTTGTTTTCCCACGTGTGTAGAACACTGTTGCCATAAGCAACAAACACAACATTTTGAAAACATATATTAGACATATAAGGCTTTTATGTAATGTAACATTCGTTACCATAGAAACAAAAAAAGATCACAAAGCCAAAGACTTCTCAGCAGCCCCTCATTCAGTGGAAACTGAGCTGTGGAGCAAGAGTCTAATCCACAGCGTCAATTTCTTTTACCGATACAGTGAGAACTATGTGTGGACTTTCCCCACAATTATAGTAGATGAAGAAAATCATCTCAAAAACTTGCCAAATACTCATGGTGTAAACGTGTAACCACAAACGTACACACAGTTCTACTACATACACATTACACACGCGACACTGCTCCATCTGCACAGCAGAGTCCTGCAGACACTGAGCAGAGCCCCCTGGAGCAGCCCCTGATCATGTGACTGATCACATGACAGTGACATCACACAGGTCCTGTGAGCACAGGCGGTGCAGACTCTGAGGAGGAGGTCAGTGCATGTTCTCCTCACCCCGCACTACACATGAGGGAGAGAGCGACAGACCCCGCACTACACATGAGGGAGAGAGAGCGACAGACCCCGCACTACACATGAGGGAGAGAGAGCGACAGACCCCGCACTACACATGAGGGAGAGAGAGCGACAGACCCCGCACTACACATGAGGGAGAGAGAGCGACAGACCCCGCACTACACATGAGGGAGCGAGAGCGATAGACCCCGCACTACACATGAGGGAGCGAGAGCGACAGACCCCGCACTACACATGAGGGAGAGAGAGCGACAGAGCCCGCACTACACATGAGGGAGAGAGAGCGATAGACCCCGCACTACACATGAGGGAGAGAGCGACAGACCCCGCACTACACATGAGGGAGAGAGAGCGATAGACCCCGCACTACACATGAGGGAGCGAGAGCGACAGACCCCGCACTACACATGAGGGAGAGAGAGCGACAGAGCCCGCACTACACATGAGGGAGAGAGAGCGACAGACCCCGCACTACACATGGGGGAGAGAGAGCGACAGACCCCGCACTACACATGAGGGAGAGAGCGACAGACCCCGCACTACACATGGGGGAGAGAGAGCGACAGAGCCCGCACTACACATGAGGGAGAGAGAGCGACAGACCCCGCACTACACATGGGGGAGAGAGAGCGACAGACCCCGCACTACACATGAGGGAGAGAGAGACAGACCCCGCACTACACATGAGGGAGAGAGAGCGACAGACCCCGCACTACACATGAGGGAGAGAGAGAGCGACAGACCCCGCACTACACATGGGGGAGAGAGCGACAGACCCCGCACTACACATGAGGGAGAGAGCGACAGACCCCGCACTACACATGAGGAGAGAGAGCGACAGACCCCGCACTACACATGAGGGAGAGAGAGCGACAGACCCCGCACTACACATGGGGGAGAGAGAGCGACAGACCCCGCACTACACATGAGGGAGAGAGAGCGACAGACCCCGCACTACACATGAGGGAGAGAGCGACAGAACCCGCACTACACATGAGGGGGAGAGAGCGACAGACCCCGCACTACACATGAGGGAGAGAGAGCGACAGACCCCGCACTACACATGAGGAGAGAGAGCGACAGACCCCGCACTACACATGAGGAAGAGAGAGCGACAGACCCCGCACTACACATGAGGGAGAGAGAGCGACAGACCCCGCACTACACATGGGGGAGAGAGAGCGACAGACCCCGCACTACACATGAGGAGAGAGAGCGACAGACCCCGCACTACACATGAGGGGGAGAGAGCGACAGACCCCGCACTACACATGAGGAGAGAGAGCGACAGACCCCGCACTACACATGAGGGAGAGAGAGCGACAGATCCCGCACTACACATGAGGAGAGAGAGCGACAGACCCCGCACTACACATGAGGGGGAGAGAGCGACAGACCCCGCACTACACATGAGGGGGAGAGAGCGACAGACCCCGCACTACACATGAGGGGGAGAGAGCGACAGACCCCGCACTACACATGAGGGAGAGAGAGCGACAGACCCCGCACTACACATGAGGGAGAGAGAGACAGACCCCGCACTACACATGGAGGAGAGAGTGACAGACCCCGCACTACACATGGGGAGAGAGAGACAGACCCCGCACTACACATGAGGGAGAGAGAGACAGACCCCGCACTACACATGAGGGAGAGAGAGACAGACCCCGCACTACACATGAGGAGAGAGAGACAGACCCCGCACTACACATGAGGGAGAGAGAGCGACAGACCCCGCACTACACATGAGGGAGAGAGAGAGCGACAGACCCCGCACTACACATGAGGGAGAGAGAGAGACAGACCCCGCACTACACATGAGGGAGAGAGAGAGCGACAGACCCCGCACTACACATGAGGGAGAGAGAGCGACAGAACCCGCACTACACATGAGGGAGAGAGCGACAGACCCCGCACTACACATGAGGGAGAGAGCGCGACAGACCCCGCACTATACATGAAGGAGAGAGAGCGACAGACCCCGCACTACACATGAGGGAGAGAGAGCGACAGACTCCGCACTACACATGAGGGAGAGAGAGCGACAGACCCCGCACTATATATGGAGGAGAGAGAGCGACAGACCCCGCACTACACATGAGGGAGATAGAGCGACAGACCCCGCACTACACATGGGGGAGAGAGAGAGCAACAGATCCCTCACTACACATGAGGGAGATAGAGCGACAGACCCCGCACTACACATGGGGGAGAGAGAGCGACAGACCCGCACTACACATGAGGGAGAGAGAGCGACAGACCCCGCACTACACATGAGGAAGAGAGAGCGACAGACCCCGCACTACACATGAGGGAGAGAGAGCGACAGACCCCACACTACACATGGGGGAGAGAGAGCGACAGGCCCCGCACTACACATGAGGGAGAGAGAGCGACAGACCCCGCACTACACATGAGGGAGAGAGAGCGACAGAGCCCGCACTACACATGAGGGAGAGAGAGCGACACACCCCGCACTACACATGAGGGGGAGAGAGCCACAGACCCCGCAATACACATGGAGGAGAGAGAGCAACAGACCCCGCACTACACATGAGGGAGAGAGAGCGACAGACCCCGCACTACACATGGAGGAGAGAGAGCGACAGACCCCGCACTACACATGAGGGAGAGAGAGTGACAGACCCCGCACTACATATGAGGGAGAGAGAGCGACAGACCCCGCACTACATATGAGGGAGAGAGAGCGACAGACCCCGCACTACACATGAGGGAGAGAGAGCGACAGACCCCGCACTACGCATGAGGGAGAGAGAGCTACAGACCCCGCACTACACATGGAGGAGAGAGAGCGACAGACCCCGCACTACACATGGAGGAGAGAGAGCGACAGACCCCGCACTACACATGAGGGAGAGAGAGCGACAGACCCCGCACTACACATGAGGGAGAGAGAGCGACAGACCCCACACTACACATGGGGGAGAGAGAGCGACAGACCCCGCACTACACATGAGGGAGAGAGAGCGACAGACTCCGCACTACACATGGAGGAGAGAGAGCGACAGACCCCGCACTACACATGAGGGAGAGAGAGCGACAGACCCAGCACTACACATGAGGGAGAGAGAGTGACAGTCCCCGCACTACACATGAGGGAGAGAGAGAGCGACAGACCCCGCACTACACATGGGGGAGAGAGCGACAGACCCCGCACTACACATGAGGGAGAGAGCGACAGACCCCGCACTACACATGAGGAGAGAGAGCGACAGACCCCGCACTACACATGAGGGAGAGAGAGCGACAGACCCCGCACTACACATGGGGGAGAGAGAGCGACAGACCCCGCACTACACATGAGGGAGAGAGAGCGACAGACCCCGCACTACACATGAGGGAGAGAGCGACAGAACCCGCACTACACATGAGGGGGAGAGAGCGACAGACCCCGCACTACACATGGGGGAGAGAGAGCGACAGACCCCGCACTACACATGAGGAGAGAGAGCGACAGACCCCGCACTACACATGAGGGGGAGAGAGCGACAGACCCCGCACTACACATGAGGAGAGAGAGCGACAGACCCCGCACTACACATGAGGGAGAGAGAGCGACAGATCCCGCACTACACATGAGGAGAGAGAGCGACAGACCCCGCACTACACATGAGGGGGAGAGAGCGACAGACCCCGCACTACACATGAGGGGGAGAGAGCGACAGACCCCGCACTACACATGAGGGGGAGAGAGCGACAGACCCCGCACTACACATGAGGGAGAGAGAGCGACAGACCCCGCACTACACATGAGGGAGAGAGAGACAGACCCCGCACTACACATGAGGGAGATAGAGCGACAGACCCCGCACTACACATGGGGGAGAGAGAGAGCAACAGATCCCTCACTACACATGAGGGAGAGAGAGCGACAGACCCCGCACTACACATGGGGGAGAGAGAGCGACAGACCCGCACTACACATGAGGGAGAGAGAGCGACAGACCCCGCACTACACATGAGGAAGAGAGAGCGACAGACCCCGCACTACACATGAGGGAGAGAGAGCGACAGACCCCACACTACACATCAGGGAGAGAGAGTGACAGACCCCGCACTACACATGGAGGAGAGAGAGCGACAGACCCCGCACTACACATGGGGGAGAGAGAGTGACAGATCCCACACTACACATGAGGGAGAGAGAGCGACAGACCCCGCACTACACATGAGGGAGAGAGAGCGACAGACCCCGCACTACACACGAGGGAGAGAGGGCGACAGACCCCGCACTACACATGAGGGTGACAGACGCTGCACTACACATGGGGGAGAGAGAGTTGTACCGCCCCGCGCTCGGCCGCTCGGTGGGTGTCTCGAGCGCCTCCGGACCCGGGGGTCACGTCGCTCTGCAAGGAGTTGCTGGCGATCTCGATGGGGGTGGTGGTTAGGTAGATGTACGTCCGGAGCCGTGTTTTGAGTTCGTGACGCCACCCACGGGAGATGGTGAAGGTGTAGACACCACCGCTGGAATTACGGGGCACCCGGGGGAGATGGTCGTACAGCAAAATGTTAACCCCTCCGTGGGCAGGGATGGTGGCCCCGGGACCCGTTTGGGGAAGTGTGTGGCGGCTGTGCAGTGCAGGGCGGGGCACGGTCGGATGGCACTGTTGTACTCACTATGGCAGATACACTGGAGTCTCTGGTAAACCAAAAGGATGGTGGTCGGTGCCCGCAGCCGGCTGCGTCCGGTCCCCCACCCGGTTGGTGGTCCCCGCCTTTCTCCTGCACCTCTTTTGTAGATTTTGACTGCCTGCGCTTCAGCGACGGGTGTCCGCTCCCCGGCGTGTATGTGTCGGGAGAGCACGTTTGCCCGCAAGCGCTGGCCCGTGGGATCTCTCTGCGTGTGCGGTGGCTTTCTTTCCCCCTCGTTGGGCTGTTGCCATCTTTTGGGTCTTGGGACGGGAAAGGACCTAAGGTCCAGACCTCAATCAGTAAATTTGACGTGGTCCAGTGGCTTCTAGACCTCGTACTGGGTCTGAGCACCCCTCCTGGTGCTCCGGTCTCCAGTTGGTTCCCCGGTTCGGTACCGGCGGGCCACTACCCTGTCCCGGTTCCTTACTGTTCCACCAGCCGTCTTCCTGGCTCCTGCCGGCGGCAACCACCGTCTGCCTGCTGGCCACAGGGTATCCGGGCTACGACCCAGATCCCTGACACACGTTTACTCCTTTCCAACTCCTCTCCTTTCAACTACTCCACTCTCCTCTCCCTCCTAACAGATCTGCCGTGTTTTCCCGCCTCAGGCTATCTGAACTCCTCGATGGGCGTGGCCAACCGCCTGGCTCCGCCACCTGGTGTGAACGTCAAGACCTGTGAGGGGTGACTCAGGGTTTTTAGGTTGGCTGTTGTTACCTTTTTAGGGGGACGGGTGTAATGCAAGGGCCTACCTGTGACTACCTGGCTAGTCCAGGGAGTCACAGAGTGACAGACCCCGCACTACACATGGGGGAGAGAGAGCGACAGACTCCGCACTACACATGGGGGAGAGAGAGCGACAGACGCTGCACTACACATGAAGGAGAGAGCGATAGACCCTGCACTACACATAAGGGAGAGAGAGAGTGACAGACCCTGGACTACACATGGGGGAGAGAGAGCGACAGACGCCGCACTACACATAGAGGATAGAGAGCGACAGACCCCGCACTACAAATTGGGGAGAGAGAGAGCGACAGACCCCGCACTACACATGGGGGAGAGAGCGACAGACCCCGCACTACACATGAGGGAGAGAGAGAGCGACAGACCCCGCACTGCACATGGGAGAGAGAGAGAGCGACAGACCCCGCACTACACATGGAGGAGAGAGAGAGCGACAGACCCCCCACTACACATGAGGGAGAGAGAACGACAGACCCCGCACTACACATGGGGGAGAGAGAGAGTGACAGACCCCGCACTACACATGGGGGAGAGAGAGAGCGACAGACCCTGCACTACACATGAGGGAGAGAGAGAGAGAGCGACAGACCCCGCACTACACATGAGGGAGAGAGAGAGCGACAGACCCCGCACTACACATGAGGGAGAGAGAGCGACAGACCCTGGACTACACATGGGGAGAGAGAGCGATAGACCCATCTCTACACATAGAGGAGAGAGAGCGACAGACCCCGCACTACAATTGGGGGAGAGAGAGAGCGACAGACCCCGCACTACACATGGGGGAGAGAGAGCGACAGACCCCGCACTACACATGAGAGAGAGAGAGCGACAGACCCCGCACTACACATGGAGGAGAGAGAGAGCGACAGACCCCGCACTACACATGGAGGAGAGAGAGCGAAAGACCCTGCACTACACATGAGGGAGAGAGAGCGACAGAACCCGCACTACACATGAGGGAGAGAGAGCGACAGACCCTGGACTACACATGGGGGAGAGAGAGCGACAGACCCCGCACTACACATAGAGGAGAGAGCGACAGACCCCGCACTACAAATGGGGGACAGAGAGCGACAGACCCCGCACTACACATGAGGGAGAGAGAGACAGACCCCGCACTACACATGGGGGAGAGAGAGCGACAGACCCCGCACTACAAATGAGGGAGAGAGAGAGCGACAGACCCCGCACTACACATGAGGGAGAGAGAGCGACAGACCCCGCACTACACATGGGGGGAGAGAGAGCGACAGACCCCGCACTACACATGGAGGAGAGAGAGCGACAGACCCCGCACTACACATGGAGGAGAGAGAGCGACAGACCCCGCAGTACACATGGGGGAGAGAGAGCGACAGACCCCGCAGTACACATGGGGGAGAGAGAGCGACAGACCCCGCACTACACATGGGGGAGAGAGAGAGACAGACCCCGCACTACACATGAGGGAGAGAGAGACAGACCCCGCACTACACATGAGGGAGAGAGAGCGACAGACCCCCGCACTACACATCGAGGAGAGAGAGAGCGACAGACCCCGCACTACACATGAGGGAGAGAGAGCGACAGACCCCCGCACTACACGAGGAGAGAGAGAGCGACAGACCCCGCACTACACATGGGGGAGAGAAAGCGACAGACCCTGCACTACACATGGAGGAGAGAGAGCGACAGACCCCGCACTACACATGGGGGAGAGAGAGCGACATACCCCACACTACACATGGGGAGAGAGAGTGACAGACCCCGCACTACACATGAGGGAGAGAGAGACAGACCCCGCACTACACATGGGGGAGAGAAAGCGACAGACCCTGCACTACACATGGAGGAGAGAGAGCGACAGACCCCGCACTACACATGGGGGAGAGAGAGCGACAGACCCCACACTACACATGGGGAGAGAGAGTGACAGACCCCGCACTACACATAAGGGAGAGAGATCGACAGACCTCGCACTAAACATGGGGAGAGAGAGCGATAGACCCCGCACTACACATGGAGGAGAGCGACAGACCCCGCACTACACATGGGGGAGAGAACGCGACAGACTTATTTTCTGGACCCATCAGATCCATGGCTACTCTTTAGAGTGATATCTCTATAATCAGAGGTACCAATGGGCTTCGAAAATGTGGCTGGTGACTGATCACCTAACACATTGGAGAAGAGTCACAATTTCATATTACGTCTTAGTAGACGCTTGGCCAATAAAACTGCTGCAGAATTTGGTCTAGGCTTTTTGTATGGCCTAAGTATTCGCCAATTATGTGTTGAAGGGCCAGATCTATTACATTACCACTCTGCGATAAGCCTGTTGTACCACCAATTGTTCTACCACCTAACCCAGTATTTTGTGAACTCAATACAACAGGTTACCTTAAAGCCTAGAAACACAGTATCCGCTCCTGGTTTTTGGTGTTCCTCATCAACAATTACCACATTATTTCTGGCCCAGGACAAAGTAGGGTCTTGGAGTTGTGCCATCCTGAAATTGTTACCAGAGATATTTAAGTTTGATAATTCGGGTCCCAACAGTAAGTCTTTTATATCACTTCTATGGGAGATTTCTCTCTTTCTTCCACTGTAATGTGGAGGCTAGCCCCACCACCGGCACCTCCCCCTTGAGGCCACAATGCTCTTATACTCGTTCTGAAGAACATTCTGTGGCTCTTACAGGCACTGTCTCATGTTTCTTAGGTGGCTCAACTATTGGCCATAGGGCAGAAAATATTGGAAAGTCCTTCCCAAACATCAGTTCATAGTGCAGATTCGCATCCATCCTCACCTCATGGCATTGTCTCCCTATGGGTGTATTTATCATCAAAAGGTGGTGGGTAGTCTTTTTCGTCCCCACGAATGTGGTGTACTGAATTCCTGGCCGGTGATCTCAGTAGGTCGGACAAGGTTATCTCGCACCAAGGTCATGAGGCTCCCTAAGTCCAGTAAGGCCACAAGCTGGGGTGCACTCTAACTCACCCTGACACAAATGTCCATCACTGGGTTCCTCTGGCATGTCCATCGTACAGACTCGTTTAGCATAAAGGGATTGCCGGTACCCAAGTTTTTGTCCAAGGGCTCAGCCAGTTGGGGACAGTTGGCTCAAACAAAGTCTAGCTCCTGGCATCACTAGCAGACTATGCGGGCCTGTTCTCTCCTGGATAAATACTGAACAGCCCTCCTGGGCTCTGCGCGACAGGTTGGTGGTGGGGACTAATGAGACTTTCCTGTCAGTACCTTCCCAGAGTTTCTCGGTAGCCCCTTACCACGCTATAAGGTCCACCATGTGGAGCCTATTATTAAAAACTGCTGCTGCCGAGTTGCCACCATCTCCTCAGACATTCCGGTGTAACAGGCCAGATTAACCTCGTCCCCAGACTATACCAGGTGTTAAGGTGGCCTAGGCCAGATTATACCCTAAGTATATTATAGTCTAGGCCAAACTATACCCCGAGGTATAAATTGGTTTAGGCCAGATTATACTCCTCCAGTCCAAAATATACTCTTGGGTTACAGTGACCCATTCCAGATTATACCACGGTATATTATGGCCTAGGCCAATTTATACCCCTGGTGTAGTTTGGTCTAGGCCTTAATATATCCTGGGTCTACACCCCTCCAGGGCAGAATATTGGTGTGTTCTTGCTGCTGTAGTGCTACAGTTTATATAGATGCACATACACAAACCATATACTGTATATATTAGGTGCTACTGTATACTACTTTCTATGACATACATAAACATACTGCAGCATACAGTAGTAGATCTAGAGTATGTTCACAGTGGGTGGATTTTGGTGCGAATGCACACCTATACCTCCCAACTTTTGAAGAACAGAAAAAGGGAGAAAGTATTCGTGCCGCGGCAAATTTTGACCACACACCCTAGCCACACGCATTTGGCACTGAGGGATTTTCAGCAGCTGCCTGGACTGTTCGTTCATTTATAGCAGCCAGAACTTGTCATGATGTCCGTTTTTCTCCGGCATCATGGGTGTCACATGGACCGCAAGGATGTGATCCGTGTGACACGCACCGGAGAAAACACACATGTCTGTGAATTAAAATGAATATCTATACTCACCTTCTCCAGCCCTGCTGTCTCTGCCGCTGCTGTCACTTGCTTCTGAACCCCGCTCATTATGCTCATTGTATATTTACTGTACTGCGAACCGGAAGCAGCAGCAGCAGGGAGTCGGCAGGATCGGAGACCGTAGATCAGCACCACGGAGAGCAACGCCAGGGACAGGTGAGTAGAAAGTTCCTGCTCTCCTTGTGTTATCACAGATAACATAAACACGGCACACTGAGGGCAATACGCACCTTTGACACGTCCGTGAAAAATGTGCATGATTTTCACGGACGTGTGAAAGAGGCCTAAGGGCGGCTTTGCACACTACGACATCGCAGGTGCGATGTCGGTGGGGTCAAATTGAAAGTGACGCACATCCGGCATCGCATGCGATATCGTAGTGTGTAAAGCCTTGATGATACGATTAACGAACGCAAAATCGTCGTAATCGTATCATCGTTGCAGCGTCGGCGTAATTCATAATTACGCTGACGCGACGGTCCGATGTTGTTCCTCGCTCCTGCGGCAGCACACATCGCTGTGTGTGAAGCCGCAGGAGCGAGGAACATCTCCTACCGGCGTCACTGCGGCTTCCGTAGGATATGCGGAAGGAAGGAGCTGGGCAGGATGTTTACATCTTGCTCATCTCCGCCCCTCCGCTCCTATTGGCCGCCTGCCGTGTGACGTCGCTGTGACGCCGCACGACCCGCCCCCTTAGGAAGGAGGCGGGTCGCCGGCCAGAGCGACGGTCGCTGTGTTTTGCGGATTGTTACGATTACAGGGACATCAAATATTCCTATGTTATTTGCTGATTTATGAAATGTATTTATCTTTAAAAAAAGTGCAATAAAAACTACATTATTCTATTGATTTATTAATAATTTAATTAGAATATAAAGAAATCTCTTTACCTCTCCCTGTAGAACACAGGACACAGAGATGCTGCTCTGTACAATGAACAGTGTCCTGTGTAATCTGCTGTGGAGTCTATCTATATCTAATCCACATCTATATAAAATCCTCTTGCTGATATCATCACAGTTTGTGGCTCCACAGCTAGGACAGCTAGGGCTGCTGTGATGTGTTTGAAAGTTGCTGGTTTGATTTGGGGGTTGAAAAATAAAATGATACTTTTGTCATATTTTTTTCTCATTTCTTTATAATAATTTTAAAGGAACAAAAGGATCTGACTTTTTTTCCCTTCACCTACATAGAGGCACAGTATATATCTATCTATGTCTCTATGTAACGGAATAATCTGCTTCTGACTTCTCTGCCTAGAATACAAAGGTCAAGAATACCAAATCCTCCAATGCCTTGCAATACAGGCAGTGGCTCAATGGTGGAGCTGCTACCTATAGATAAAGATCTCACTAGTGCATGAGTTCTAGCCTTGTCTGGTTAAACCAGAGCAGATGAAAATTTAATTTATGCACTGCTCTTGAGTTAATTTATTCACTGCACTGAGGCTCCTCATTGTACTGAGGAGAGGAGCCAGGACAAGAGCTGTGACAGCGGGTCTGTGGGAGAGAGCTCTCAAATTGGGATAGTCCTGCTGGATCTGGGACGGTTGGGAGGTATCCACACCAGACCTATACAATTTCATGCAGCTTTTGTCAGATTTTGCTCCAGTCTGCAGCAGATTTCACTCATTCATGTGAAACTGTGAAATTCGCTGTGATTCTGCACAAAAAAATCCATATTATTGGGATGCGGATTTTGATGCGGATTTGCTACTGATTTTTCCCCTGTGCACTTTAATTTCTCCAGTGTGAGTTCATGTTCTGTCCTGATAAGATATGTAAAGTGAACGTAGAACACCTTCAAGATCCAATTTTGACAACCATGGAAGACCAGCTTTTGAGATTCTACACTGCAACACAACAAAAGTACCCCCATTGGATCTATGATCGACCTCCAGAGAAACATGCAAATGCCAAGTCCCAGTTTAGACAAACATTTAAGCCATATCGAGCAGACAGAGGAATTATTTACTAAGGATGTTCTCACTAAAAGCAGACTGCCAAATATCCTGAAGGACTGTCACGACAACCCAATTTATGGTGACCATTTTGGCAGAGATAAAACATTAGCCAAAATCTCTGACCGTTATTACTGGAAATAAATGAAGAACGACGTTCACCAACATCTCAAAGCCTGTCAAAAATCTTTTGTTACAAGTCCCAAAATCAGCAAGGAAGCTCCACCACTCACCAGTATACCAGTGCCTGGAAAAGAATGGAGCTTAGTCAGGATTGATATGATCGGTCCTCTTCAGGAAACATCAAACGGCAACAAATATATAGTTGCTGCCACTGATCATTTCTCCAAGTGGACTGAAACAACAGCTGTTCCAGACAAGAGTGCCACATCAGTAGCAAATTTTTTGTACCCCATTATTTGTATGGACACTGATTAGTGACCAGCGAAGAGATTTCGTGAACTCGATCATCGACAACATGATGGTGCTTTTTCAAGCTGATCACCGCATTTCATCTGCCTACCACCCACAAACAAATGGTCAGCAGGAACATGAAAATCGAACACTCAAAGAATCTCTTAGTAAGCTGGTCAATTACCAAGGAAATAACTGGACTGGGACCAGTTCATCCCCGATGTTTTGTTTGCCTATCATACATCAGTGCATGCCTCAACCAAGTGCACTCCATTTGATGTCATGTATGGATTGAAGGCTAGGCTTCCTATGGACCTCAACCTATCAGAAAATGACACTGTGGACCTCATGTCCCTTTCAGATGATGCCAACCCTGATATGCTAAATACACTCACAGCCATTCTTCAAAAGCTCCACTCAACTGTCAGTACCAATATCCTCTCTGCTCAGGAACATCAGAAGCATGCCTTTGATCGCCGAAACACCAGCAATAAAGAAATGACTGCTGGCACCATCCTTTATATTGAATCAACACGATACTCATTGCATGAGTTCAAAGATGGAACCACGCTGGGTTGGACCCTACTTAGTTGTGGAATCCTTGACCAAGGGATGAGTAAAATTTAAGAACAATAAGACTGGCAAGATACTGAGCAACACCTACCAGCCTAGCAACCTTAAGATTTACCAGGATGAAGAGACTTCTCTACCTCCCCAGTCCCCTAATGACTGTCCCAGTGACTCTGCCACACCGAAACACAAGCAAATCAAAACTTTCAACCCACTACCAAGTTCAGGAAGGAAATATCTTACCACCACTCTTGGCCTTACGTTTAGTAGGGTTGTGCACTATGGATGCATAAGAGACAACTACTGCGTACATACAAAACCAAAGGTGATCGGAACTGCTACTTCTGGGCCACCAGCTATATCCTGACTGGAACAGAGGACAACCACTCTCTTCTCAGAGATAGTAATTCACCACATGAAAACTGACTTCTCCAAAAAAAACTACAGAGCTACTTTAATAAAAATGTGAATGAATATGTGAACACCTCTGGCATCTCTCATGTTGGAGAATGGGCAACTGATACAGAGATCATGGCCACAGCAAATCTGTTGAGTTGTGACATCATCATCCACACAAAAGTCGGTGACTCCATGGATTGGGTGACATGTCCTGCTTTAATCTGCATTTAAGAACAGAACATGCACTTTATTCTGAAAATAAGCATGATCATTTTAATGTTATCAGTGTTTGCCTCTGAACGTTTATATTGTAGTGTTCTGTCACCAGCCATGTGTACGATTATCATCTACCGGTACTCTCTGGAGCCAATAATCGCCCAATGGAAAGGGACCTTTATAAGTTGACGTTTCAGAACGTTATGACTAGAGATGAGTGAGTACCATATTATTCGTGATCGCTATAATCGTAACGAATACTTCGTAATATTTGTGCATTCGTTACAAATAGTGAGTACAAAACAAGTCAATGGGAAATGCGAGTAATATTATGGTGGACCCAACAAAGAGGTCTGGGGACCTGACGAAAAGGCTGAAATGGATGGAAAAGTTATGAAAAGGAATAGGGAGAGCCTGGAGAATATGCCTGCATGCATGTCTGACTGGCATATAATTTTGGGAATAAGGATGTCACAGTATTACGCCACTTATTCTCTCTTTCTCTTGTTCTCTTTCTGCAAGTGCTTCACACTCACTGATCACCGGCGTGGCGTGGCTTAGCTGTCACTGCTCCCGCTGTCTCTCATTCTTCTTCTCTACCCGCTCATTAGTTTCATACATATTCACTGCTTCTCCCGACCACTGGCGTATGTGATTGGTTGCAGTCAGACCCGCCCCCACGCTGAGTGACAGCTGTCTGACTGCAACCAATCACAGCTGCCGGGGGTGGGTGTATATCGTACAGTAAAATAAATGAATACATTTAAAAAAAACGGTGTCCGGTCCCCCCAATTTTGATACCTAGCGAAAGATAAAGCCACACAGTTGGAGGCTGGTATTCTAAGGCTGGGGAGACCCATGTTAGTGAGAGCTCCCCAGCCTAAAAATATCAGCCAACAGCCGCCCGGAATTGCCGCATCCATTAGAAGTGACAGTCCTGGCACTTTAGCGGCTCTTTCCTTTGCCCTGGTGCAGTGGCAATCAAGGTAATGAAGGAGTTTATGGCAGCCCATAGCAGCCACTAGGTTCTAGATTAATCATGGTAGGCGTCTGAGACACCCCCATCATTAATCTGTAAGTAAATAAATACAAACACCCAAAAATCATTTTATTTGAAATAAAAGACAAAAAAGCACCCTCTTTCACCACTTTATTAACCCACCATACACCTCTGCAGGTATGTGATCCGGTAGGTATATAATCCCATGATGGTCCTGGCTCTGCTATATCCAAACCTAGGGAGACCGAAAACATGTCCGATCTCTCCAGGCACCGGGAAACACTGACAAGAAGGACCCGACTGGCAGCAGTGACGTCACTCTCTTCATCGGAGTTCATAACCGGGTTCCCATGGTATGACTTCTGGTGACCTGAAGCACTCCGGCTTAAAGTTTGGGGTCATGCCCCGCTCCCTGCCAGGCCTTAAACACTGACAATGCCGTCCAGGGAGTGCGGGGAAGCCCACACCTCCATGCCGGCACTGCCACTGTTAAAGTGCTGGTGGGAAGTGGGACACGGCTCCGTACTTTATGCCAGAGTGCTTCAGGTCACCAGAGGTCATACCATGGGAACTGAGTGACGTCACTGCTGCCAGCTGGGTCCTTCTTGTCACTGTTTACCGGAGCCTGGAGAGATTGGATATGTTTTCAGTCTCTCCAGGCTCGGATGTAGCAGAGCCAGGACCATCGTGGGACCTCGTGTGGATTACGTCGGACCTGGGTGTTTTGAGGTTAAAAAAGTGTTGAAATAGTGTGGTTTTGTATTTTATTCCAAATAAAGGATTTTTCTCGGTGTATGTGTATTTCTTTTTACTTTTAGATTTAGTGATGGATGTTGTCATAGACCCCTTCCCATCACTAATTCTGGGCTTGATGACAGTTGTGCGTTATTAACCCTTCATTACCCCGATTGCCACCACATCAGGGCAATCGAGATGAGCCGGTAAAGTGCCTGTACTGTCGCATCTAATGGATGCGGCAATTCCGAGAGGCTGCTGGCTGATATTTTTAGGCTGGGGGGCTCCCAATTACGTGGGTCTCCCCAACCTGAGAATACCAGACCCCAGCTGTTGGGCTTTCTCTTGGCTGCTTATCAAAATTGGGGGGATCACAGGCTGTTTGTTTTTTTATTACTTATTTACTGTACGATATAGACCCGGCCACCGGTGGCTGTGATTGGATGCAGTCAAACAGCTGTCACTCAGCGTGGGGGCGCGTGGGGAAGCAATGAATATGTATGAGCCTAACGAGCGGGTACGGATAAAGAATGAGAGGCAGCGGGAACAGTATGACAGCCGCACCACAACGGTGATCGGTCAGTATGAATCACTTGGTGGGAGACGCTGGCAATGTAATGTGTGCAAAATGGCGGTGGAAGGTCTTTTATAGACCCTATCACGCTGTGCGGCAAGCCAATTACAGTAATGCCGTAACCAAGATGGCTGCGGGATTGCTGTGATTGGTTAAAAAGCCCAGCATGTTTAGTGGCTGCAAATCAGGCGCCAACCCTGCTGGGTGGGACATCCGAATATAGCGAGGCGAATACACCATTACTTGCTATATAATGAATAACCCAAATACCGCACTATTCTGCAAATAGTGACAAATACATTCGTTCATCACTAGTTATGACTTATATTATGAACAGTCAGGTTTTTCTGGTTGAAGTAATAAAAGTCTGTGTGTTTAGAGTGGTAAGATTTAAGTCGCTTAGCTTTCTCACTTTCCAGACAAAGCTGAACCCACAATAAAATGTTGAAAAATTAAGTAATTCTTGAATATATCACTCAATGGTATTCATATGCATGAAATTAGCTGTATGTCATAAGATATTTATATAGATACAGTAGTACCTAATATACAGTATATATATGGTGTGTATGTGCATCCATATATACTGTAGCACTAGTTAAGAATCAGCAGCAAAAACACAGCAATATTCTTGTCTAGAAGGGTATGGTCTAGCCTAGGCTACTTTACAACCCGTGGGGTATATTCTGGCCTTGAGGAGTATAATCTGGCCTAGTCCATTTTAACCCCTGGTATAGTCTGGGCAAGGAGGTAATCTGGCCTGTTACACTGGACTGTGTTTGTGACAGACTCTCTATCCAGGAGATATTTTTTCACTCTGACATAACTACCCCAAAAAATGATCTCCTGCCTCACTGCGTTTGTAAGTTTGAAGCAACCAAATGTAAGGGTAGGCAATGGCAGGGACGCAATAAAGAGGCGCACAGAGGTTCTCAGTTTAAAACTGTCATGGCCGTCTCCCTATTTTTTTAGAGAGTAGTGACAGCTTTACGACTGAAGCCTCTCATCTCCATTGTTTTGTTTCTCTTGGTGGTCTTACAGTTAGTTTCAGTTTTGCTGCTAGGAGCTTTCCAGCAAAGCATTTCAGTCGCAGCTGCTCTATATCCACACCCTTTTGTGTTTAAGTAGCAGGGTTTACCAGTAATCTTTGCTGATGATGAAAAACCATTTGTAATCTGGCTGCCTTGGTGGAAGGAGCTGCTGTGGATTCATCCTGAACTCATATCTTCTCCATTTTGGTTGTTATTCCCCTGTTTGTCTCACCTACCCTCTTGTTATATTAGTGCAGCAGTGGGCCTAATCCACCTAACCTTCACACTCCCTAGCCAGGACTATTGAAGGGTCTTCTCAGGGCTTCAGGTTCCTGCTTTGTGACAGGTGCGGAGCCTGTATAGGGTCTGGCTAGAAGTGCAGGGTACAGCGGCAGGTAAAGGCAGGAGAGGTCCCATCTACCCTCTCACTACTGCCAGGGCCCACTGATGTTATTGTATTCCTTGTGTCCCCCTTGTTTGTGGTGTTGTGGTGTGTTTTTGTTGTGCATCAGACATTTGTTGGTCTGAACGTGCTCGCCATGTTTAGAGTGTGACAAAAACTCAGTATTTTGTTCACACTAGTAACAAACAGAAGAAAACACACTTACTTCAGAAAGATATGAAAAGCAAAAGTCCAGCTTGTTAACCCCTTAACGACCCATGATGTACTGGGCAGGCCACAGCGATCTGCGCAAATATCAGCTGTTTTCCACAGCTGACATGTGTGCCTGATAGTCGCAGGTGGAATCGCTTCCACCCGCGACTATTAACCCCTTACATCTCACTGCCAAAATCTGGCAGCGAGATGTATATGCGCGCCGCCATTATGCTGACTTACCCCGCCCCCATCGGAAGTCACGTGACATGATCATGTTATTTCCGGTGGTTGCCATGGTAGCACAGGGCCATGTGATGATGCCTGCAGCTAACATGAGTCATTTACTCTCAATGCCGGAATACTGCTGGCATTGAAAGTAAAAGCAGCATATCTGCAGTTCTTAGCTCTGTAGCTGTGATCTGGAGATATGGCAGAGCGATCAGATTGCCGATCCCTATAGCCCCCTAGGGGAACTAGTAAAATAAAAAAAAAGTTAAAAAAAGTTTTAAAAAATTAAAAAATAAAAAACCTAAAAGTTCAAATCACCCCCCTTTCACCCATTGAAAATTAAAGGGTTAAAAAAATATACACATATTTGGTATCGCCGCGTTCAGAAATGCCTGTTCTATCAAAATCTAAAATCAATTAATCTAATTGGCAAATGGCGTAGCAGCAAAAAAATTCCAAACGCCAAAATTAAGTTTTTTGTTTGCCGCAAATGTTGCGCAAAATGCAATAACAAGCGATCAAAACGTATCATCTGCCCAAAAATGGAACAGGTAAAAACGTCAGCTCGAGACGCAAAAAAAATTAGGCCGTCACTGAGCCATAGATCAAGAAAAATGAAAACGCTACGCGTTTTGGAAAATGGCGCAAAACGTGCGCCACTTTTTTGGACAAGCTTGTGAATTTTTTTAACCCCTCATATAAAAGTAAACCTATACATGTTTGATGTCTACAAACTCGCACCGACCTCAGGCACCACAACGACACATCAGTTTTTTCCAATTTAAAGTTTTATTGGTTTTCAAAGGAAAGAGTACAACAACATTGCAAACCATTGAATACAAATTTGATAAACAAGAAGCCATCACGGTGGCTAAAGGCCACAGGCTCAGTAATCTTCACAACTGTCGTTGAGGAAATAATCAAACAACATGACTTACTAATAGAAAACAAGAAACCAAAGTAAAGGTAAAGAAGGAAGAACAAGGAAAAGAGTAGATCAGAAGTGGGTGGGGGAGACAAGAGGGGGAGAACCGTAGGGGGAAAGATGTGGATAGGAATATGTTGGCCGAGACTGGCGTCCCGTCTGTTGGGCGTGAACCTGAAAAGAATGAAAATGACTATGGAAGGTGTGGCTAGCTGAGGGTCTTGTTTACTGAGGGTCAACGAGGGCAAGAAACCTTGGGTCAGAGAGAAAAGATTCCCACTGATACCATTTAGAGGAGGCTTCCACTAGCTGGCCTCGCGATTGAGCCATTACCATCTCCATGCGGTGTATTACATTTACTTCTGTCACCCATTCCTCTATGGACGGGGGAGTAGGGTCTTTCCAATGTCGTGGGATTACTGTCTTGGCGGCCTGGAGCAAATGTCCGGTAAGAGATTTTTTATACACCTTTTCCGGTATTTTAAACATAAACAATAGGGCTGCCTCGGGGCGACTGGGGACTAAGATCCCTGTGACCTCCTGGATGCCCACCAGCACCTTGCTCCAGAAGGCCGCCAAGCTCGGACAATACCACCAGATATGGGCCATGGTACCTCCCTGTGCTCCGCACCGCCAGCATGTGTCAGGGATTTCGGGGCACCACTTATGAAGGGATGACGGGACCTTGTACCACCTGGAGAGAATTTTGTAGCAAGTCTCTTGCATTCTCGTTGCAACCGCTGACTTGTGGGTCAGGCGGAAGCATCGTTCCCATTGACCCCTGGAGAATGTCTGGCCGAGCTCTGCCTCCCAAGCAGCACAGAAGCGAGGAAGTGGTGTTTCTGCTGCTGCTGTCAAGATCCCATAAATCCTTGATATTGCATGTCTAGTGTCGGGAGTCCCTGTGCAGAGAAGTTCAAAAGGGGTTGGGGATGAGGGACAAGTTAGGTCTAGCCCCTGCGTGGTTATGAAATGTTTAAGTTGGGCATATTCAAAGTAGAACCGCATTTTGAAGTCTCTCTGCCCCACAATGTCCGGGAGTGGGAGAAGAACCCCTTCTGGTGCCACCTGTCCCAGTCTCAGGGGGTTCTGTTTTGAGCTTCCCAAGAAGTTATTAGACGATGCCCCTGGTAAAAAGTCAGGGTTATCCGTCAGTGGCATGAGGGGTCCCTGAGTCTGGAGCAGGCGCTTATTCCGTGGCATTGAGTGTACTGATTGTAATGTTTGTTTAGTGGTGTAGGACATTCCTATCTTATGTTTGGTAAGAAGTGGCCAGTTCCATGGCATGGATAGAATAGATAAGGGGCACAGGTCGTGTGCCAGGCGGACCCAGAGCTTCGATCCAGAGTTATGTAAGAGGTCTAAGACCCTTGCATGGGCAGCAGCCAGATAATAACGCCGACAGTCAGGCAGCCCCACCCCTCCCGCCCCCTTGGTCCTAGTTAGGACATTCCTCCCGAGTCGGGACCGTCCCTTGGACCACACAAATTGATTAAACAGGCGCTGTAACTTTACCCAGTACGACGCCGGGACATATACCGGGACCGTCTGGAGTAAGTAGAGCAGTCTGGGCAGGGCTGTCATCCTAAGGGCACTGATCCTACCGAACCATGAGAGGGTGCCTCTATGCCATACAGTCAGGTCCCTCTCGAGTTTGGAGAGAAAGTTTTGAAAATTAAGCTGGAAAAGTCTGGTTACATCAGATGGGATAGTGATACCTAGGTAGCCGATACTGCCGTGTGGTGGCCATTTGAAGGGGAAGTTTGGTTTTATAGCATCTACTGTTGCTTGGGAAAGTGATATGTTTAGGGCTTCAGATTTGTCAAGGTTGATTTTAAAATTGGACCATTTGCTAAAACGATTGAGTTCACGCATTAAGGATGGAAGGGAAGTGAGTGGGTTTTGCACATAAATAAGTAGGTCATCCGCGAAGGCGGCGCATTTATATTCTTGAGTGGCAACTTTAATCCCCCGTATGTCGGGGTTAAGCCGGATGGCCGACAACAGATGCTCCATGACTAAGATATAAAGCAATGGGGATAGGGGGCATCCCTGTCGAGTCCCGTTATGGATATCAAAGGGACTCGACAGGGTGCCATTAATCTTTAGACGCGCGGTCGGGGAACAGTATAAGGCCAAAATTTTAGATGAGAAGGTTGGACCAAAACCAACATGGGACAAAGTCTGAGAGATAGAATGCCAGGAAATTCTATCGAATGCCTTTTCGGCGTCTAACGATAACATCATCATGGGGATTTTTTGGGTGTGAGCATGTTGGACCAGGTCTAGGGTTTTTAGGGTGTTGTCCCTTGCTTCCCTACCAGGAACGAATCCTACCTGGTCCAAGTGCACCAGATCTGGCAAAAGGGGATTGAGTCTGTTTGCAAGAAGCTTAGCGTAGATCTTCAAATCCACATTGAGCAACGATATTGGTCTGAAGCTGCTACATGCGGTAGGGTCTTTACCAGGTTTTCGGAGCAAAGCCACATGAGCTGTCGTGGAGTGGGGAGGGAATGGGGTCTCATCTGATATCGCATTAAAAGAAAGGAGCATTAGGGGTGCTAACTGTTCTGCAAACGTCTTATAAAATTTGGCTGGGAATCCATCCGGGCCGGGACTTTTGTTACCGGGTGTGTCACGGATTACTGACAGAATGTCCTCAAGAAGAAATGGCTTCTCGAGGTCCTCAATTGTGGACTTATTAAGAGGTTGAAAGGGAGAGGGCATTGTAGGGGGCTCGTGGTCTATCTCAGGAACCCGAGGGGTCAGATTGTATAATTTGGAATAGTACGCATGGAAGGCAGAAGAGATATCAGGAGTAGCATAGAGCATCTCGTCTCTTGTATTTTTAATGCAGGGAATTAGAGTGTGAGCTTTCCCTTCCTTCAGTGCATTTGCCAATAGTCTGCCCGGCTTATCCCCGAATTCATAAAATTTCCCCCTTCCCACTTGCAACAGGCGCTGGTATGACGCATCCAACAATTTCTTGACCTGTAATCTGGCCTGCAAGAGGGCCTGTAAGGTGGTGGCTGATAGGGCCCGCTTATGAGCAAGCTCTAACCCCGAGACCTTGCGGAGGGCCTCTAATAGATTCTGGGCTTTTTCTTTTTTAATACGGGCTCCATGTTTGATGAAAGTGCCCCTCAAGACGCACTTCAGTGCCTCCCACTTAAACGTGGGGGCTGTGTCGTCTGCCAAATGATCCTCTGAAAATTGAGTGATCGTGGTCAGCACATCAGAAACACAGAGCTCATCCATGAGCAAAGATTCATTAAGCCGCCATGTTCCCGCAGGGGCTGGGAGGGAAGGAACCTCTACCTCACAGTATACTGGGGCGTGGTCTGACCACAATATGCTGCCTATTCCAGTCTGTCGGACCCAAGGGAGAGCATTGTGCTGTATGAAGATGTAGTCTATACGACTGTAGGAGTCTCGTGAGTGCGAGTAGAAACTATAGTCTCTATCTGACGGGTGTGTTATTCTCCAAGTGTCAAACAGCTGGATACTTAATAGAACCCTTTTGATACGTTTGATGGTGGTGTATGAAATGCTGGACTTCCCCTTGGAGTTATCTAATGTAGGGTCCAGAGTAGCATTAAGGTCAATACAGAGAATTGCTGTACCTCTAATTAGGGGCATCGCAGTGTCGGCAAGGCTAGCCAGAAAGTCATCTTGTCTCTGGTTTGGGGCGTAAGCATTTATGATTGTGAATGTTTGGTCTCCAGCTATTAGTGAGAGGATAATATACCGTCCCGTACCGTCTGATGTGCAGTTTATAATTTGATGTGGAAGAGACTTGTGAATGGCAATCGCCACTCCCTTTGAGCGGGATTCTGGGTTATCTGAAAATAACCAGGTTTGGTAGTACTTGTTCTTTAAGATAGGGGCGTGTCCCTGTTTGAAATGCGTTTCTTGAAAACATACTATTTTCACCTTGTGCTTGTGGAAGTGGTAGAGGACCTGTGCTCTCTTCTCCGGCACGTTAAGACCCTTAGCATTGAAGGAGGCGATTGTCAGGTTGGCCATCTGTAAAAGATTGAAGTGTTATAGGTACATGAGATATAAGGACGGACTAGCCCGTCTCGGCCACCATTTGGGGAGGGAGAAGGAAGTGTGAACTGTGGAAGGCAGATGAAGAGTAAAAAGAATAGGAGTTGAAGCAGAGAAAACAGCAGGGGTATAGCTCCCGCACAATACACTAGCTGAGAACAAACGTGCCGGGGGAGCTTGTCCGCCGCACCCGGGCAAGACAGAGGGTCCCGACCTACTTGGGGGAGGAAAAGATCAGACATAACCGTTGATAGCTCCGTAGTATACTGTTAACATTAGAGATTACCATAAACACTGGCGCATATAATCAAAAGTTTGAGTAATAAGGGCCTTGGGCACTCGGCAGGTTAGAAAGTAAAGTCTATGTACTTAGCTAGTTAAAGTTTACGATACATTGGGTAGTCCCCGATATCTTGACCTTTATCTCGGACGGCCCAATCTCCGGCCCCGAATCTCTCTCGGGGGGAGTCCCCTTGCATGAACGGGGGATGGATTTGCTTGGGGAGGGGCTGGGCGTTCCCTTGGGACCCACGGTTGGAGCAAGGTGGTGGGCCATTGAGAGATGGAGATTGGGGGTAGACCCAGGTTTGAGGTAAAGGATGGGAGGTCTTCTGGTGACCGCATTACCCACCATCTTGAATTTTTTTGTACCGACAGAGAAAAGGGAAAACCCCAACGAAACGGGAGACCCCTTTCTCTAATGACATCCAACAAGGGTTTGAGAACCGCCCTCTGAGCTAGGGTGTGTCTCGAAAGATCCGGCATGATGCGTATTGTAGATCCATTGTACGTTAGGGACTGTTTCTTTCGAGCTGCTTGAAGGATAGCTTCCTTTGCTGCAAAATAGTGCACCCTGCATACAATGTCTCTCGGGCGGGGGTCCCCTGGGTCCGGGGGGCGTAATGCCCTGTGGGCCCTGTCAAGTTCCAGGGGGGCCCCGGGTGGTCTTTTTAGTAAATTATTAAAGATTGAGATAAGGACTGAAGGTATGTCAGGAGGGGCAATTGACTCCGGCAGACCCCTGATACGCAGGTTATTTCTTCGATTTCTATTCTCTAAGTCGTCCACGTGCTGTTGGAGAGAGAATAGCTGCTTGGACTGAACCTGCAGTGTGGATTGGACAGATTGGATGTCAGCTTGAGATGTTGTTTGTTGGTCTGTAAGGACATCCACCCTTTGGGTGAGTGAAGAAAGGTCCATCCGTAGCTGGGCAAATTCTTGCTTACATTCTGCCACTACCTGGTTGGCCAGAGCAGCTATATCATTTTTAGTGGGCATTGCTTGGAAAAGGGACCGTAGGTCTGCTAAGGATGCTGGACGCTCTTCATTTATCACATTAGTGGAGAAAGATGTTGTGGAAAAAGAGCCGATAGAGTCCTGCAAAGCTGGGTCATATAGTATTTGTGAACTTCTAGAGGTGCTTATATGTCCTCCCAAGTGTGCTACTGTGGTAATCTGTTGTGGAGGGGTCCCTGGTGCCCTGGGCCCATCATTCCACTGATCTTTAGTGGTTGCCACCATGCTACCTCCTGGGCCCGTCGGGCTATTTTCCCTTGAGGAGCCCGTGGACCACCTCGCAGGGGGTGTATAATGAGGGGGCCCTTGGAGGTTCCCCCCAGTCTGGTCCTGGGGCCCTTGGATGCTGTAGGATCCCCTCTGCTCCACATGAGTGCCCGTATATGGCGATGTTATAGGGGGGGCCGTCAGGTAAATAATTGTGCCTTTTGCAAATGATGGGGGGCTGCCGTCGCCAGCCATGACTGTGCCCCTTCCCCCCTCCCCCAGTCCAGTTAACGCCTGCGGGCTGGAGATTTTGGTATGCGGTGGGGCCGGGGTGCCTGGGCTTTGTGTCCTACCTCCATCGGTGGTGCTGTTGACAACGCGGGAGACTGGTGACCGCGGGGCCCCCTCACTCTGGGAGCGCTGCTGTAATGGATGTTTCCCGAACGCCGCTCCAGAGCCTGTCTGCGTGTGTGCTGCAGGCTGAAGAGGCATTAGGCATCTGGAAGCGACCGGAGGTAAGTCGATGTTCTGCCGGCCACCGGGAAGTTCCATTCCCATCGCGGGCTGCGATGAAGGGGTAGCGGGCGGTGATGCTGCCGCTGAGGGGTCATCTTGCTGACGCTGCAGGGCCTGGTCTGGAAGCGTGCGGCGGCCATTTTGGAGTGGGGCCTCTGATTCATGTTGTCGGCCGCTCCTCCGCACATCCCCCCGCCCGTGACCGCCACTGCCGTCGGTGGTCACCGCGGCTCCCCCGGGACCCCGCGACTCCACTGTCGACCCCCGCCTCTCCACCGACGTCCTGAGGTCAGTTATCGGGTCAGCAGGCCGCGATTCTTGCTGCCTTTCCAGCTCGGGCTGCGATAGAGCGCTGGAGCCCCGTGGATTAGACAGATATGCCCCGATTTTGCCTTGAGCCATGGGGGCCTTCTTTGGGGTTCGTGCTGTGGCCTTTTTGCCCGTTAATTTGCCCATTTTGGAGTCTTGGGCCAGTGCTATGGAGTTCTGCAGAGAGGAGCTCGGAGAAGCTGCTTCCTCACTCGGCCATGTCCGGCTCCGCCCCCCCAACGACACATCAGTTTTACCATAGAGTGAACACGGTGAATAAAATATCCCAAAAAGTATTGTCCGATCACACTTTTTTTGCAATTTTTCCGCACTTGGAATTTTTTTGCCGTTTTCAGTACAATACATGTTAAAACTTATGGTTCCATTTAAAACTACAACTCGTCCCGCAAAAAAAAGCCCTTATATGGCAAGATTGACGGAAAAATAAAAAAGTTACGGCTCTCGGAACAAAGAGAGGGGAACCCCCCTCCCCGGAAAAACGCAAAATGCCCGGGGGCTGAAGGGGTTAAACAGCATAGCATAGGTCCTAGACATGCAGTCTGTTCAGCTATGACATTTCCACAAAACCTGCTTTAGATTTCCAGCCCATATATATAATATATATATATATATATATATATATATATATACAACCCCTGGCAAAAATTCTGGCCTCCACTGGCTCTGAGGATGTTCATTCAGTTGTTTTCTTTTGTTTAAAATAAGCAGATCACAGACGGCACAAACCTAAAGTAATTTCAAATGTCAGCTTTCTGGCTTTAGGAAACACTAAAAAAAAATCATGAAAACATAATGTGCAGCCAGTAACGGATACTTTTCAAGACCAAACAGGGGGGAGAAATTATGGAATTACTCAATTATGAGGAAAAAACTATGTAATCGTGAAAAACAAACAAACGAAAGAACACTCCAATACATCACTAGTATTTTGCTGCACCACCTCTGGCTTTTATAACAGCTTGCAGTCTCTGAGGAATGGACTTAATGAGTGACAAACAGTACTCTTCATCAATCTGGCTCCAACTTTCTCTGATTGCTGTTGCCAGATCAGCTTTGCAGGTTGGAGCCTTGTCATGGACCATTTTCTTCAACTTCCACCAAAGATTTTCAATTGGTTTGAGATCTTGACTATTTGCAGGCCATGACATTGCCTTATGCGTCTTCTTTCAAGGAATGTTTTCACAGTTTTAGGGAAGGATGCATTATCATCATGATAAATGATTTCATCATCGCCAAATATCCTTTCAATTGATGGGATAAGAAAAGTGCCCAAAATTTCAATGTAAACTTGGGCATTTATTGAAGATGTAATGACAGCCATCTCCCCAGTGCCTTTACCTGACATGCAGCCCCATATCATCAATAACTGTGAAAATTTACATGTTCTCGTCAGGTAGTCATTGTTTAGACAGGCAAATATTGTTTAACTTTTCTGTATGTAAATCCCATTTCCGTTAGGCGGTTTCTTGCAGTTCAGTCACAGACATTGACTCCAGTCTCCTCCCATTCGTTCCTCATTTGTTTTGTTGTGCATTTCCTGTTTTGGAGACATATTGCTTTAAGTTTCCTGTCTTGATGCTTTGATGTCTTCCTTGGTCTACCACTATGTTTGCCTTTAACAACCTTCCCATGTTGTTTGTATTTGGTCCATATTTTAGACACAGCTTACTGTGAACAACCAACATCTTTTGCAACATTGCGTGATGATTTACCCTCTTTAAGACTTTGGTAATCCTGTCCTTTGTTTCAATTGACATCTCTTGTGTTGGAGCCATGATTCAAGTCAGTCCACTTGGTGTAACAGCTCTCCAAGGTGTGATCACTCCTTTATAAATGCAGACTAACGAGAAGATCTTATTTGATGCAGGTGTTAGTTTTGGTAATGAAAATTTACAGGTGATTCCATAATTTTTTTCTTCATAATTGAGTAATTCCATAATTTTTTTCCCCGTTTGGTCTTGAAAAGTAACCATTACTGGTTAGCGCATTATGTTTTCATGATTTTTTTTAGTGTTTTTTTAGTGTTTCTTAAAGCCAGAAAGTTGCCATTTGAAATTACTTTAGTTTTGTTCTGTCTGTGATCTGCTTTTTTTAAACAAAAGCACACAACTGAATGAACATCCTCAGAGCCAGGTGATTCCATAATTTTTGCCAGGGGTTGTATATACTGCCGCTATATGTTATTATACAGCCAGCAGCCTGGGGTGGAGCCTGGGCGGAGTCTCAAGGGGGCCAGAAAGTTTTGCCAGTATGGGGCCCTGAAATTCCAGGTGGCAGCCCTGCGCTGCACAGCATGCTCTTCAGATCGGGTTCGGTCGGCGCCACAGCAAACTTACAGACTGCACATGGATCGAGTCTTTAAGCGCTCTGAGAAAATTCGCAGGTCGGGGTTTTATTTTTACCAAACTCTTCAGTCCTCAGTCTGGTTACACAGTGATTTACACACAGCAATAGATGCCGGTAATGAAGGAAGAATCAAGGTTTCTCCTCTCAGAAGCCAAAAAGCCCTTGTGTCCTGGAGTCCGGTCTGCACATCTGTGCTGTGATCTACAGAAGACGCATTTTATCAGGCATCTCAGATTAGCAGATTTATAGAATAACTAACAAAAGTCAGCACAGTTATTCTGTTGATTTAAAAAAAATCTTCTTTGTGACAATAATTGCTCTAAAGGCCCAGTCACACTAAACAACTTACCAGCGATCCCAACAATGATACAACCTGATAGGGATCGCTGGTAAGTTGCTAGGAGGTCACTGGTGAGATGTCACACTAGCGACGCTCCAGCGATCCCACCAACAACCTGACCTGGCAGGGATCGCTGGAGCGTCGCTACACGTGGAAGCATGCTGCGCTTGGTAACTACCAGCGCACACCACTTAGCGCTGCCTCCCTGCACACCTAGCCACAGTACACATCGGGTTAATTACCCGATGTGTACTCTGCTACGTGTCCAGGCAGCAGGAGCCGGCTTCTGCGGACGCTGGTAACCATGGTAAACATCGGGTAACCAAGAAGCCCTTACCTTGGTTACCCGATATTTACCTTCGTTACCAGCGTCCGCCTCTCTCACACTGCCAGTGCCGGCTCCCTGTTCTCTGCACTCCTAGCCACAGTACACATCGGGTTAATTACCCGATGTGTACTCCAGCTACGTGTGCAGGGAGCAGGGAGCCGGCACTGGCAGCGTGAGAGCGGCGCACGCTGGTAACAAAGGTGAATATCGGGTAACCAAGGGAAGGGCTTCTTGGTTACCCGATATTTACATTGGTTACCAGCGTCCGCAGAAGCCGGCTTCCTGCTCACTGCACATTTAGTTGTTGCTCTGTCGCTGTCATACACAGCGATGTGTGCTTCACAGCGGGACAGCAACAACTAAAAAATGGTCCAGGACATTCAGCAACAACCATGACCTCACAGCAGGGGCCAGGTTGTTGCTGGATGTCCCACACAGTAACATCGCTAGCAAGTTGTGCCTCAGCAGCGATGTTGCTAGCGATGTTGCTTAGTGTGACGGTACCTTTACTCTCTGTTAAAAAACAAATACAGAAGAAAATGTTTAAAAAAAAAACAAAACAAAAAAAACACCATTGATAAATCCCCCATCACTCCCTCTCTGAAGCTCCTGTGATCTTTGTCACTCCCAGTGTACATTGATTGAAAGAACATCGGCCGATGACTGATCGCCTGCAGCTCTCATGTTTGGAACTGACATTGGTTTAACCTCAAACCCTGAGGGGCTGCCTCGATAAGTAATTCATGTGTTCAATAATAAGAGGGAAAAGATCAGCTACCCTTTTATATTTTCTCAAATTTTTTCCCTTTTTGTTGTTTTTTTCATCATCCCATCCTCTTTACAATAAACGATCTTCCTTTGTTCTTTTTTCTATTTAGGAGATTTTTGCTGATTGGCCCAAGAAAGATGAAAAAGAACAAAGACCAAATAATGGAGAAAATATTAAACCTGAGTCTGGAGATAATCTTCCATCTTACCGGGGAGGTGAGAGGTTCTGATGTCATCACATTACACCATTATCTATGGGAATAAGAGAGGATATGACCGGGGAGGTGAGAGGTTCTGATGTCATCACATTACATCATTATCTATGGGAATAACAGAGGATATGACCCGGGAGGTGAGAGGTTCTGATGTCATCACATTACATCATTATCTATGGGATAACAGAGGATATGACCGGAGAGGTGAGAGGCTCTGATGTCATCACATCACATCATTATCTATGGGCATAACAGAGGATATGACCGGGGAGGTGAGGGGTTCTGATGTCATCACATTACATCATTATCTATGGGGATAACAGAGGATATGACCGGAGAGGTGAGAGGTTCTGATGTCATCACATTACATCATTATCTATGGGAATAACAGAGGATATGACCGGGGAGGTGAGAGGTTCTGATGTCATCACATTACATCATTATCTATGGGGATAACCGAGGATATGACCGGAGAGGTGAGAGGTTCTGATGTCATCACATTACATCATTATCTATGGGAATAACAGAGATTATGACCGGAGAGGTGAGAGGTTCTGATGTCATCACATTGCATCATTATCTATGGGGATAACCGAGGATATGACCGGAGAGGTGAGAGGTTCTGATGTCATCACATTACATCATTATCTATGGGAATAACAGAGGATATGACCGGGGAGGTGAGAGGTTCTGATGTCATCACATTACATCATTATCTATGGGAATAACAGAGGATATGACCGGGGAGGTGAGAGGCTCTGATGTCATCACATTACATCATAATCTATGGGGATAACAGAGGATATGACCGGGGAGGTGAGAGTTTCTGATGTCATCACATTACATCATTATCTATGGGGATAACAGAGGATATGACCGGGGAGGTGATGGACTCTGGAAATGTCTGTAGTGATATTAATGTCTCCACACTCAGGATTACACAGTAGTGAAGACCTCTAGTGATCGCTGTCAGGCCCCTGTGTCTGAAGGACGGGGAGGAACCCTGAGCCCAATCACGGGGCCTCCACCTCACCCCCGGATACATGAGGACATCAATGGCCAGAAGATCCTAGAACTCACCAACAAGATGATTGAGCTGCTGACTGGAGAGGTGACACTGCTGGGAATGCTGGGACATTATACAGGACAGCACTGGAGGATTCTGGGTGATGATGGTATCATTGTGTTGTCAGGTTCCTATAAGGTGTCAGGACGTCACCGTCTATTTCTCCATGGAGGAGTGGGAGTATCTAGAAGGACACAAGGAGCGGTACAAGGAGGTGATGATGGAGGAGCCCCAGCCCCGCACATCACCAGGTAATAGACAGGACTGAATACACCCGGCCTATAATTATCTGTATGTAATAATGATGTCCGTCCTGTCTGTGTCTCCTGCAGGTCTCTCCAGTACGAGGATGACCCCAGAGAGATGTCCCGCTCCTCCTCCTCCTCCACAGGACCCTCAGGTAGATGGAGATCTCCCCTATGAGGTGTAGACGGCTGTGACCTCCTTGTGTTCAGTCTTGTTTTCTCCTCCAGTATTAGATGTTTATACTTGTGTAATGAGAGCGGTGGAGACGGCAGGATCACAGCTGACCACAGACCTCACATGTCCGGATCTTATCTCCATTATTCCCGGGGACGTTTACAATATTTTGTTTTGCAGCTTTTGGATCCGGATAAAGATCTGAGCAATATTAATTCTCCAGAGAGAAATGTGAGGGGTGATCAGCGGATTAAAGAGGAGATTCCTACAGATCACCGCCCCGGTGAGTACAGACCACCCAATAACACACACAAGTCACTCATTACTATATTTCCGATCTTTGCTGTGTCAGTTTCTCCAGCGGTATATTAACCCTTCATGTAAAATACACATGAAATGTGAATGAATCTGTGATCCCGGTGCAGGTGATAACACGGGATGTGCAGTTATGTTATAGAGGAGAAATACAGCTGGACATGAATTCTGCCGATGTGAGCGAGGTCGAGGTCCAGCTCTTTCCTATTATCCGCTGTCAGGGCTGATGAGGGGTTTCTCCAGTTTAAGGCTATGTGCGCACAGTGCGTTTTTCGCGGCGTTTTTGCGCGTTTTTCGGGTGCGTTTTTGGCCTCAAAACTGCAGGACTTTGCTTCCCCAGCAAAGTCTATGAGTTTTCATTTTTGCTGTCCGCACACATCTGTTTTTTTTCAGCTGCGTTTTTGTGGTGCCACAAAAACGCAGCATGTCAATTATTCCCGCGTTTTTCACTGCGCTTTTCATCCATTGAGTTCAATGGGATGTTGAAAGACGCAATGAGAAACGCAAATAGCTGCGTTTTGGTGCGTTTCTAAGACCAAAAACGCAGCTATAAACGCAGGAGGTGGGTAGTAAAGTGACGTGTACAGGAAGAGGATTCCTTCTGTCAGTAAATACAGAAGAGTGAATCCTCCCGGTACCGTCACCGTCGCGTCCACCTCCCGTCCTGTGCATGTATGCTGCCGTGCGGCGCCATGTCTGGGCGGGAGGTGGAAGCGGCTGCGAAAACAAAAGTTAACAGTAAAAAAAAAAAAAGTTATACTCACCTGTCTGCAGACTCCCCGTGCCATGCCCGCTCCCATCTCCTCTCACGGTATCGCCACCCCCGCTCCGGCTGTGTGCAGACGGCCGGGAAACCTCCGATGGATGCAGGACCTGGCAATGGATCACCTGATGCAGTCACCTGACGCATCAGGTGATCGTAAGTATCGCGGTGACGCGGGCGCCCGGCCGGTATCAGCGGATGCGTCAGGAGACTTCATCCCTGATTACCGACAGCTGCTGCAGCGATCAGACGGGATCAGACTCCCGCCCCATCGCTGCAGGAGCTGCCGGTAATCAGCACAGACGTGAGTATTATTTTTTTTTTTTTTGCACCGATGCATCTGCTGATTGTATAATCGGCTTTTATACAATCAGCTGATGTGTGATGGGATTCAGCCCCTGGAACCTGACACATCATCTGATCGCTCTGCCTTCCAGCAAACCGATCAGATGATATTGGATCCGGATTGGACGGCGCGGGACCCTTGACCCAGGATTACTGCGGAGGGGGGTTTATTTCAATAAAGATGGCGTCACTAATTGTGTTGTGTTTTATTTCTAATAAAAATATTTTTCTGTGTGTTGTGTTTTTTTTTTATCTTTACTAGAAATTGGGCGAAGCTCACGTCATTTTTTTTTAAAATTATTTCATGAAATTCATGAAATAATGTAAAAAAAAAGGGCTTCCCTATATTTTTGGTTCCCAGCCGGGTACAAATAGGCAGCTGGGGGTTGGGGGCAGCCCGTACCTGCCTGCGGTACCCGGCTAGCATACAAAAATATGGCGAAGCCCACGTCATTTTTTTTTGTTTGGGGGGGCAAAGAAATCCTGCACACAGTCCTGGAAGGAGGATGCTGAGCCTTGTAGTTCGACAGCTGCTGTCTGCTCTCCTGCATACACTATTGGATGGAGTATGCTGAGCCTTGTAGGTCTGCTCCCCCTGACTCTCCCTCAAGCATACAGTCCTGGATGGAGCATGCTGAGCCTTGTAGTTCTGCAGCTGCTGTCTGCTCTCCTGCATACACTATTGGATGGAGTATGCTGAGCCTTGTAGTTCTGCAGCTGTCTGCTCTTCTGCATACACTAGTGGAGAATGAAGAACACATTGAAGAAGGAAATGACATCAGACCTTTTTTTTTTTGTTCACTGATAAAAAACGCATAAGGACGCAGTGAGCAAAACCGCAGCAAAACGCAGCAAAAAAACGCACCAAATCGCGGCAAAACGCGTGCGTTTTTTGCCGCATTTTTTCGACGCAGGTGCGTTTTTAGCGGCCAAAAGCGCAGCGTCAAAAAAACGCAGTGTGCGCACATAGCCTAAGGACTAATAATCCATTATCTCTTATTACACTCATGTCAGTGTGTGACAGATACAGAACATGGAGACATAAACCCAAGTAACAGGAGCGGATGGAGATTACTGCTCTGAGGATCGTAATACAGATGAGCAATCCTGACAATGATTGGTTCGGTTCAGGATCGCCAATCCTGCTTGAGATCGCCAGTTGGATCGTCGATTCCAGCCGAACCCATTAAATTCAATGCAAGGCAAAAGTGATTGTTGTAAAATTGTGTAGGGGTACTGTAAAAGAAAAAAATTAAAAAAAGAGTTGAAGCAGTACATACTTACAGAGTCTTCTCACTGCCGCAGCACTACTTTCGAGGCTGATAATTATCACTCATCTATATTCACTGCTTTCTCCTTCCACTAGCGTGTCTGGCTGCTGTTGGACCACGCCTCCACCCTCTGAGACTGCGTCTCAGGGTCTATCTCTGGATTTATACCAGCACAGATAAAGCCACAGCTACAGGCTGCAGCTGTTGCCGTGCGCATGTAACGGGGTGTCAGGGGTGCCTCGGGGCTTGTAGTCGTGGCCCCTTCTATCAGGCTTACCCCTGGTTCCGCCGTCACTATCGGGACAGGAGACGTCTTGGTGGGGCAGAGTGTGGTGGTGCAGATGTCGTCCGACGTATAAACACTCTCCAGGCATGATTCGTTGCAAATAAAAGACATTCTTTATTTCACAACTCTTTCCAAAACCGGCAGTTACAGATGACTTCACGTTTTCCTTAGCTGGGGGAAAGCCTGTCCTGACGTCTCCTCCAGTGGTGATGTGCCCGGCTACTCTGCTTCACCTGGCTCCCACTACGGCTACCCACAGACCGGACCCACACCGGTACTGCTTCGCACTTTGAGGTTCCGCCCGCTCCTTTTCTCTCCGGCTTCCCTATTCTTCCAGCTCCCACACTCTGCCCCTTCTCTGCTTCCTTTCTCCCGTCCCGGACACAACTGCCTTCTTGCTCCCACTTTTTCCTCAACAACACTACTCCTCCCTCCCCTTTCTGCTGCCGGCTCCTCCTACCACCTGTTTCTGTGAGACAGCCGTCCCACCCGGCCACTAGGGGGACCCACTAACACAATATAATAACAATAAAAACATTTTTATTAATAACAACGTTTCCGGGTAAACTTTGCTCCTTTGTAAGGGGTCTGCCCACCCCTTACATACCTCCCCTCTTTAAGCCTGAGCCTCCCGGCAAGGCATGAATCTAAAACTACACGTAAAAGGAAACAACATCATTTCAATGAAACTACAAGCAAGTTCACCTTTGGGCAACCGCAAGGGGCGCACCAGTCCGGCGCCCTGAGTTCCTCCTGGAAGCTCCCGGTCTTAGTCGTGCCCGGAGGCCGTTGGCAGGCACTCCCGGTCTTAGTGGAGTTTCTGCCCGGAGGCTTTTGCAGCACTCCCGGTCTTAGATCTTAAACGGCAGGAACACAACTCGAAAAACTTCTTCTTCTTAACGACGCGGAGGGAGCCCCTGGCTCAGTCCAGCATTAGGCGCTCTCCGGGCTCAGCAACTTGAACGGTTACAAACAGCACACCTTCTTCCGGCTCAAAACAACGCCGGTGTTTAACAAAAACAGGCCCGCCATCTTCCGGTCTTGAAAAGTCACTCCGGATGATATGCACGTTGCCATTCGGCTCGTTGGGCCTTCACGTACTCCGACAGGGACTGCCCGGGCAACCGGCGCAGCCTCCGGAAAGGTTCGTAATTGGCGGGTTGCTCCGGCTTGGTCTCTTCTACCCCCGCCGGGAGTGAGGGGGTCGCTGCACGGGACGGCTGGGGGCTGCCCATGACGATGACCGGATGAGTAGTTAGGTTTTGGTGGATAGCCAGCACCGCCGGGGTTCCCTTCTCCGGGTCAGCGCTCGGTCCGCGCAGGACTTCCGGAGCTACGGCCAGGGTGCGTCTCGGGTGGGAGAGCTCAGCTAGCACCGGTCTTTGCTGCGCCCGCCGCCGATACTGGCATTCCTCCCACTCCAGTTCTTGCTGCCATTGAGCAGCCTCTTGAGTAGTAGGCATCCGGGTTACGCCGACTGCAAAGAGGCCTCGGCATCCCACCTCTCGCATAAACCGGACCTTTTCTCCCGGATATAACGTGTGCAAACGTTGCGGCAGGCCTTCAATGTCCAGGTTCACCCTGTTATAGAAGTAGTGGTCGCCGATTTCCTCATCTTCGATAAAGCCATACCCCTCCTTCTGATTAAACTTTACCACCGTTCCTGTGGTACACTGTTGCTCGAACTCCGCACTCCGGGGACCAGCCATCATTTCCCAGGCCACGGTCTCGGCCAGCAGCCTCTCCTGTACCGGGTCCGGTTCTGGGGACGGGGACTTTCGTTGAGGCAGGGGTGACGGCTGTACTGGGTCCCAAAAGAAGCCCCAATTGTCCCTTTCTAGCTTCCGGGCGTGTGATTCTTCCGGAGCCGGAACTGGAACGGGTGTCGAGGGTCCCACCGCGACTGGCGGGGGTGTCTCCAGGTATGGGGTTCCCAGGAGCCGGTTCCCCGATGGCAGCTGAGCGGTGTACGTTGCTCGGACCTCGGTCGTGGTCTCTCCGGTCACAGCGTCCCACGTTGTAACCCAGGTCACTTTTGTGGCCCGTCCCGATCCTCCGGGTACAGCCGGCAAGTGAGAGGGAAATCCCTCCGCAGACGCAGCCGCAATCTGCTTCTGGTGGCTTTGGTCCAGACCAGGCGCGACCAACGCAGCTTGTTGTCCCTCGGGGTTCTCCATCTTGCCTGTAGTGCGTGTATCTGGTAAGGGCGTCAGGGTCGGTGGAGATGCTGGAGGAAGTGGAGGCGGGCTTGCTTTTCCCGCTCTTGGGTATACTCCACCCCCAGTCTCACACATCAGGTCGACCCCTCCGCGGCGGTTCTTCTTTTTCTCTGGAACACCGCCCACTTCACATGTCTTCATCCGTGCCCTGGGACCGGCACCTCCCCTCTTTGGGCGGAGTACTCCGAACTTCTTTTTCGGCACCGGCCAGCCCCAGGCTCTTCTTTTGGCGCCAACTTTTCGCGCGCTTTCTGTGTCCTTGAAGACAACGGCCATCTTGCCGCCATCTTGTGCCCGGTCCAACGCCTCAGGCACTACTTCTTCTTCCCACCAAGGGATCGGGACTCTTCTCCAATAATCCGGATCCTGTGCCCTAGGCACCACTTGGTCTCCGTCTTCTTGGGTCGGGACCCCTTGCATACAATTCGCATCCTGCCGACTACGCCACATATAACGGGGTGCCAGGGGTGCCTCGGGGCTTGTAGTCGTGGCCCCTTCTATCAGGCTTACCTCTGGTTCCGCCGTCACTATCGGGACAGGAGACGTCTTGGTGGGGCAGAGTGTGGTGGTGCAGATGTCGTCCGACGTATAAACACTCTCCAGGCATGATTCGGTGCAAATAAAAGACATTCTTTATTTCACAACTCTTTCCAAAACCAGCAGTTACAGATGACTTCACGTTTTCCTTAGCTGGGGGAAAGCCTGTCCTGAAGTCTCCTCCAGTGGGGATGTGCCCGGCTACTCTGCTTCACCTGGCTCCCACTACGGCTACCCACAGACCGGACCCACACCGGTACTGCTTCGCACTTTGAGGTTCCGCCCGCTCCTTTTCTCTCCGGCTTCCCTATTCTTCCAGCTCCCACACTCTGCCCCTTCTCTGCTTCCTTTCTCCCGTCCCGGACACAACTGCCTTCTTGCTCCCACTTTTTCCTCAACAACACTACTCCTCCCTCCCCTTTCTGCTGCCGGCTCCTCCTACCACCTGTTTCTGTGAGACAGCCGTCCCACCCGGCCACTAGGGGGACCCACTAACACAATATAATAACAATAAAAACATTTTTATTAATAACAACGTTTCCGGGTAAACTGTGCTCCTTTGTAAGGGGTCTGCCCACCCCTTACACGCTTATCATGGCGGTGTTTCAAAATAAGAGGAACTGAATGCAGCTTTTTTTTTTTTTTTTTAAAAAAAAAAAAATTAAATAATTTAAAACACCAGTGTGTGGTCCCCCCTAATTTGATATCTAGCCATGATAAAGCCCGACAGCTGGGGGCTGGTATTCTGAGTCTGGGAAGACCTATGTGTGACGCCCTAGGGTCTGTGGGGTACTTGATCCCAGGCATGCGGTGCGCAGGAGAGAATAGTCATGGTCATGGCCGTGGCTCGGTACTGTGGCCCTTGGGGTGCCAGCCCTCAGAAAAAGGGGTGAAAAATAAAAGTAAAAGGAAAAATAAAGATAAAAGAGTTCTCGACTACGCCACTTGCGGTGTGCGGCCAGGTTATTGAGGCCGCCACTTCAGGGTTCTGCTGGGGCTGATGGAGTAGTGCAGCTTAAGTGTTTTGGGCCCTCCGCAAGCAAGCAGGGACAGGCCCCAGCAGTGGATGATGGGGAACTGTCTCTGTGACTGCACGGGGCGATAAGGAAACAGTCCATACCAATATTGCAGTTTCAACTTGCCTTGTCTTTACTTGTTTTTTTTGGTGCTTGGACCCGCTGGTGCCAATTCCAGGTGTTCCCGCTCCCCTTGTTCTCCGTGCCAGCTGTGACCTGGGTTGGCTGTCCTCCGTGCACACTTGTTGTTGATGGGCTCCCGTGGCCTAGAGCTGCTTGGGAGTCCCTTCTCTTCAGTCTTAGTCCTATTGCAGGCAGCCTGGACTATTTAAGGGGTTCAAGCCCCAGTCCCCTCTTTGCTGCTGATGCTTCAGACTCTTTGGTTGGCGATGAACCCTGGAGATCTTCTCGCCTAGCAGATTTAACAGTTGACCATAAAGTGTCCTGCTGTCTTAGGATCTGCACCCCGCCTTGTGCGGAGTCCTGTGAGCCTTGGTTGCAGACTTCTACAGGCGTCCCGCGGTTCCTGGAGTCTTACACTACCACAGGTAACCCACGGTGCCTGAAGTCCTGGTTCTGTACTCCACAGTCCCTCACTCCTGCTACAGCACTCCGGTGTTACTTCAGGTCTTTCTGTGATTTACTCTCAAATCCGCTCCTCACGCTGTCTCACTCTCTGGAGACTTCTTCCTTCTCCTCTGTCTCACTGTCGACTCCTGTCTGCTCTTCCCTCCAACTCCCAATTGACTACTCGCCCCTCCCCCTCGCTGGGTCTCTCCCTACGGATTGGGTGGCTACTATCCAATCAGTGCCCATCCCTTTTACCTGTTGCTAGGCAGTCTTCCAGTCTGGGTTTGGGATTGTGTATGTGGCCTGAGGATGCTGGTGTGTTGTCTGGCACGGATATTCTGGGGTTTGGGTTTCCACTGGTTACATTTGTGGCACCTGGTACCTCAGGGGTGCTACATATGCATATTATAAGTGTTTAATGACAGCTGTGAGCTGCCACATTGCCCTGGATTAGTGATGAGTAAGACCTCAGGGGACCTCAATGAACTCAGTGACCTCACCTCAAAAGGTCCCCTGAGGTCAGGTTACCTACGGTCAGAGCTGAAAGGCTATGGGAACCTCCAGCTGTGACCACAACTAACCTGAGTGACATCACTGCACATCGCTGACGCTCACTCTCTGTCTGAAGCTCACAGTGGGCGGTCATTGTTCTATGGCCACGCGTTGTGTCTTCAGATCTAGTAGAGCTGGAATTGTTGTGGGATCTTGTGTGGATTACATCAGACCTGGGGTTTTTGAGTTAACTTGATGCTGCAGACACTGAACATTGTCCATCTTCCATGTGTCAGTAATGCCTTGGGCTGTATGAACGGCATCTTGACCCTTTGTGAAGTGGTTGGAAGAAGACAAAAGCGGTCGAACGGACAGAAAAGAGGGAGGCAAGTAGGTAGTTGCAGGTAGCTGGCTGCTACCGAAAGCTATCGACAAATCGTTAGTCGGTGACTAAAAGTAACCACCATGAACGACATGGAGGGGAGAAATTTTGAGAGTAGTGAGTCACATTCTCGTTCCAAGTCCGCCGCAGAAAATGCTCCATGTGCAAAATCTGAAAGTTAATCACACTCTCGTAGTGGATCAGGAGCTTCCAAGCCATCAAAGTTCCGTTCTCAGTCCAGGTCAAAATGTTGTTCAAGATCTCGACAACATTCACGTAGAAGATATTCTCTCTCTAGGTCTCGAACACATTCACACAAAAGGAGATAAAAAAAATAGATCATACTCTCCAGAATACAGACAAAGAAGAAGTCGAAGTCACTCGCCAATGTCCAACAGGAGGCACAATGGGAGCAGGGTAAACCCAGGTCCAAACACATTTGTCGGGGTCTTTGGTTTGTGCTTGTACACAACTGAACGAGATATAAGAGTCATCTTCTCTCGCTATGGCCCTCTCAGTGGTGTCATTGTTGTTTATGATCAGAGAAGTGGACGCTCGAGGGGATTTGCGTTTGTCTATTTTGAACGTATAGAAGATTCCAGAGAGGCAATGGAACTGGATGGCAGAAGGATTTGTGTGGACTACTCAATCACTAAGAGAGCACAGACTCCAACTCCAGGCATCTACATGGGCCGACCCACCCTTGGAGGAGGCAGTGGTGGCAGATGCAAAGATTACTCTGATAGAGGAAATGATCGAGGATATGATAGATATGAAGACTATGAGGACAAATACAGGCGACGATCACCTTACTACAATCGCTACAGATCCAGGTAAAGATCCCGTTCATGCAGCCCAAGACGTTACTGACACATGGAAGATGGAGAATGTTCAGTGTCTGCAGCATCAAGTTAACCCTTCTCTCTTTATTTAAGAGTTTAATACAATTTTTCTATTCAAAGTTTTCTGGGTCTTTTGAGGGTTATAAAGTGATGAAAGAGGGTGTTTTTGTATTTTATTTAAAACTAGCTGTTCTACCCGGCTTCACCCGGGTTAATAACTGCTGTTAACAAAATAGAATGTATTAACATTCCCTGGATAGAATGTATAAATAGAATATATTAACGCCTGGGATAGTAACTGTCTCTCTGTTTCTCTACCATTCTCTGTCTGTCTCCCCCTCTGTATATATCTCTGTCTCTCTCTCTATCTTTCCCTGTCTGTCTCTTTCCCTGTCTGTCTCTGACTGTCTCGGTCTCTTTCTCCGTATGTCTCAATCTCTTTCCTTGTATGTCTGTATATCTATCTCTTTCCTTGTCTGTCTATCTATCTCTGTCACTTTCTCTGTCTGTCTCTTTCCCTGTCTGTCTCTTTCCCTCTCTTTCCCTGTCTGTCTGTTTCCCTGTGTCTGTCTCTGTCTCTTTGTTTGTGTCTGTCTCTTTACCTGTCTGTGTCTGTCTCTTAACCTGTCTCTTTCTTTCCCTCTCTTTCCCTGTCAGTCTGTCTCTTTGTCTGTGTCTGTCTCTTTGTGTCTGTCTCTTACCCTGTCTATGTCTGTTTCTTACCCTGTCTGTGTCTGCCTCTTTCCCTGTCTGTGTCTGTCTCTTTCCCTGGCTGCATTGTGACACGACAACATTCCATATAAGGGCGTGGCTGCGCATTCTTCTGAAGTTCTGGCTGCACTGTGGCTCCCAGCTCCATTTGCTTTAATGGAGGCAGATTTTTTTGCGAATAACTGTAAAGCGCGGGGTTAAAATTTCCCCTCAAAACATAGCCTATGACGCTCTCGGGGTCCAGAAGTGTGAGTGTGCAAACTTTTTTGGCTGTAGCTGCGACGGTGCGGATGCCAATCCCGGACATACACACACATACATACACACACACACACACACATTCAGCTTTATATATTAGATAAAGGATTTTTTTCAGTGTTGGTGTTTATTTCTTTTCACTTACAGATTAGTAATGGGGATCTGAAAAATCCTCCCCATTACTAATCTAGGGCTTAGTGGCAGCTGTGGGCTGCCATTAACTCCTTATTACCCCAATTGTAATCGCACCAGGGCAATTGAGAAGAGCCGGCTAAAGTGCTGGGATTGTCACATCTAATGAACGGCTGCAGGGTGCTATTTTTAGGCTGGGGGGCTCAATAAGCATAGGCCTCCCCAGCCTGAGAATACCAGCCCCCAGTTGTGAGGCTTTATTCTGGGTATCAAAATTGGAGGTGACCGCATGCTGATTTTTTAATTTAGTTGTTCAAATATTTTTTTTTTTTAAAAGCCGCATCCGGTTCCTCTTATTTTAATACACAGGCAAGATAACTGCACCATTGGGGGCTGAAGTCTGTAGCCATATGCTTCATTTGAGATGGTGTCAATATACAGGGGAACCTCGCATGGCATTTTTAAAATGTATTTATTTATTTATCCTACACCAGCTAAATGCTGTCAGAGAGGGTGAGGGCGCAGTCTGTCTGCAGCAAATCAGAGACGCTGGTGGGTGGGGAAAGCAGTGAATATGTATGAGGGATAATTATCGGCTCCGGAAGTAGCGCTGCAGCCACCTGGAGACTCTGTAAGTATGTACTGCTTTAACCCTTTTGCTTCCTGTCCTTTTTTTTTTACAGTGGCCAATACTTGACATTGCTGTAATGGCAGGGAGAGGATGGTTTTTTGCCATGCGAACATTTACCGATCCTTGGCAAGATCACTGACTTTTGCAGTAAATGTTCTGATATCCGATCTGGCAAAAGATTTTAAAATGTTATGATCTTTGCTGATCAGGATCGCTCAGTCGGTAATGCTACTCACCAGGGAGGAGGAAGAGACAGAGATCGCAGAGCGTTATTATCACATAACAAATATCATGGTTACATGAAAGACGAGCGTCACCTCTTATATATAACCCATTGTGTTCTGAGAGGATGTCGGGGTCCAGCAATTTAATCCTGATATTGGCGGCGGGATTCTTGAGCGATTCTTCTACTGACATAATTTCATCAGTGAATGTGCAGGAGACGAGTTTAATAATAGGAGAAAGGATAACGTATTTCTAGATTCTGATTTTCTTCTAGGAGAGAAAATGTTCAGATTTATTTTCTTTTTAATCACAAGATGCTGAAATGTAACAAATCTCTCCTTGGTTGCTCATTTCTGTTGCTGACTCCAACTTATAGAGGATTTATGGAAAGAAAGGGGCTGCAGAGCGGTATTCTGTAAGAATTGATTGCTCCTGCACTGGCTCGCCTCCTCTTTTAGCAGCGCCTGGATCATCCCCCTCTGTAGCCCCTTTCCTTCCATGATCAACTGTTCCCTGCCTTGGGCAGTCGGAGCCAGCGGTCGGTGCAGCGGCTTCTGGAGGATTTTTCCTGGGCTATTTCCAGTGTTGTACCTGCTAGCACAACTGTAGACAATATTTTGGTTGCCGTGCTCGGCCAATTCAAACATGGAGTGCTGTCCTCTGTCCTTTTTCTTTTCGTAGAGTATTTAGACACTTAGTTTTATGGCATCATAAAGTATAATTCCTCTTATGTCGCCTTATATAAGGCAGCCATGTACACTCTGCTTGTGGTACCAGGTATGACATTCAGGATATAATCAATATTATTAACTCATTTTACTTCTAATGTGATTTATTTTTGGAATTATAGAAGAGTCATCTTGGTATTAAAACCATCACTATCTGGGCAGCACAACATTACTGCAGCCAGGGGCCTGAGTTTACCAGTGAAGATTTAATGTTATAGTGTTTAAAATTTACAAAATCTGTTTTATTCTTTTGACAGAAGATTACAGTATTATACAGTACACATATGAAGAGGAAGTCATTATCCCAGAAAAATCCTCAGCCTTTCACACCCAAGATCCATTATCTGATCCTACTAGACGATTTGCATCTCCTGAATCATCCCAGAATGTTCATGAAAATAAAAGCCACACAGGGGTTGTTCAACAACAAAGAACTCACACAGGGGAGAAGCCCTACTCATGTGATCAATGTGGAAAGTGTTTTACCCAAAAGTCAGCTCTAATTTCACATGAGATAATTCACTATGGAGAATTATTTTCATGTTCAGAATGTGGGAAATGTTTTATTCGGAAATCACATCTTGATGTGCATATAAAAACTCACACGGGGGAGAAGCTATTTCCTTGTTCAGAATGTGGGAAATGCTTTGCTCACAAATCTACTTTTGTTAGACACATGAGAATTCACACAAGGGAAAAGCCGTATTCATGTTCAGAATGTGCACATTGTTTTACCCTGAAATCAGGTCTTGTCAGACATCAAAGAATTCACACGGGAGAGAAGCCATATTCATGTTCAGAATGTGGGAAATGTTTTATCCAGAAATCAGATCTTCTAAAACATATGAGAGTTCACACATGGTAGAAGCCGTTTTCATGTTCTTTATGAGGAAAGTGTTCTAAGCAAAAGTCAATTCTAATTGCACATAAAAAACTCACACATAAAAAAATATCTATAACCTAAATTTTAGGATCACAAGAAAGCTGACATTTTTTCTATTGTTTCAGTCAAATCCTCTGATGACATCTACAAGGAGTCTGTATGTTTTGCATGTTCCCTCTAATTTCCTTCCACACTCCAAAGACTGATAGGAAATGTATAATGTCTGCAACAGCATACACAGGAGCAGTGTGAGTTCTTCTGATGGATCCACGCCTACCACATTAAGCCACACCCACATGACAGTTTCCAGAGCTGAGATCTTGGGGAGATTTTGATGTGACATCACATGAAGTTAGGGGATTCTCAGGCAGAGATAATGTTATCAGAGGAGCAGATTGTTTTACAGATGTATTTGTGAAAGGAAGGTATATACAAAAGAGCTTATCTCTCACACAGAGTTTTGCTCAAAGGATAGCTAGAAACCCCTAGGTTGAGAGCCAGTCTAGGTCTAAGGTATTAAATACTGTTTGTATAGAGTCTAGTGCATGGGTGCAAGGGAACACGGCAAACACAGGTTTGCTAAAGAGGTCTTGTATTACTTCATGCAAAAGCATGAAAACAAAACATGAAAAGGGTTAAACAGTTGCAAAGTGTAGAGGCTCGAAATAAGGTAAGCAGGAATGAATCCTCAAAGTTCAGCAGAAGTTTCTAGACATTTTTCAGAGTCTCTCTTATTTTCCTTGTAAATGTCCGTGGTAAAGTTGAAAGGTTCCTGTGAAAACACGAGTTCAAGGGATCTGAAGCCAAGAGGATGGCTGAAAGCTAGTCCCAAAGACTTCAGGAAATCAGGTTTAGACAGGCTGCACACAGGATTCAGAAGCACTGATCCATCAGCTGAGGTGGCTTAACCAGGTATTTGGCAAGAACATAGAAGCTGAGGAATCCATATTGACTGAGGGCAAGGTGTGGGCAGAAGAACAGGAAGCAAGAAGGCTGAATTAAAAAAATAGATTAAAGCAAAATAACAGAAAACAAGGCAAAAAGTTTGTAAACCTCACACTAGGAGCCCCAGTCCCCTGTGGTCTCCCCATTCACTGTAACATTATATACAGCCTTTACATATATTTTTGGCATGGACCCAGTTGCTGCACTATTAGGCAGTTGTAGACCTTGTCCCTCCAGGTAGTGAAATTAAAAGGGACAGTACAGCAACAAGTGCAGTCCGCCACATCAGAGCAACCCGCGTTGGTTGTCGAACCCAAACTGCCACTTCTGGAAAGTCTTTTTGGGTAGCGCAGTCAGTTTGTTTCCTTCAGGGAGGCATGCAAATTGTATTAACATCTTTGTCCCCACTCCTCTGATAGTGCAGGCGCTCCAGAGTGGGGACCCACAAGCACGGGTTTTTGCTTGCTCCTCAGGGCTAAGGTGAATGAGTTGTCTAGTCCTGTCCGGATTTTTGCCATTGACTCGCCACCTGTCTCCCAAGGGTTCTTTATGGAGTGTTTACAGGGTCTAGAACTTCGCATAGGGTACTCCATTCAGAGCTCACATTGTGTTATATGCTCAAAAACTTCCTGCACAAATTCTGTTAGGCTTCCCTTGTTTTGCATTACATAAACCTATTGTTGACTGGAAGACCCAAGACATAATTAAATGAAGCTCGTACTGTAATGAACACTATTTAGGGACCTGTATCCTGGCAATAACCACTAGTCTTCCAGATCCTCTCTCAGATTTTGGTGATGTATTCTCTGAGAAGGGTTGTCAGGAGCTGCCGCTGCACAGACCATATGACTGTACCAAATCTTCTCCTGTGCCTGTGGGTTTCTTCTTTGTCAAAAAGAAGGATGGTAGACTGTGTCCGTGTCTGGATTTCCATGAGCTCAACCATATTACGGTTCATGACCCCCTTATGCCGCTCATCCTGGACCTATTTAATCAGATTGTCAGTGCTAAATGGTTATGCAAACTCAATATTAGCGGGGCCTATAATCTGATTCAGGTCTGACAGGAGGATGAGCGGAAGACGACATTCAATACTTCAGAGGGTCACTTAGAAAATTTGGTGATGGCATTTGGTTTAAACAATGCGCCCTTGGTTTTTCAATACTTTGTTAATGCTCTATTTGCTCACTTAAGAGAAATTTGTGATTTTTTTTTTACCTGGATGAAATTCTCATATATCTACAAGATTTTGAGTCTCATATGAAACATTAGACAGGTTTTGCAAATTCTCAGAGAGAATAAGTTGTAAGGAAAATTAGAAAAGTGTGTCTTCGCTATTCAGGAACTTCTGTTTTTGGATATCATAAGTTTTGCTTCTGGTTTTAGGATGGATCCTTCTAATTTACAGGCTATATTGAAATGGGACCTTCCTGACAAATTTAAGGCGCTGCAACGTTTCTTGGGGTTTGCAAATTATTACAGAAAGTTTATTCAAATTTTCTCTGCCATAGCAGACTTTTGTTATCGGTCTGAGGGTCCATTGTATGCATTTGACTGTGTAAAAAAATGATTTGCGACAGCACCTGTATTAGTACAGCATGATGTTCTTCAACCTTTCGCGGTGGAGGTTGACGCATCAGAGATGGGGGTGGGGGCTGTCTTGTTTCAAGGTCCATCTGTTGGTAATTTGCATCCATGTACCTTCTTTTCTAAGAAGTTATCTCCGGCCAAATGTAATTACGATATTGGTAATAGGAAATTACCTGCTATCAAATTAGCATTTGAGGAGTGGCGACACTTTTTGAGAGAGCTATTCATCCTCATACTGTAATTACTGACCATAAAATTCTCTTTTATCTTTAGTTGGCTAAACGTCTTACACCAAGAAATACTCGGTGGTCATTGTTTTTCAATAAGTTTAACTTTCTCATAACTTATCGTCAGGGGTCTAATGCAAAGCTAATGCATTGTCCAGGAGTTTGCCAGGTGAGGGGGGAGTCTGTTCTCATCCATCAGAAGGGAGTGGTGGTATCGGCACTTATCACTGAGGTTGAATCTGAGATTGCGGAGGCTCAAGGTTAGGTGCTGTCTGGGGTTCCAGTTAACAAGTCATTGTTCCCCTGAATCTTCGCCTTAGGGTTTTGGGTTAGCATCATGATTCTGTCCTTGCTGGTAACCCTAGGGTAAAGGGTACTCTTGATCTCATATTGCGTCACTTTTGGTGGCCCAGAATCTAAAAGGATGTGGTGTCCTATGTGTCTACCACCAGTACGCACTCAAAGGCATAGCACTCCCATCTGTCAGGTTGTCTCCAGCCTTTCAGTGTTCCTGGACAACCTTGGACAGACATTCCATGGACTTCATTACAGATCTTGCTACCTCTCTCGGTTTTGTTTTAGTGGATAGGTCTTCTAAAATGATACATTTTATCGTTTTACCGTCATTACCCAATGCTAAGACTTTATCTCAGGTATTTATACATGAGATCGTCAGACTCCATGGAGTCCCGTCTAATATTGTTGCTGATAGAGGAACTCAATTTATTGCCAACTTCCATCCACAGTCTAATGTACAAACAGAGCGCATGAATCAGAATTTGGAGCAGTATGACATGGATGCAGTCCTTCAAGCTCATGGAAGTCACACAAAATATTAAATATGGCTCTAATAGCACCACAACTTCATTCACCGATGTTATGCAACACACCTTTGTATTAGAAGTTCATTATTTGTTTGAATTTCACATTACTTTCTGTGGGCGACAAAACTTTTGTCTTGCCAAAATCTGACTTTTCTGTGTTCATTAAATGATCAATATTTGAGCTTTGCAGCAACTTTATTTTCATAACATAAACCAAATTTAGGAGGGTTTCAGCTTTCAAAAAAGTAATTTATGAAACCAATGGATGAATTTAAAGTCAGGTTATAAGCTTTTATTTACATAACATGGATAAGTGACAGCACTTTTGTCAAGGACTGTATCTGCCTGTATATTTTGTAAATAATCTTGCACTGTTTAAGCAGTTACATGGGGCCTTTGAGTCTTTCCCCAGGGATAGTACCACAAGGACGTCCATCTTAAAGTGAGGAGGCATGTAGGGGTCAGTCCCTATAAAAGATTAAACTACACTGTGCTTTTAAGAGACAATGCTTCCCTTCGCTCTCTGTGCACTTGGACTAGCCCAAACCTCTGCAGTCTGTGTGTTAGTTTAGGTGGAGGTGGTGGTAAAAGTGCGGAGAGCGGAAAAGCAAAGAGAAAGCAGAGAGAACCAGAAGTGGAGTGAATCGAGACTTTGGTTTCTGGAAAAAAATCGTCTGGATGTCAGGTCTGGTGGTTCTGCACCTGAGTGGGTCCGTCGTGCTCCTACACGTGCTCTGGCTCCCCAACGGGTCACCCGTTGCCCTTCACTGGCCACGAGGGCGGGGTGTTACCATTGGAGGGAGGAGCTTGCACAAGTGTTCGCTCTGATCGAGCATTTTGTTCCCTGGGGGTTGCTGATGGTGTCGCTCAGGGGCCCTGGGACGCTGAGTTCCCTGGTGTAAGCTGTTGCCAGCGGATATGTAATGCTCTATGCTCTGACAGTCAAATGGTGGGAGGTTCCTTTCCATTCTCCTCCTCTCCTTCTGATGTTCTGTGGACAGTGGGTGGGGCATGGGCGTTACCTCAGCGAGTCACATGAGTTCAGGAGGCAGATTTACACATACAATCTGCCTTCCTTAGGTGCTGATTAATTCAGTTGTGTGGGTAGTTTGGCTGGTTTCCTCTCTGCTGGTTCTCTGAGGTTTCCTCTTGCATCTCCTGCTGTAGGGTTCAGCTTTATCTTTGCTTGCAACTGGGTTCATTTCCTATTTTATTACTGCTGTGGTTTCAGCCTTAGGTTTTGTTTCCTTTTCCATTTAGTTATTTTCTTGGTGTGTTTGTCCCACCTGCCGCTGTGTGACCGGTCGCCAGATGCAGTGCTGTTTGCAACATGGGAAGGGCTCTATTAAAGTCCCCCCTCAACAGGACTGGCAGGCGGGTGAAGGATATTCCTGGCTACTGCCAAGCGCGATCGACAGACTGTGCTTACTAGCATGCAGCAGGTCTCATCCCATATTCCCGCATTACACTGGATCAGCGGCCTAAAGAGATAGAGTGCGGTGACTGGTGACTGGGTCTGAGAGGATTGACAAGCAGGGAACAAGGGGTGGCATCTTCAGGCCAGACAAAGAAAGCAGGACACAACCCGATGAAGCCAGTGACCTTTCAACTCTGAAAAGAGAACATAAACTCTGCCTTAAAGGAGAGTGCACACCGCCAATTGAATGCGGCCAGTTCGAGAACAGGCCAAAGAATATGAACTCTTTCCCACGCTGCAGTACCGTGAGTGCAATACTGCTGTTCCTCTTACATTAGGGCTTAGTGCAGGCATCAGTAGTCAGTGCAAAATAACAGCGCAGTCCGGCTAGTGGAGGCCAGTTATGTATTAGAATAGAGTAGTCAATAATAATTTACCTCATTGTTAATATTGAACTGTTCACTGTAGTAGCTAGAGTGCCCCTTGTTGGGTGCGCCCCAGCTAGCCGTGATTGCCTGTTATCGCTGTTGCCAATATACAGATTGATTATATTCCCCCTGTAAAGAAGATGGCATATCAATACATGCCAGTCAACTGCCAATTATATATATTTATACACATCCTGACCTGAATCTGAAGAGGTCACTGTGTTCAGGAGAGGAAAACAATACCTCCATTCTGGTCCAAATGGTAAAGGGTGAAGGTTAGTTATAGGGAGGAAAAAGCCCCTGAGCAGAGCATGTCCCCTGATGACAAAAGTAATTCAGCTAGGGAAGTTGGTGGGCAATTGCTAGTTTTAGAGAAACTTCAAAGGAGGACCTCAGACAGCCTGACTCCTGGGTTAAAATTATAAAATTGGAATGTGAGTAGCTCTACTAAATATGGCAGGCATATTTCTGGACTGAGGACAGTGAGATGCACGTCACACATATTTTGCTTTAAATGTGGGACAGGCGTATCAGCCCATAATTAATAACTAGCCGAGGGAAAACAATAGACCCATCATGTTTCCTAGCTATAAATAGATAAAACCTATGTGAGAAATATGCTGAAAAATATGAGGATTGTGACTCATACATGTCACCCACCTGTCACATTTCATTTGCACACTCCTGCTCTGCAGCCACAAGAAATCATCCTGCTCTACCTCAAGGACCAAATGGGGTTGTGAAAAATCCAAAATGGGCAGTTCCTGAATAGCAGCAGCTCCCCTGCTATCCAGGGTATTTGGCCAGAGAGTTGGGCGGGCAACTTCATAAGCTTTAGAACCGAACTTCAAAGGACAGTCTCCATACTGGAAGGGGCTGATGAAAGAGTTACAATATTGAGGAGCATGTTGCTCCCACAGATAAGGCAGGTATATTTCCAGATACCTGACAGCAAGATGCTCATCCCACACATTTCCGCTAAATTGTGAGATATGCATAGCATTCAATAATTAATAACGCTCCAAAGGAAGCTAACATTGCGGAGGTTGTGTTCCATGAAAATGGTGTAAGCCTGGATATCTTTTTCTAGCACTTGTAGTGCCACAAGGCTTGTTAGAATTCTGTTCCACTGGGGCTAGTGGAAAGTTCCTGTCGACCTGTCAGGGTTGTGGGAAAGCTGGGTGCCGCGCCGGAGGTTGCGCGGCCTACTCGGTTCTACTCCCCATGCCTCCCTGTGCCCGCAGGGACAGTAAGTGTCAGTGCTGTGTTGTGCCAAGAGGACCTTATGTGCACCTTGGGGGCATGGAATGTCGCGTGTTGGCAGAAGTGACAAGGTCGTCTCGCATGGCTCCAACGTATTAGAGACATCAGGGTGGGACTGCGTGGTGCAGTTTCGTCAAAGATTGACAGGGTCGCCACCAAGCCAAGGCATGTCCGAGTGACCCCCCCGGCCAAGTTTGTGACAACCTATATCTTATTTGTAACTGCATTTCTGACCATAATCTTTGTAAATTTCTCTTGTATATATCGTTTTCTCATGTGCAATTACAATGATTAAATAATATATAATTTAATCCTTGGTTGTTCTTTTATCTTGATCTACGAATCCTATGTCCAACTATGTCCATGTGCTCGGTTTTGTATTACATGCTACATGGGCTGGTTTATGGCCCAATAAAATCCTGCTAGCAGACCAGGTCTGTTGGCATTTCGGGGTTGTGAGCAAGTGGAGTGTCTCATCAGAAGTTGTGCGAGCTGCTCTGTCTCCTTTGTGCCTCCCTGTGCCCATGTGAACAGGGGTTGTCAGTGTAACACTGCGCCAAGCTGACCTGACGTACCCCTTGGGGGAGCAGAAAATCACATGTTGGTGGAAGTGACGAGGTCGTATTGCATGACTTCGGCATCGGATTAGAGATGTCAGGGTGGGGCTGCGAAGTGCGGTGCCATAACAAATTGATGAACAGCGGGTGGATGTCTGCATGATATCCCCCGGAACAAAGCTAAGGAAATGGCCAATGCTATGGAAGAAGCAGAAGAGGTGGAAGACAGTATAGTGCGCGGCGATGAAGAGCACAGCCTAGGGTCCTGAAGGAGCCTGTCGCGAGTTGTCAGCCTTGCAGTGGGCAGCTCACCACCTGCTCATCCTTCCAGCCGTACAAGCTTGAATGCCTTCCTTCAAACTGTTTTGGCCCGTCACAAGGTAAGAGACTGTTATGGTCAGCGAGGGGCGGCAACTGTCTGGGGGTGGACCCACTGGACCATGCACCGAACTCCCCTGAAGGAGCAACCAGAAGCAAACCCCTATACAGGGACTGTGTGGCGCTCAGACAGAAGGCCTAAATGCATGGCAGGCAGAAACCGGAGGTGGTATTCTTTACAGATGGGTATAGTCACAATGTCCAGTGCAGGAGTGCACAGATGTGCCAGCAAAGAGGAGAAGGCTCAGACGTGACAGCACTGTAGTATTGGCTCAGATGTCACGGCACTGTAGTGATGGCTCAGATGAGACAGCACTGTGGCAATCGCTCAGGCATGGCGGTACTCTGGTGATGATTCAGACGTGACAGCACTGTGGTAATGGCTCAGACGTGGCGGCACCCCTGTGATGGTTCAGATGCGACAACACACAAGTAATGGTGGAAAGCAGTCTCTAGGATGATACAGAGGTTAGGAACAGGAGACTGGTACTAGGACACTACAGCAGGACTAGACACAGTAACGTACGGAGACCTAAGAACTAGCAATGCACAATAAGCAATGTTGCTCTGGGGCAAGGGAGGGGCTGCAGCAACCCTCGGGGCAGAAGAGGAGAGGATGGGGCCGCTGGGCAGGAGTGAGAGAGGATGCCGGAGCCTGGTATCATGCTCCCGGTCCGACCGTGCCGCCCACCACCCATCGCTCCAACCCCTGGGGTCCCTGCTCCCTGCCGAGTCCACTCTCCTGCTACCTCCTCCATACCTTTTCCCCGTCGGTCCCGGCTTTGCGCCACACACTCACTACAGCCACCTATGCTCCAGCGTCCTGCCTCTCCTCCTGTGGTCTCAGCTCTGACTTCCGGGTTCGGGTCCTCACACATGCACACTGGAGGGCGCGCACATGCACTCACCAAGACTTAAAGTGCCAGCACAGCTGTCCGGGATATGACTACTAATTAACCTTGGGTATTTAAGACTTCCTATTCCCCATGGCCAGTGCTTGTTCAACGTGTCCTTGTAGCTTGTCTGTTGTACCAGTTGTTCAGGTCTCCTATGCCTGTGCTTGGTGTAACTCGGTCTCTGCTTGCAGATCCTGAGTACCGTGCTAAGCACACACTCCAGCCTGATCCCTGTAACCTGCACCAGCCTTCAGTTCTGGACTTCAGCCTGATCACGTTAAGGGCTCATTCACATGACCGTTCGGTTTGTCCTGGTCAGTTCCTGTTTTTTTGCGGACCCACGGACAGAACCATCTTTTCAATGTCTTTTGTGTAGGATCGGATGGCACACGGAAGAACTTCTGTGTGCATCCGATCCTACAAAAAAACACATCGTATGCCATAAGTCCTATCCGTTATTATGGAACATGTCCTATTCTGTTCTGTAATAACGGACCGTGACTCATTACAAGTCAATGGGCCTGCAAAATCCCCGGAAGCCGCACGGAAGCACTTCTGTGTGACCTCCGTCGGGTAACCGTGCAGTCTGTGATCCCGCTCCCTGCCAGCCCCGTGGCTGCCCGCTCTGCAATATCAGCAGCTTCTCACACTGCAGTGCGGGCAGCCGCGGGGATAACGAGCGCTGCTGTCAAGAGGTTAGATGAGATCATTACCTGCTGTGACGATCTCCTGCACTCCTGACGTCAGCGCTGTCACTGCCTTCTATGCCCGCCGCGTTCTCATGTCATGTCTCGCGGGCGGCCAGAGACTGTCACTAGCGGTGATGTCACGGGCTCCCACGATTCTTTGCTGAGAACGCGGCAGGCATAAAAGTGACAGCGCTGATGTCAGGAGTACAGGAGATCGTCACAGCAGGTAATGATCTCATCTAACCTCCTGACAGCAGCGCTCGTCATCCCCTGCAGTGACCTGCGCTGACCTAATGATGCTCAGGTCACTGCACTACTCTCCCAGCCAATGGGGAACATTCTGTTCTTCATTGACTGGGACAGTGACTATGGTATGGATCGTCGTAGGACCCTCTTATTGGATTACCTCGGACCCGGATTTGATTGTTCTTTTCAACAAATTGGTGAAAGAGGGAATGGTTTGGGGAGTGTTTTTTCAAATAAAACTTTGTTGTCAATTTTTTCAATTTTTTTTATTACTGACTGGGTTGGTGATGTCAGGTATCTGATAGACGCGTGACATCACTAACCCCAGGGCTTGATGCCAGGTGACATTACACATCTGGCACCAACCCCATATATTACCCCGTTTGCCACCGCGCCTGGGCAATGGGATGAGTTTGGGCGAAGCACCAGAATTGGCACATCTAATGGATTCGCCACTTCTGGGGCGGCTGTAGCCTGCTATTTTTAGGCTGGGGAGTATCCAATAACAGTGGACCTCCCTAGTCTGAGAATACCAGACCAGCTGTCTGCTTTACCTTGGCTGATGATCCAACTTGGGGGGACCCCACGTTTTTTGTTTTAAATTTAAATTAATTTAAAATGACAGCGTGGGGTGCCCTCTGTTTTGGATTACCAGCCAAGATGAAGCTGCCAGCTATGGTTTGCAGGCTGCAGCCATTTGCTTTACCCTAGCTGGCTACAAAATTCAAGGCTAAGTACCCTTTAGTGCCACATGAAAGTCACAAAAGGGTGCCAGCTTAGAATATGCAGGGGGGTGGGACATTATATATGTCTTTCTCATCTATCTATCTATCCATCTATCTATCCCTTCATTCATTCATTCATTCATTCCTCTATCTCTCTGTCTCTATATCTATCTATCCATCTCTATATCTACTCATCTATCTTTCTTGCTGCTTCTGTTTTTTGCTGTTCGCAAAAAAAACGGAAGGCACACGGATGACACACGGACCGTATATAGAACGGAACGGATGCCACACGGATGCATGCGTGAAAAAAATGGACCGTTTTTTTGCGGCCCGCAAAAACGGAACGGTCATGTGAATGTAGCCTAACCTGCACCAGTCTCTGCTTCTGGACTTCAGCCTAATCCCTGTGACCTGCACCAGTCTTCAGTTCTGGACTTCTGCCTGATCCCATTAACCTGTACATGGTTCAGATTGGATCCTGTATCTATAAGACTTTATCCTGTGAATCCTGCTGTTCCCGGCTTCCGTGCATCTAGGCCCTCTGGGGTTACGCCCGACAGTCCCTGTATAGAGGTTCACTCGAGGCGGCGCCACAGGGGAGTCCGGTGCACAGTACAGTGGGTCCACTCCCAAGACTATCGTTACACCTGGGAGCGGAGGCATGCGGGAATACTGTGCTTGGACCGGACAGGTGAGAGTGGGGGAACCCCTGCTGAGGCTTGGGAGTGGGGACATGTGGGGATACCACGCTGGGACTGGGAGAGGTTGTTACAGAGACCGAGACACCTACAGAGACAGGATCCTCGTGGCAGAGCGGGAATGTCTGGCAGAGCGTGAGGCCACAGAGCGCCTGCGTTGTGCAGAGAATGAAGCCGTGAAGCGCAGGGCAGATTGTGAGGCAGAGCTTGAGGCTGCAGAGCGTCACGCATAGCGTGAGGCTGCAGAGCAGTAGGGACATGCCAAGCATGAGGCCAAAGTTTGTCAGACGTGAACACCCGCTGCAGCTAGCTGAGCTCAAAACCCTGCCGTCCACCGAAGACAATCGAGAGACCAGTTCTCCAAAGATCCTTGTTGAGGATCTACAATAATCAATGGGAGGACATCAGGGGAATAATGTGTAAACATTGGTCAATTCTGAAAACTGAACCATCACTGAGATCGGTGCTCCCCAGGTTCCCAGCATTGACAGCTCGGAAGAATCGTAATTTAAAAGACTATCTGGTGCATAGTCACTATGCCCCCAAACCTTCCTTTACTTTCAATGTTGGACCACCTAAGGCTATGTGCGCACTGGGAAATGGAATTTTCTTGAGAAAATTCCGCATGCTCTCAAAGATTACCGCACCCGCGGTAAAAAACCACGGCAAACCGCACCTGAAAACCGCATGCGGTTTGCTGCGGTTTCACCGCGGTATTGTTTACGGTATTGCCGCGGTTTTGCCGCGTGCGGGTTGGGATGTGCTTTATTGCATTCAATACAATAAAGCACATTGAAAAAAAAAAAGTCATTTAATTCTGAGATAGTAGATAGATAGACAGAAGAATAGATAGAGGGATGGATAGATAGATAGACAGATAGATAGATAGATAGATAGATAGATAGAGGGATAGATAGATAGAGGACAGATCGCTACATTTCCCACGGTCGGCAGTGAGTTCACATTACCGGCCGTGGGAAATGACCGGTAATTACCTCTGCTGTCTGCTGTATTCATTCAGCGCTGTGAGGGTATGTGCACACGTTGCTTTTTTTTCAGCGCGGAAAAAAACGCACCCTCTGGCAGAGGGGAGAATTGTAAACAATGCTTTTTTGAGAAAAAGGCATCGAAAACGCATGCGTTTTTCATGCTTTTTTCATGTGTTTTTCATGCGTTTTTTTAGGTGCGTTTTTTAAGACTTGTCAGTGTTAATAAAGTTGGTTGAACACAGACCTTTGGAAAAAAAAACCTGTGATGTCATTTCCTTCTTCTCCACATTCTGTTTGGATAAATGGGAGGGCTTGGAATGGAAGGAGCACCATTTGTATTTTGGAAAAGTTGAAATAAACTTCGCGCACCATGTCACATTAGCAGAGCCCCTTGGGTACCTATACGTCAGAAAACCCCCCAAGTGACCCCATTTTGGAATCTGCACCCCTCAAGGATTTTATTCAGGAGTATATTAAGCATTTTGAATCTACAGCTACTTCACCCAAAATGTTGCTGTAGCAACAATATTCTCACTTTTAGGCCCGTTTCACACGTCAGTGAAAAACAGTGACGTTTTTCACTGGCGTGTAAAACATGCACATGTCCCTCCGTGTGCCGTGAATCACGGCACACATGGGTTGTCTAAGTGCAATCCGGGCTCCGTTCTCCGTGGCCCGTGATTGCACTTAGAGATTAACTCACCTGTGCCCGCTCCCGCTCTCCATGGTGCTGATCGCTCACGCGGTGCAGCATCCGGCTGGCGCTGACCCCCGCAGCAGCTGCTTCCGGGTCGGCTGTGTTGCACATCATGAATATGCGTGACAATAATGAGCCGGCTCAGAAGCAGCAGGGAGAACGGGCTGCAGAGGACATCGCTGGACGCCGGGTGAGTAAAAATGATTTTTATTTTAAAAGCACTTTTTTTCTGGCACGTGTTTCACGGACCACACCACTGCGTGGTCCGTGGAACATCAGTGATGCCAGAAAAAAATGGACATGTCTCCGTGCGGCAATCACGCACACGCGGGTACGCTACACGGAGACACGTGCAGTGAAAAATCACTGATGTGTGAGCAGACCCATTCATTATAATGGGTCTGCGTAAGTGATTCTGGTATGTTTAAAAAAAAGCACAAACGTCCCAGAATCACTGACGTGTGAAACAGGCCTAAGGCTATGTGGCCATGATCCAGCGACACGGCGTCCAGTACACAGTGTCAGCCTCCTGCAGAGATGTGAGTGTTGTCCACGGGAGAACGCAGCTGGCCATGCCCACGATTTGGGTTCAGGCTGCTGTGGAGCTCTATGCTACCTGCAGAGAACACTCTCGTCTCCGCAGCATAAATTGACATGCTGAGGCTCAGGAAGCCACGCCACCGGTCAGTTTATGCTGCGGAGAAAAGAAGCACAGTGGGCACGGGATCTCCAAAAATCCTTCCACTGTGCTTCTACTGCACAACGCAGCGTTATGGACGCAGGGAAAACACAGCGTCCATAACGCTGCAAACCCTGATTGTGGGCACACAACCTAAAAAGCGTCAATGGATGAATGGATGTCAAATATATATAACGTCCCACCCCTGCCTGCATATTCTAAGCTGGCACCTTTAGTACCTTTCATGTGGCACTAAAGGGTGCCTAGCTTAGTATTTATCCAATAAAAAAAAAAAAAAACAATGAACAAAATGGCGTGGGGTCCCCCCTATTTTTGATAGCCAGTCAGGGTAAAGCAGACAGCTGTAGCCTGCAAACCACAGCTGGCAGCTTCATCTTGGCTGGTGATCAATTTGGAGGGCTCCCCAGGCTTTTTTTTTTTATTTATAAATAAAGAATTAAAAAAAAAAATAACGTGGGGTCCCCCCAAATTAGATCACCAGCCAAGGTGAAGCTGACAGCTGGGGTCTGGTATTCTCAGGGTGGGAAGAGCCATGGTTATTGGACTCTTCCCAGCCTAAAAATAGCAGGCCGCAGCCGCCCCAGAAGTGGCGCATCCATTAGATGCGCCAATCCTGGCGCTTCGCCCCAACTCATCCCGCGCCATGGTGCGTTGGCAAACGGGGTAATAAATGGGGTTGATACCAGATGTGTAATGTCACCTGGCATCAAGCCCAGCAATTAGTGATGTCACGGCGTCTATTAGATACCCGACATAACTAATTGACAGTAAACAAAAGCAAAAAAAAATGACAAAACATTTTTTATTAGAAAAAACACTCCCCAAATCCCCTTGTTCTCCAATTTAATCAAAAAATTTGAAAAAAATGGGTCCGCAGAAATCCATATGGACGTCCCACGTCGCCTCTGGACCTTCTAGAATATGGGGGGCACGTTCATTGAACGTATCCCCCATTTTCTAGGAGGGCAGACCCTCCATTTGAGGAGAGTGGGTGCCAAAAATCTGCACCCACTCTCCCCGGGTCACAGCTGCAGAGTGCCGAGCAGCCAGCACAGCTCTCTGAACACAGTGCTGGCTGTCAGCTGCTCTGCACATGTGACCGGCCGGCGTCTGCTGTGAAGGAGGAGGGAGCCGCGGGGGATCAGCGCTGCAACCGGACAGGTAAGGGGGAATACTGGGGGAATAGGGGGTGACCTGGCAGGGCCTGGGGGGCATTTTTCTGTCGCATGTGTTATTGCACATGTGACAGAAATCATAGGAGCAGGGCGGCCGATGCGCTACTGTGCGCGCGGCCATGTTGGATTTTCGGGAGGGGGGTCGGGGGTCGGGGCGGGCACTTTGGAGACACCGGGGGCTTTCCTGGACTTTGCCAGGAAGTGAGGTCAACAGGAAACCTCTTGACCTCACTTCCAGGTAAATGCCTGCGTTCTGGCGTGCCGACAAAGGCCGCGGACCGCAACAAAAAAGCAGCTCACTTCGTTGTAGCTGCGTTCTGACCCCACATCATTGATTTCAATGGGGGAGAGAACGCAGCCACAACGCACAAAAGAAGTGACATGCTGCTTTTCTTTCCGCACCGATTTTTGGCATCCAAAACGCTGCGGAAAGAAACGCAGCATGTGCACTGATTTTTCGGCTTTCTCATACACTTTGCTGGGAAAGCTGAAAGCATGCAATTTGCCACTGAAACGCTGCGGTTCAAAACGCAGCGTTTCCGCGGTAAAAAACGCAACGTGTGCACACAGCCTGACAGTCGCGGCTGGATGTAAGCAGCGCAGGACCTGTGGATTACGCCGGAGCTTTGGTGCGGGAGGGGTTAATAAAATGGTGAACGAGGCTTGTTTGTTTTATTTAAAATAAAGGATTTTTCTGTCTGTGTTTTATTCACTTTACTTACGGGTTGATCATGTCAGCTGTCTCATAGACGCTGCCATGATCAAGCCTGGAGTTAATGGCGGTGATCCACCACCATTAACCCCTTGTATTACCCTGCTGCCACTGCTACACGGCGGCAGGAAAAGCCGAGGACACGCCGGTGCTGCCGCATAATGCATGCGACAGTCCCGGGGCAGCTGCGGCTGATATTCTCGGCTGCGGGAGGGGGAGTGAGGAGGGGGACATTAACCCTGCCCCTCTCCCTCCCCAGCCTGAGAATACCGGGCCGCCGCTGTGTGCTAACCTCGGCTGGAAGGTAAATATACAGCGGAGCCCACGTGCTTTGTTTTCTATATTTCCGTTTTCTTTCTATGTGTGTTCTATGTGTCTGTGATGTCTGTGATGTCTGTGTGTGTGATATGTGTGTGTTTACTCTCTGCTCCGCTTCCTCTTCCTGTAATGACATCACTTCCCTGCAAAACCGCAGACAGGCGATGTACATTACCGGAGGTAAACCGCGAAATACCGCAGGGAATAACGCAGGAAAACGCAGTGAACCGCACAGAATTTGCTTCCTGCGTTATTCCCTGCGGGATTTCACGATTAACATTGCAGTCAATGGAGTGAAATCCCGCAGCGACGTGCGGAAAAGAAGTGACATGCACTTGTTTTTGCTGCGGGAATCCTGCAACAAAACATGCAGCTGTCAAATTCCGCCCAGTGCGCACAGGATTTTTTTTGCCCATAGGTTTTGCTGGTGATTCACTGCAGAGATGTTATGAACATTTTCTGCAGTGAAACATGCAGCAAAACCGCAAAAAATCCGCGGCAAAATCCGGTAAGTGCGCACATAGCCTAAGTGGGGATGTTTCCCTTGTGGAACATGCCTGTCATGTCGTAACATTGAGAGGACAAAAACTTTTGTGTCGGCGGATGGGAAGAGGAGCTTTGAGATCAGGCACTTCATTAATTGCAGCACTGAGTATGTGATCTACGCGGCCGGATGTGGATGCGGACTGACATACGTGGGATTAACATCTAGGCAGTTCCGCATCCGGGTGCGTGAGCATGTCAGGGACATCATTGCTGCAAGGGAGGTGACTGATCTCGAGGCCCTCAAAACCATCCCCCGACACTTCAAACTACATCATGCCTGCGTTCCCTCTTCCTTGAAAGTGAGAGGGAATAAAAATTGATTGGATTAAAAAAAAAAAAAATTAGGAATAAGAGGTGGTAATCATAAAAAAGCGCTGGCTTAACTTGAATGCCGCTGGATTGTAACATTAGGGACAATGACACCATTTGGTCTAAATGAAAAATCATCTTTCGCCCCTTTCTTGTAATATTTATCCAAAAATACTGGTACTAATTGTTTCTCTCCTCTGTTTTTAATGGTGTGCTTTTTCTATTTGGTTTGCGACTGATAGACAGATATGTTACGAATCTGGGGTGATCTCCATGATGACAAATATATATGTATATATATATATCGGATATCTGTCGCAGTGTGGGTGGGAGAAGGGCCGCCCCCCCTCCTTCACCACTTTTTGGGACTATATATACCGCTCTTGTACTATCTACTATATATTCCTGATACTTTGGGGCCTTTCCCACTTTCCTCTACACTATTCGCGCTATCTATTAAACTTACTTCTATTCCATATCCCAAATACCATTTGCCCTTCTCTGTGCCCTTTTTAAAGATGGCCGCGCACGCGGCACGCATGCGTGGAGCGGTCTCCTCCTGAGCGTTCTGAATGACGGCTTCCTCAACGGGATGAGGCGGGCGCAGTGTGACGACACTGTTTATGCCCGCGTCACTTCCGGGAACGGCCCGATGATGCGACGCTCTGGACAGGTTCCCGCAACCCCATGCGGCCTGAATGAGCGATCAGCCTGTCACTCTTTATTGGGGCACAGTTAAATAGACCCCTCTTGCCACACACCATGTCGCAGTCCCCTGAGGAAGACCACGAAACGCGTTGGGGTGCGGTGGCTGTTGGTCTAACTAGGCTTCACCATGGGTAAGTAGCTATGCTCCTCCTAATGCCTGGCATGTGTATTTCCCCTAGGACTTTAACTCTAATCATCACATGCCTGAGCTGGCTTTGCTTTTACCTCCCATGGTGATGGTTCAGACCTAACTGCTTTTGCTCTGGATTTTTATTATCTACCTGTCTTTACCTAAATCTGTAACCTTGGATTACCTCTTATGTATTTTAAAGTTATATCTTTTGTATTGAATAAAGATTATATTATTATATTTTGAGCTAATCCTGTTTGACTCAATTCCTTCAAACCTGTGATTTTGGTTACTTATTCCCTCTTGGTTCTCCTAGTCTTTCATATTGCTTTTTGAGGGTTGACCATATGTTGTTTCATGATGTATAAGGGGGTCCTCTGTGTCCTATCTTGTTTCTTCAGTGCTGAAGAAAGATGGAGACTTGGACTCGTTTTTTCTGGCCTTTGAGCGGACCTTCCAGCAGCAATATCTGGCCCAGGATCAGTGGGAAAAGTACTTGACCCTTTGTTTGAGGGGTAAGGCCCTCGAAATCCTCGATCTGGGCTATGAGATCATCTAACGGGCCCTGATCCAGCACTTAAACCGCACTCCAGAAACTTACCACAAGAAGTTCCGGAGCCTGCAGAGGGGACCAAAAGGACACCTGGACCGACCACAAGTGGGCCCTCACAAGAGCTGCCGATCACTGAAACCAGAGTTTTGAGCTCACCACCAGCAAGGCAATTCTGGAGTTGTTTGTCACGGAACAATTCTTGTGGAACTGTCCCGAGGACCTCCGCCAGTTCATCCGTGACCAGAACTCATTGGGTTCCTTCGCTATGGCTGCCATAGCGGATGACTACACCAACAATTGGGCACCTGAGGCCAAGAAGGCTGCCAGGAGTTCCTGCAGAGGGGGTAAGATAAAAACTGCATCTGACTTAGCTGCCCCTATAGTACAGGGAGTACCCCCCGTTGTGATGGTGTGATATTATGGGTTATGTACCATTTTGTGTGGGTTAATGTTTAGGCGTGCTTCACGGTCCATTATTTGTATTGCTTGTGTGTACATTGTATAGTCTGCAGGGTTACAACTCCTTGAAGCACTTCTGTCCCTAGGTGTGGGGGAGGGGGCCTGGAATCCACCTAACTTTGCTTACCTGGGGGGATGAGGCAGTCTGTTTGAGAACTTGAAGAGAGAAGGGTGAAGATTGATCATCTCGGCTGAAGGTGACACCCCAGAGAGACTGTGAGAACCCCCAATTTCCCTGGAAAAAGACTGCTGGAGAATTGTGACTTATCCCCGGAACATTTATGCCATTACTGGAATATTTTACACTCTGTGTGGTGGATTATTTGATGGACATTCTGGATTGCATGGAAATAATACGCTTTGGATTGCTCACTTGTCTCTCGCTCCGTTGATTGTATGAAATGGGAGAAGGACCCCGTCACAACTGGTGGCAGCGGTGGGATCAACAGAGCACAGCCTAATGGAGATCCACCCACAGAGTGAGTACAGAGACTCGACCGCATCCAGTCTACATGAGAGAGCCAGAGATCTGGGCCTGAACCACCATGGACTGAGCTCTGGGGGTATAGTAGTATGCTGCCCCATATTCCTCCATATAGTGTTATGAAGCCCCCATAGTCCTCCATATAGTATTATGTAGCCCCCATGTAACATTATGCAGCCCCCATATGGCATTATGCAGCCCCCATATAACATTAAGCAGTCCCCATATAGCACAATGCAGACCCATATAGCATTAGGCACCGTCATATAGTATACAGCCCCTATATAGCACAATGCAGACCAATATAGCATTAGGCACCCTCATGTAGTATACAGCCTGCATATAGCACAATGCATACCCGGATAGCATTAGGCATCTTCATGTAGTATATAACCCCATATAGCACAGTACAGACCCAGATAGCATTAGGCACCTTTATGTAGTATACAGCCCCATATAGCACACTACAGACCCAGATAGAATTAGGCACCTTCATGTAGTATACAGCCCCATATAGCACACTACAGACCCAGATAGCATTAGGCACCTTCATGTGGTATACAGCCCGCATATAGCACAATGCAGAGCCATATAGCATTAGGCATCCTCATGTAGTATACAGCCCCTATATAGCACAGTGCAGACCCAAATAGTATTAGGCATCCTCATGTAGTATACAGCCCCTATATAGCATAGTGCAAACCCAGAGAGCATTAGGCACCTTCCTGTAGTATACAGCCCTCATAGTGCAGCCCCATGGTCGTCTGGCCACGTGATTAATTCATACTCACTTCTCGTTCCCCCGCTGCTCCGGTCTCCTCAGCTCGTCCACTGCTGTCGCTCTGACCTCACTGCAGGTGCGCAGTGTTGACGTCACCGCGCTCCGCTGCAGATCTGTCAGAGCGCCGACAGACACAGAGGGGAGAATGGTGAGAGAGGGAGCACGCTGCTCCCTCTCTCATCATTGCTTTCAATTGTATGGGCAGCTGCGATGATCGTGATCCTCGGCGAGGGGGGAGGCCGGTGACAGCGTGGGCACCGGGCCCCCCTGAGTAGCGGTACGGCACTCCTGCCATCGCGAGTGGGCCCCCCGGCAGCCCAGGGCCCCGGCATTTGACCGGGTTTGCTGAGTACTGATGCTGGCCCTGGGTAAGGTGCTGCAGGGAGAAAACCAGTGCTTGAAGTGGGGGCTGTCACAAGGAATGTAGGAATGTAGGGCCCCTAGGTGAGACCTCATGGCAGGATTCCACCACTGCTGCAGGGGGGGGGACAGGCAGTTGAGATTAGGGCTGTACCAGGAGCAGAAGAGCTCACAGGTAAGATCTATTTCAGGGGTCTCAAACTCAGCTGGATGTATGGGCCGCACAGAGGAAAAAAATAATTTGGGGGGGCTGCATTCTTTGCAGGACAAAGTGACATTTTTATTTGTACTGTCGCGGGTGGGGAGGAGGGTGTCAGCACTGCGCTCACCCCTCTGCTCGGGTCCGGCGGCTGCTGCTCAGTGGTGGCTCGAGCTGTGGGCTGGATCCCGGGGGTTCTTGAGCGGCGCTCCTCGCCCGTGAGTGAAAGGGGATTTGGGTGTTTGGGATATTGTCCGTGACGCCACCCACGGTTGTGGTGATTTCACCACCGCTGCTTTGTATGGGGATCCCGGGAGTGATGATGTATAGCAGCGAGTTGTTGTGTTGCCCCTCCGTGGGTAGGGGTTGGTGATCCCGGGGCCCGGTGATGGGGTTAGATGCAGGGCCTGGTGGGAGCGGGGACGCGGTGGTACTCACTCAGCCTGAGACGTTGACACAGTTTTACGGTAAACCACACGGCTGGAAAGACGGTTCCCACAGACGGCTGCACTTGCGGTCCCCAGTAGGTAACGGTGATGTCCCTTTGTCCTGCACCTAATGTTCGTGTGTTGGTAGCGATGGGTCCCCACCGGTAACCCGCTCCCCGGCTTCAAGCTGGACCGGAGGAGCTCTACTCTTTGCCCGCAGGCGCTGGCCCTTAGAAACTGGTGCCCTGGCGGTGGCGGTGTCTCTACTGTAATGGTTGAGCTGTTGCCTTCAATCGGGACTTGGTTGTTGGGGGATCTACGTCCCCTTCACTGACGGATTCGGCAAATTATGGCGACTCCTAGCCTTGCCGGGGTCCGAGAGGCCCCTGCCCTGGTGCTGACTGTCCTTTGCACGCTGCTCCAGACCGCCGGGTCACCGCCCGTCCGCGGTCCTTCCAGGAACTCCCGAACAGTCACCCCTCCAGACAGTCACCGTCGTCTGCTGACCTTGCTGACACTGTCCTGCACTTAGCTGGACCAACTTCAGGCTTTCTTACTGTCACCTTTCACCTTCCTTCAGCTTCTCTTACTCCTCCTTTACCACTTCACTTCCTTAACTCATCTTAGCTGTTTACTCAAGCTCTCCCTGAGCTGACTCCTCACACAAGCCCTGCCTGGGCTACTCTGCCTGGTTCTTCCCGCCTCCAGAGCTGCGAACTCCTCGGTGGGCGGAGCCAACCGCCTGGCCCACCCCCTGGTGTGAACATCAGCCTCTGGAGGAAGGCAACAAGGATTTTGGTAGCTTTGATGTGCCTAACTGGGGTGTAGGGTGTGGTGGTGTAATGACCTGTGACCCCTGGCTTGCCCAGGGTGTCACATTCCCCCTTAGCAAAATGCAGACCGTCCGCGGGCTGCCCGTCCAACACCGGTTTTATTTTTCTGTAAAGGCATAAAAGGGTAAACGGTAACATACATTTTTAATAATTCTTCCCACAACGGGAGGCACATTACTTAAACGTTGCAACGGTTTACGGTTACGGTTTCCGCTCTCTCCCACCCAAGTAACCTGGCCCTGATGCTGCCCCTAAAACCCAGGCAGCACCCCTTGACCCACAGTCCAGCACACGGTACCCGAGCGGGATCTGTCCTTCCCCTCCAGAGGGTAGCCACCGGTTCCTGTGGTGGCTGGGCCCCAGCCGGCTCTGCTGCGGGCCCTCCCTCCAACCTGCCTCTCCGGAGGCGGCAATGCGGAAAACGGTAACGGTAAACAATTATTTACAAGCCACTAACGTTTGTGGTTGCCCTGCAAGTTCACGGGCTTGTCCATGGATAGTTCCCATGCAAAACTTTTCAAACGGTCCCCACGGGGACAACGGTGCCAGCTCCGGCCGGTTGCAAATCACGGTAGTTAATCAGGTTAGGTACACGGTAATCATTTTCCATCATTTTTCCAAACTTTCAAACAAACAAAACAACTCTTTAAACTCAGTGGTGGTCCCAACGGGGACTGGACAACGGTGCTCCGCTGAACCACCTTATACTCTTCTGCTGAGGCGGACCCATCCTCTGCCACCAGCATATCCAACATGCACTGACATGCCTGCTGTGACAGGGGCACCCGGTACCCATTTCCACCGGTACGCGGGGTGTGGAAAACCACGGGGTCTCCCACATAGCGGGAACGCTCACTCGCTTCCTCAAGCTCAACAGCGGACCCGGGGTTGGGGCCATCACTTCTTGTTCCTGCGTCAGGCGGGTTGCCGCCAGCTGCCGCAGCCCCCTGGCCTCCAGCATCCAGCCCTTCAGGCACGTCTGCAGTAGCACGGAGCAACAGATCAGGCGAGCTCACACTGAGGCGCCCCATGAGTAACGGCAAGGGTGATGCGTAGGCCGAGACTAGGCCGGGCCCCTCAGCCGCAGCGGCCGGTCCTGGTAGGACATAGGGACGTGGGTCACCAGTCGGTTCTGCTACATCTATTCCCCTCCCGTACATTGGGACAGTTGCAACCAGCATCTCCACCTCGCTGGTCCACTGCTCCACCATCCTGAAGATCTGCTCCTGCTGGCGTTGGTGGAATTGAATCACTCGAGCTTTCAGCCATGCCACAGTCCCGGGCTCGGGGTCTGGCACAATCACTGCCGGAGCCCCCAACACATCTTCATCAAGGGGGCTCGGCTCCGGGGGCTTCTGGGGAAGTAGTTCAGGGTCGCCCCGGTCGTCTACAGCCGATCGGTCCGCTTGGGCAGACGGGCAGGGTACCGCTACCGGTTGGGCAGGTAGCGGGCCTAGTGGCGGGGCGGCAGCAACTAACGCGGGTAGCGGGGGAGGTAGCAGGGTGAGCGGGTATAAGCCGGGCCCCTCAGCCGCGATGGCCGATCCTTACGGAATACAGGGTCGTGGGTCTCTTACCCGTTCCTCCAGATCTTCCGCCACATCGCATCTCCACATAGCAGCCACCACGTCCGCCATGTCGGCCTCCCACTCATCCAGGAGGAGTTGCATCCGGGCCTGCAGACGATGACTCAGCGGGGTAGTCCGGCTCTCTATCCACGCCGCTGTGCCAGGCGCGGGGGTCTCGCTGTTGTTGGCTGGAGCGGACATCTCAATGGTCGTGCTTCCAGGAACAGGGTGACTGCAGAGTCCTGGCGTCCCTGCTTTTATAGCTGCGTTCACATGCAGCCAGCCGCCATCGCGTCCCCCTTAGCTTCTCTTCAGCCACTCCCCTTTTGGGGCGGGGTTTTGGCCTTCGCGCCTCTACTGCTCGAGAAGACGCTCGAGCGGGGACTTTTCGCGCCAAAGATGGCAGCTTCTGAAATTTTTCAGCCGGATACCTCCGGCGGTAACAAGGCGCACCTCTACCAAACGGCAGAGCGGTAAGATCCTGTTCGTGACGCCAAGTTGTCGCGGGCGGGGAGGAGGGTGTCAGCACTGCGCTCACCCCTCTGCTCGGGTCCGGCGGCTGCTGCTCAGTGGTGGCTCGAGCGGTGAGCCGGATCCCGGGGGTTCTCGAGCGGCGCTCCTCGCCCGTGAGTGAAAGGGGATTTGGGTGTTGGGATATTGTCCGTGACGCCACCCACGGTTGTGGTGATTTCACCACCGCTGCTTTGTATGGGGATCCCGGGAATGATGATGTATAGCAGCGAGTTATTGTGTTGCCCCTCCGTGGGTAGGGGTTGGTGATCCCGGGGCCCGGTGATGGGGTTAGATGCAGGGCCTGGTGGGCGCAGGGACGCGGGGGCAGCGCTGTGCCTTGCGGCACGGAGGTACTCACTCAGCCAGTAACCACGACACAGTTCTCGGTAAACAAACGGCTGGTTGGACGGGTCCCTCGGACGGTTCACGGTGCTGCGGTTCCCTGCAGTTGGCGGTGATGGTCACTCTTCCCTGCACCTATGTTACGTCTATTGGTAGCGATGGGTTCCCACCGGTTACCCGCTCCCCGACTACAATCTGGGCCGGAGGAGCTCCACACTTTGCCCGCAGGCGCTGGCCCTGGGGAAACTGGTGCCCTGGCGGTGGCGGTGTCTCCCCTGTAATGGTTGAGCTGTTGCCTTCAATCGGGACTTGGTTGTTGGGGGATCTACGTCCCCTTCACTGACGGATTCGGCAAATTATGGCGACTCCCAGCCTTGCCGGGGTCCGAGAGGCCCCTGCCCTGGTGCTGACTGTATTTTGCACGCTGCTCCAGACCGCCGGGTCACCACCCGTCCGCGGTCCTTTCTGGAACTCCCGAACAGTCACCCCTCCAGACAGTCACCGTCGTCTGCTGACCTTGTTGACACTGTCCTGCACTTAGCTGGACCAACTTCAGGCTTTCTGTCACCTTTCACCTTCCTTCAGCTTCTCTTACTCCTCCTTTACCACTTCACTTCCTTAACTCATCTTAGCTGTTTACTCAAGCTCTCCCTGAGCTGACTCCTCACACAAGCCGTGCCTGGGCTACTCTGCCTGGTTCTTCCCGCCTCCAGAGCTGCGAACTCCTCGGTGGGCGGAGCCAACCGCCTGGCCCACCCCCTGGTGTGAACATCAGCCTCTGGAGGAAGGCAACAAGGATTTTGGTAGCTTTGATGTGCCTAACTGGGGTGTAGGGTGTGGTGGTGTAATGACCTGTGACCCCTGGCTTGCCCAGGGCGTCACAGTACCATATATTTTTTTTTTACACTCCTTTGGATCACTGATTTTGAACATTTTTCACTTGTTTATTATAATAAATGTGCACATTCTTTGTTTAAATATATATTAAAAAAAAATGTGATGGTGAAAAAAAGTCATGCCTTATTTTTTTTTTTTTTTTACATTTTATCCCTTTCTTGTAACTAATAGTGTTACAATTATCACTATATAGAAATTTTGGCCAACATCTTTTAGTAATGTTCCCCATCTTGTTGTAATGTGCCCATCCTGTAGTAATGTGTCCAGCCTTCTCCCCCATCTTATAGTAATGTTCCCCATCTTTGTCCCCTTGTAGTAATCTCCCTATCCTGTACTACTGTCCCCATCATATAGTTGTCCCATTCTATAATAATGTGCCCATCCTACAGTAACGTCCCTATCCTATAGTAATGTGCCCAGCCTTATCACTATCCTATAGTAAAGTTTCTCATCCTTGTTCCCTTGTAGTAATGTCCCTATCCTGTAGTACTGTGCCCATCCTATAGTAATGTCCCCATCCAATAGTATTATGCCCATCTTTGTAATGTCCCCATCCAATAGTATTATGCCCATCCTTGTAATGTCCCCATCCTTTAGTAATGTGCCCACCTTGTCCCTATTCTATAGACATGTGCCCACCTTGTCCCCATCCTGTAGTCATGTGCCCACCTTGTCCCTATTCTATAGACATGTGCCCACCTTGTCCCCATCCTGTAGTCATGTGCCCACCTTGTCCCTATTCTATAGACATGTGCCCACCTTGTCCCCATCCTATAGACATGTGCCCACCTTGTCCCTATTCTATAGACATGTGCCCACCTTGTCCCTATTCTATAGTCATGTGCCCACCTTGTCCCTATTCTATAGACATGTGCCCACCTTGTCCCCATCCTATAGTCATGTGCCCACCTTGTCCCTATTCTATAGACATGTGCCCACCTTGTCCCTATTCTATAGTCATGTGCCCACCTTGTCCCCATCCTATAGTCATGTGCCCACCTTGTCCCCATCCTATAGTCATGTGCCCACCTTGTCCCCATCCTATAGTCATGTGCCCACCTTGTCCCCATCCTATAGTCATGTGCCCACCTTGTCCCCATCCTATAGACATGTGCCCACCTTGTCCCCATCCTGTAGTCATGTGCCCACCTTGTCCCCATCCTATAGTCATGTGCCCACCTTGTCCCCATCCTATAGTCATGTGCCCACCTTGTCCCCATCCTATAGTCATGTGCCCACCTTGTCCCCATCCTATAGTCATGTGCCCACCTTGTCCCCATCCTATAGTCATGTGCCCACCTTGTCCCCATCCTATAGTCATGTGCCCACCTTGTCCCCATCCTATAGACATGTGCCCACCTTGTCCCCATCCTATAGTCATGTGCCCACCTTGTCCCCATCCTATAGTCATGTGCCCACCTTGTCCCCATCCTATAGTCATGTGCCCACCTTGTCCCCATCCTAGTCATGTGCCCACCTTGTCCCCATCCTATAGTCATGTGCCCACCTTGTCCCCATCCTATAGTCATGTGCCCACCTTGTCCCCATCCTATAGACATGTGCCCACCTTGTCCCCATCCTATAGTCATGTGCCCACCTTGCCCCCATCCTATAGTCATGTGCCCACCTTGTCCCCATCCTATAGTCATGTGCCCACCTTGTCCCCATCCTATAGTCATGTGCCCACCTTGTCCCCATTCTATAGTCATGTGCCCACCTTGTCCCCATCCTATAGTCATGTGCCCACCTTGTCCCCATCCTATAGTCATGTGCCCACCTTGTCCCCATCCTATAGTCATGTGCCCACCTTGTCCCCATCCTATAGACATGTGCCCACCTTGTCCCCATCCTATAGTCATGTGCCCACCTTGTCCCCATCCTATAGTCATGTGCCCACCTTGTCCCGATCCTATAGTCATGTGCCCACCTTGTCCCCATCCTGTAGTAATGTACCCACCTTGTCCCTATTCTATAGCAATGTCCCCATCCTGTAGTAATGGGTGGTGGTGGCGGCGGCGGCTGAAAGTGGGCAGGGGCAGTGGCTATAACTTACCGATCACTCTCAGCTTCCACAGACTCTGGAGTGAAGCTGAGAGGGCGGTCTCTGGCCCCAGATCCACAGTGATTGGAGACATCGGTCACAAGGCCGGTCTCTCCAATCAGAGCTGGGGGCGGGTGAAACTGAGGTCACCCAGCTCCAGCCAATGATCGGTGCTACAGCTGCACTGATCATGGCTGGATTTCAATGTTTCAGCCGTTTTCAATGGCTGAAACATTAGTGGCTGTGATTGGCTGAGCGGCGTTCGTCAGCCAATCACAGCCTCCGTAGGTCCAGGGAGGAGACACCACCCCTCCTGAGGTCCCCTCCCCCCCGAATCTAAGGTATTTGCAATGCAAAGCGATCGCAGCCACCGGGGCTGTGATCTCGCCATGACATACTGGGTACGTCATGGGTCCTTAAGTACCAGGGAGCCATGATATACCCAGTACGCATAGGTCGCTAAGGGGTTAACGTCCAACACACACACACACACACACACACACACACACAATTCTTCTCACCTGTCCCGCGCTCCCTCGGCTGCCTCATCTCTGCTTCGTGCGGCCCCCAGACCCGTGCCCCTTACTATCGCGGCCGGTGCAGGGGCCGCAGCCCCTGTCAGTGATTTCTGTCAGATGATTGTTTTGCCGGCGCGAGAGCGCAGAGCCTTTGACTCAGATCAGCGCCGGCAAAACATTCATCTAAGTGCAGACAGTGGCTGCGGCCCCTGCACCGGCCGCGATAGTGACAGGGTCCCAAGCCTGGGGGCCACAGGAAGCAGCCTGACGGGCCGCATGCGGCCCGCGGGCCGCGTGTTTGAGACCCCTGATCTATTTGCAGCGTTCCTCCACAACCAGGGTGTAAGGAGGTCAGGTAAGGCTACATGCATACGCTGCAGTTTTTCTGCAACCAAAACTGCAGCCAAACTGCAAACAAAACAGCACCTTGTCAGAGAGAACAAAAAGCAGCACCAAATGTGCACTACAGCACTAAACATTCCAAACTGTACTTATTTTAAAAATTTTGAGATTTTTGGCAAAAAATTGCAATTTCTTGAGCTGCTTCGCCACGTCACGGCAAATCTCATTTGAAGCAGTCCTACACTAAAATATTTTTATAAAATGTGCCATACGGCCTCACATATGAATAGTAGAACTGCTCTTAGCAGCACTCACCTGGTCTATTTCAATCCCGTACCCATGGCTTTTTACTTCATGCAGCATTTGCTTGGACCTGTCCCGCCCACAGCCATGACTCAGTCATGGGTACGGGATTGAAATAGACCAGGTGAGTGCTGCTAAGAGCAGTTCTACTATTCATATGTGAGGCCGTATGGCACATTTTATAAAAATATTTTAGTGTAGGACTGCTTCAAATGAGATTTGCCGTGACGTGGCGAAGCAGCTCAAGAAATTGCAATTTTTTGCCAAAAATCTCAAAAATTTTTTAAAATAAGTACAGTTTGGAATGTTTAGTGCTGTAGTGCACATTTGGTGCTGCTTTTTGTTTTTTCTACCTTGTCAGAGAGAGCCTGAAAATGTAAAAATAAACGCTTGCAATGTAGGTGCGTTTTGGGTGCGTTTTTGGTGCGTTTTTGATATCATGCATTTTTTATGTGTTTTTGTGACAAATGTTGATAAAAACGCTAGAAGAATGAACATGCTGCATCTTTTGTCACAAACTTGTGACAAAAAAACGCTGACAAATAAACTGCAATGTGCGCATAGAAAATCTGACTTCTCGTAGACTTTGCTGGTAAGTCAAATGTCAGAAAGTTCTGACAACAAAATTGTACCAAAAAAACGCGACAAAAGGCGCAGCGTGCGCATGTAGCCGAAGTCCACCTGAACCGGCGATTTGATCAGGAGCAGAGGCATAGCAGGTTTGACCCACGGTCAACAGCAGACATGGCCGCTGTCACCCGTGGTAGGAGTGCCGGAGCCCAAGCAGCCTCCCGGAGGTCCAACAGCTTTCCACCTTCCGACCAAATGGCAGCCGAGTCAGATGGAGGCCAGGAGACAGATCCAAGCAAACTGACAGAAGACTTGTCCATTCTGATCATGTCTAGTCAAGGGTTTCAGGCAGTGTTAGAACCGGACGACAGCGTGAAAGCTCTTAAGGAGCAGGCGGCACAGCCTCCCTCAAACTCAGACCACGAGCGGGTGGTCTGGGACCAAGGACGGGTGTACCGGGTCACAGTCCAGCAGGGTTCATCAGAGGCTTGGCCCAGGAACCAGTTGTAGCCTATCCATTCCAGAGGGAGTTGTTGGAGATTGCACATGAAATTCTCCTGCTCCCCTCCTCCAGCAAGGTCGCCAATTCCCTCACCTGAATAGGCGTCCTGCTGCGGTGGTCCCGTCTCTGTCCCATACTGCAGCTCCAAGGAGCATCTGTACTCCCGACAGGATACAGGCCTCTGCCCACTTTCTTAAAGGTCCAGCGTCCTCCTAACTTGGAAGTGCTTCCCAGGTCAGCTGGGAGGCTGCAGGTATTTAAGACACCTTAGTCCTATTGTAAGGTGCCCAGACAATGAATAAGGCGGGATTTACACGCTGCGACAACGCTAGCAATTGCTAGTGTCGCGGGCGGAGAGGGGAGTTTCTGGGAACGCCGCTCGCCTGGGGGTATCTCTGGCGCTCGGGTCCGGTGCTTCTGCTCCTCGGTGGCTCGAGCACGGGGCCGGACCCGGGGCTCGAGCAGTGCCTCCTCGCCTACGAGTGAAAGGGGAAGGTTTGGTGGTGGGATGTCGGTTGTGACGCCACCCACAGGGTTGTGGTGATGGTGAGCACCACCGCTGCTGATGACGGGGTTCCCGGGAGCGATGGCGGGGAGCAGCTGAGGTGTTGCCCCCCTCCATGGGTAGGGGCGGTTGGTCCCGGGGCCTCGGTTGGGGGAGAGGTTTGGTTGGATGGATGTTGGTGGGTAGGGGCTAGGTGCAGTTGCCGATGCGGGGAGGCAGCGGGGCAGCAATACGGTGCAGCGCTGTGCCGGATGGCACTGGTGTACTCACTCAGGTAGTCAATAACAGAGTCTCTGGTAAACCAAACGGCTGGATGGACGGGGCCCGCAGTCGGCTGCGGTGTCTTCACTCTCCCCGGACGGGTTGATGGTGGCTGTCTTTCCCTGCACCTGTGTGTAAGTGTTTGACCCCTATGGATTCCCACGGGTGGTCCGCTCCCCGGCTTGTACGTGTCGGGAGAGCCCGTTTTGCCCACAGGCGCTGGCCCTTGGATCTCTGGCCGTTGGCGGTGGCTCTTATCCGGACGGGTTGGGCTGTTGCCTTCTGACGGGACTTGGGTGGGAATGAACCCCTAAGTGCCAGACCGCAATCAGAGAATTTGACCGTTACGGCGGCTTCCGAGCCTAGTCGGGGTCTGAGTACCTTGGTGCTTAGCTTCACTCCGCTCCCCGGTTCGGTACCGGTGGGCCACCGCCTGACCCCTGTCCTACGGTTCCGCAGACGTCCACTAACTCCTGCAGACGGCCACCACCGTCTGCCAACCTTGCTGATGGTGCCTGGGACCCACACACACACAGTCTCCACTTCACTCCTCAACTCCTACTTCCACTTCAACTCCAACTAAACTGACTTTCTCCCGCCTCCAGGCCTGTGAACTCCCCGGTGGGTGGGGCCAACCGCCTGGCTCCGCCCCACCTGGTGTGGACATCAGACCCTGGAGGGGGCAACAAGGGTTTTGTTGACAGGTGTTCCCTACCAGGGAAGGGGGTGTGTATGTGTGTGATGTTATACTATGACCCCTGGGGTCCAGGGCGTCACACTAGCGATGTCGAGCGCGATAGCACCTGCCCCCGTCGTACATGCGATATCTGGTGCTTGCTGCCGTAGCGAACATGATTGCTACGGCAGCTTCACACTCACATACCTGGTCAGCGGCGTCGCTGTGACCGCCGAACAATCCCTCCTTCAAGGGGGAGGTGCGTTCGGCGTCACAGCGACGTCATCGTGACGTCACTAAGCGGCTGGCCAATAGAAGCGGAGGGGCGGAGATGAGCGGGACATAACATCCCGCCCACCTCCTTCCTTCCGCTTTGCAGGTGGACGCAGGTAAGGAGATGTTTGTCGTTCCTGCGGTTTCACACACAGCGATGTGTGGTGCTTCAGGAACGACAAATAACATCATATCTGCAGCAGTAACGACATTATGAAAATGAACGACATGACACAGATCAGCAATTTTTTACGCTTTTGCGCTCGTTCATCGTCGCACCTAGGATTTACACATTGCGATGACTCTACCGGCGCCGGATGTGCGTCACTAACGAGGTGACCCCGACGATATATCGGTAGCGATGTCGCAATGTGTAAAGCCCGCCTTAGACTCATTGCTGTAGTCAAGTTCCCTAGCACTGTGCTGCTGTTGTCTTTGTGCTAGTTCTGTTTCTCACAATTGTTTGTATTACAGAGTGCTGCTGCCGTCACTCCCACCAGCTGCTGCTGTATCCATCCGTCAATCCATCCCGGACATATCCATTACACCCGTTGCTGAAGCATCCTCTCCAGCTGCTGCTGCTGTACCCTTCCGTACATCTATCCATCCATCCTGGATGGATCCTCTACACGCACCTCCACAAAGTATCCTCACCAGCTGCTGCTGCTGTATGCATCCATCCAACAAGCTTGTGCATGACAAGATGGTGCAAGCCCAGGCTGAACAGGAGCGTTGGTACAACCAGAATGCTTGTGAGAGGACCTACTAGGTGGGTCAAAAGATGTGGGTACTGGTTCCCATACCACAGGGCAAGCTTCAGGCGGCCTGAGAAGGTCCATACCTCGTGTACCAGCAGCTTAACCCTGTAATGTACCTGGTCATCCTGGACCACGCCCGTGGAAGGCAGAAGGCCTTCCACATGAACATGATGAAGGCACATCATGAGTGGGAGGTTTGTGCCTTCCCCGTGTACCATCTGAAGAAAGAGAAGTGGAGACCCTCCAGGATATGGTTAGGGCGGGTGGATCCATCGAGGATGTGGAGGTTGGCAACCAGCACCTAGAGGGCCAACGGTCCCAGCTGTGGACCAGCCTCGACCACTTCTTGGAGTTGTTCAGCAACCAGCCTGGAAGGAAAGAGTCAGCTGTCCATCACGTAGACACTGGGGATTAACCCCGATACGGCGTTCAGCATTTCGGGTCTCCCTGGAGGTGCAGCAGCACATGCTCCAGGAAATTGACGAGATGCTGAAACTGGGGCATCCAACAGCGCTTGGGCCTCGCTCATAGACCTCCCTTATACAGCAGAAGTTCTCCCTACGCTCGCTCCAGATCAAAAGCACCTAAGATGGTGTCAGTGGGTCTTATATAGATGAAGAGGGGAGCCGTGTGATGGCCAGCCTTGCTTCCTCTCCCTTCTGTGTATGAGTGCAGATGTGACTGTGTCTTTACAACAAAAAGCACACGCAGACTCTGATAAACAAAACAGGAACCTTCTTTATTGCAGATGACTTTCCTTCTCACGCTTCAGGCCCTTAGAACCACTTGTCCTGTGTCCTTCTGTCCTCAGGGGAAAACTCAGCTGACTTGCCCTAGGAAGCTTCCTCTAGCACAGAGGTCTCAAACACGCGTCCTCTGAGGCTGTTTGTTGTGGCCCGAGTGCCCGCAGACCCCGTGATGATTGCATATCTCCCAACCGTCCCGGATACAGTGGGACTATCACGCTTTGCAGAGTTTGTCCCGTTGCCACGGGCGGGAGGTCCGTATCCCGTGGCTCCGCCCACCCACTCTCTCCCCGCCTCGCTGCTTTTCCCTCCTACCATCCTAACACGTGTCTTGTAGTGATGGGCAGTCCGGCTCTTTTTGGTGATCCGGTTCCCATGGCTCCGTTCACCAAAAAGAGCCGGATCTTTCAGCTCGTTCTCGGCTCCTTATTAAATATGTGTTCACCGCAGGTGAACACATATTTAAGATTATAGTGACGCCAAAAAAGCCCCGCCCACCCGCGGCTAAGCTCCGCCCACTTACAAGCGCCCAATGAGATTGCTGAGTAGGCGGAGTTTAGCCGCGGGTGGGCGGGGTTTTGACGGCGAAAAGAGCCGTTTAGATATTTTAGCGGCTCACACTGGTGATCCGGCTCCTATCGTTCACAGCAGGGAGCCGGATCTTTGTGTCGGATCGTTCACGACCGACACATCACTAGTGTCTTGAGCATTACAGAGCAGAGCGCGCTAGTCTCTGTGCTGCTGCTGCTAAGGTAATGAATGTCCCCAGCGCTGATTCCCTCCCCCCTCCCTCCCTCCCCCCTCCGGTCCTGAGCCTGTGCTCCTCCAGCTGTTTCTCTGACTCCCTTGTGTTTGTGTCCTGATCTATCGTGTGTGCAGTGTTTGCCTCTCAATGCTGCAGGCACACACGGTAGATCAGGACATTGGGGAGAAGACAGTGTGTACTTACCACTTGTGTCCTCTCCTGCAGGTGCACAGCACTGGCCGGTAATATGCAAAGATAGAAGCATTGCCAATGCTTCTATCAGCTACCGTCCACATGATCTCCTGCCTGGCAGAGCTGCTGCATCTTAGGCTAAGTTCACACCTCCGGTTTTCCAGAGCCGGCCAATCCGGCTCTAAAACCTATGCAACGGATGCGGCGACAAAACCTGAGCATGCGCAGTGGAAAAAACGCATGCGGCGTCCATAGGCATGCATTGCAAATCGCGCCGCATCGGCTGGATGCGGCGCGATGCAGTTTTTTTTGCTGGACAAAAAAACATGCCAGGCACCGTTCCATCCGGCCGCTGCATCGGCTAAATCTGCCGCATGCGGCAAAAACCGGACCGAACGCAAGCCCATCGGCACAATATGGCACTAATGTAAGTCTATGCAGGAAAAACCGCAACCGACGGCAAAAAAAACGGTTGCGTTTTTCCTGCAGAGCGCCGTATTGTGCCGCATGGCAAAAACCGGATGTGTGAAAGCAGCCTTAGGCGAAGTTCACACATCAGTTTTTTCCAATCAGGCACAATCCGGTTTGTGCCTGATGCAACGGATCCATCTCAGATTGTGAAAAGGCTGCACATCAAACTTAGATAATGGTATAATGCCTCAAGCATATGGAAAAATATTGGAAAATACAATGAAAAATGCTACTTGCTAACTTGAACATGTGAATAATGAATTGCATACCTGCCATGAATATTAGGAAAAAGGAGATATTTAGCAATCGCATTGATCAATGTAACTGAGCCCCAAAACCTCGTCAAGGTATATCTCTATACTGGGGTCCCTAGCTCTGTGACCCTAACTGTGTGTCATCTCATTGCAATTAAAAACTGCTGTGTGTGGAGAGGGGTAACCAAGGACTTTCTTATATAGGAGATGGAAAAAACATGGCCGAAAGGGGCGGAGCTGTGTTCACATTAAAAAAAAATTACATATAACTGAATAGGATAACTGAAGTGAGCACTAATATATAGTATATTATATAGTATGCTATAAGTAGCATTTTTCATTGTATTTTCCAATATTTTTCCATATGCTTGAGGCATTATACTATTATTTAAGTTTGATGTGCAGCCTTATCCTTATATAGTAAGTATTTTTTGGCTTGCACTCATAATATAATATATATATTAGTGCTCACTTCAGTTATCCTATTCAGTCAGATTGTGAAAAAACTGATGCGACGGATCTGTTTTTTTTTGTTTTTTTTGTTATGCTGAGAGAGAGACAGAGACCCCACCATCACTGCACAAATACCGGCACTACCTCACACGCATCATCACCGCACACGCCAGCACTACCCAGCACGCATCATCACCGCACAGGCAGGCATAACTCACACGCATCATCACCGCATACGCCAGCACTACCCAGCACGCATCATCACCGCACAGGCAGGCACTACCTCACACACATCATCACCGCACACGCCAGCACTACCCAGCACGCATCATCACCGCACAGGCAGGCACTACCTCACACACATCATCACCGCACACCCCTGCACTACCGCACGCATTATCACCGCACACGCCGGCACTACCCTGCACGCATCTTCACCGCACACAACCCGGCATTACCTCAGTGACGTCACCGCTGACAGCGCGACTCCCTTCAGTTGCTGCATGGAGCTGATAGAGAGAGGCGGTGTTCTACTGCCGTTCCTGTCAGCTTCATGTAGTAGAACTGAGAGCGTCGCGGGACCTCTGTGGATTACGTCGGACCTGGAGGGGTATTTGCTGATTTTAATAAAATGGTGAAAGAGGGTGTTTTTTTGTCTTTTATTCCAATTAAAGGATTTTTTTGGGTGTATGTGTTTATTTACTTTCACTTACAGGTTAATCATTGGGGGTGTCTCAGACGCCTGCCATGATTAACCCCTTATTACCCCGATTGCAACCGCACCAGGGCAATTCAGGAAGAGCCGGGTAGAGTCCTGGGACTGTCGCATCTAATGGATGCGGCAATTCCGGGTGGCTGCTGGCTGATATTTTTAGGCTGGGGGGCTCCCCATAACGTAGAGCACCCCATCCTGAGAATACCAGCCTTCAGCCGTGTGGCTTTATCTTGGCTGGTATCAATATTGGGGGGGGAACCGCACGCCGTTTTTCTTGTAATTATTTATTTATTTTACTGCACAATATAGACCTGCCCACCGGCGGCTGTGATTGGTTGCAGTGAGACAGCTGTCACTCAGCGTGGGGGCGTGTCTGCCTGCAACTAATCATAGGCGCCGGTGTGCGGGGAAAGCAGGGAATACGAGATTGAATAATGAGCGGCCGGCATTTTCAAATCAGGAGAAGCCGTCGGAGCAGTGTGACAGCCGTGCAGCCCTGCGCCGGTGATCAGTGAGTGGGTGAGAGTGAGTGAATGAGTCAGTGAGTCAGTCAGTGAGTGAGAGAGTTTGAGAGAGAGTGAGTAATTGATTGATTTTCTGACAAGCAATGAATTTATATCACTTCTGGGCATGCTCAGAAGTAAAAACCGGATACGGTACATGCTTCCGGCATTTGAAGCATGACACCGTATCCGGCTCGCATAGACTTTCATTATGCACCATGTCGCACCCGAAGCTAGGCATTTTGTTGCCGCTGGCAAAAAACGTTCCTCTCAGCATCCTGTGCGGCCGCCGGAGTGACGATTTTTGCCGCATCAGGCAAAAAACGGATCAAACGCAAGTACATGCGGCACAATCCGGCGCTAATAAAAGTCTATGAGGAAAAACCACACCCGGCGGCAAAAAAAAACCAGATGCGTTTTTCCCGCAAGGCGCCGGATTGTGCCGCACAGCAAAAACCTGATGTGTGAACATACCCTTAGCTGCACACCCTGTTCAGCTCTCCTCCTAGGTCCTAGCTGGCTGCACACCCTGTTCAGTCCTCCTCCTGGGTCCTAGCTGCCTGCACACCCTGTTCAGCCCTCCTCCTGGGTCCTAGCTGCCTGCACACCCTATGCAGCTCTCCTCCTGGGTCCTAGCTGCCTGCACACCCTGTTCAGCTCTTCTCCTGGGTCCTAGCTGCCTGCACACCCTGTTCAGCCCTCCTCCTGGGTCCTAGCTGCCTGCACACCCTGTTCAGCTCTTCTCCTGGGTCCTAGCTGCCTGCACACCCTGTTCAGCTCTCCTCCTGGGTCCTAGCTGTCTGCACACCCTGTTCAGCTCTCCTCCTGGGTCCTAGCTGCCTGCACACCCTGTTCAGCTCTCCTCCTGGGTCCTAGCTGCCTGCACACCCTGTGCAGCTCTCCTCCTGGGTCCTAGCTGCCTGCACACCCTGTTCAGCTCTTCTCCTGGGTCCTAGCTGCCTGCACACCCTGTTCAGCTCTCCTCCTGGGTCCTCGCTGCCTGCACACCCTGTTCAGCTCTCCTCCTGGGTCCTAGCTGCCTGCACACCCTGTTCAGTTCTCCTCCTGGGTCCTAGCTGCCTGCACACCCTGTTCAGCTCTCCTCCTGGGTCCTAGCTGCCTGCACACCCTGTGCAGCTCTACTTCTGGGTCCTAGCTGCCTGCACACCCTGTGCAGCTCTACTTCTGGGTCCTAGCTGCTTGCACACCCTGTGCAGCTCTACTTCTGGGTCCTAGCTGCCTGCACACCCTGTGCAGCTCTACTTCTGGGTCCTAGCTGCCTGCACACCCTGTGCAGCTCTCCTCCTGGGTCCTAGCTGCCTGCACACCCTGTGCAGCTCTCCTCCTGGGTCCTAGCTGCCTGCACACCCTGTTCAGCTCTCCTCCTTGGTCCTAGCCATCTGCACACCCTGTTCAGCTCTCCTCCTGGGTCCTAGCCGCCTGCACACCCTGTAGTTAACTCCCTGCCTGTTCTGCACATTGCTGATCTGTGGTGGCTCAGAGCGATCACGGACAGCTTCTGCAGTTTCAGTTTGCTGGATGGGTGTAGATAGAGAGTGGATATGGCCGTTTGTAAAATGGGTGTGGTTAGGGGCGTGGCCTAAAATTGCTGCGGCGCGTGCCGCAAACTTTATCCCCTGCCGCTCACTAACTGATTCTACTCCTTCCTCACACATATGTGACGCCCTGGCAAAACCAGGGTGTCACAGAGCCTGCAGAAATCCAGCAAAGTGCAGGCCATTCTCCTCCTTGGTAACCTGATCTCACACCAGTGCAGCAGGACAGACACACCCCCCCAGGGTAAGAGCAAAACAGAGCAGCAGGGGAGGGGCTGGAGCAGAGTGTGTGGGGAGAGGGAGAAGAGTCCGGAGTTGTAGCTCCCGGGCTGCTACAGAAGCGTGCTTCAGAAGGGCCGGGACAGGCTGTCGAGGATGTGGAGGTTGGCAACCAGCACCTAGAGGGCCAACGGTCCCAGCTGTGGACCAGCCTCGACCACTTCTTGGAGTTGTTCAGCAACCAGCCTGGAAGGAAAGAGTCAGCTGTCCATCACGTAGACACTGGGGATTAACCCCGATACGGCGTTCAGCATTTCGGGTCTCCCTGGAGGTGCAGCAGCACATGCTCCAGGAAATTGACGAGATGCTGAAACTGGGGCATCCAACAGCGCTTGGGCCTCGCTCATAGACCTCCCTTATACAGCAGAAGTTCTCCCTACGCTCGCTCCAGATCAAAAGCACCTAAGATGGTGTCAGTGGGTCTTATATAGATGAAGAGGGGAGCCGTGTGATGGCCAGCCTTGCTTCCTCTCCCTTCTGTGTATGAGTGCAGATGTGACTGTGTCTTTACAACAAAAAGCACACGCAGACTCTGATAAACAAAACAGGAACCTTCTTTATTGCAGATGACTTTCCTTCTCACGCTTCAGGCCCTTAGAACCACTTGTCCTGTGTCCTTCTGTCCTCAGGGGAAAACTCAGCTGACTTGCCCTAGGAAGCTTCCTCTAGCACAGAGGTCTCAAACACGCGTCCTCTGAGGCTGTTTGTTGTGGCCCGAGTGCCCGCAGACCCCGTGATGATTGCATATCTCCCAACCGTCCCGGATACAGTGGGACTATCACGCTTTGCAGAGTTTGTCCCGTTGCCACGGGCGGGAGGTCCGTATCCCGTGGCTCCGCCCACCCACTCTCTCCCCGCCTCGCTGCTTTTCCCTCCTACCATCCTAACACGTGTCTTGTAGTGATGGGCAGTCCGGCTCTTTTTGGTGATCCGGTTCCCATGGCTCCGTTCACCAAAAAGAGCCGGATCTTTCAGCTCGTTCTCGGCTCCTTATTAAATATGTGTTCACCGCAGGTGAACACATATTTAAGATTATAGTGACGCCAAAAAAGCCCCGCCCACCCGCGGCTAAGCTCCGCCCACTTACAAGCGCCCAATGAGATTGCTGAGTAGGTGGAGTTTAGCCGCGGGTGGGCGGGGTTTTGACGGCGAAAAGAGCCGTTTAGATATTTTAGCGGCTCACACTGGTGATCCGGCTCCTATCGTTCACAGCAGGGAGCCGGATCTTTGTGTCGGATCGTTCACGACCGACACATCACTAGTGTCTTGAGCATTACAGAGCAGAGCGCGCTAGTCTCTGTGCTGCTGCTGCTAAGGTAATGAATGTCCCCAGCGCTGATTCCCTCCCCCCTCCCTCCCCCCTCCGGTCCTGAGCCTGTGCTCCTCCAGCTGTTTCTCTGACTCCCTTGTGTTTGTGTCCTGATCTATCGTGTGTGCAGTGTTTGCCTCTCAATGCTGCAGGCACACACGGTAGATCAGGACATTGGGGAGAAGACAGTGTGTACTTACCACTTGTGTCCTCTCCTGCAGGTGCACAGCACTGGCCGGTAATATGCAAAGATAGAAGCATTGCCAATGCTTCTATCAGCTACCGTCCACATGATCTCCTGCCTGGCAGAGCTGCTGCATCTTAGGCTAAGTTCACACCTCCGGTTTTCCAGAGCCGGCCAATCCGGCTCTAAAACCTATGCAACGGATGCGGCGACAAAACCTGAGCATGCGCAGTGGAAAAAACGCATGCGGCGTCCATAGGCATGCATTGCAAATCGCGCCGCATCGGCTGGATGCGGCGCGATGCAGTTTTTTTTGCTGGACAAAAAAACATGCCAGGCACCGTTCCATCCGGCCGCTGCATCGGCTAAATCTGCCGCATGCGGCAAAAACCGGACCGAACGCAAGCCCATCGGCACAATATGGCACTAATGTAAGTCTATGTAGGAAAAACCGCAACCGACGGCAAAAAAACGGTTGCGTTTTTCCTGCAGAGCGCCGTATTGTGCCGCATGGCAAAAACCGGATGTGTGAAAGCAGCCTTAGGCGAAGTTCACACATCAGTTTTTTCCAATCAGGCACAATCCGGTTTGTGCCTGATGCAACGGATCCATCTCAGATTGTGAAAAGGCTGCACATCAAACTTAGATAATAGTATAATGCCTCAAGTATATGGAAAAATATTGGAAAATACAATGAAAAATGCTACTTGCTAACTTGAACATGTGAATAATGAATTGCATACCTGCCATGAATATTAGGAAAAAGGAGATATTTAGCAATCGCATTGATCAATGTAACTGAGCCCCAAAACCTCGTCAAGGTATATCTCTATACTGGGGTCCCTAGCTCTGTGACCCTAACTGTGTGTCATCTCATTGCAATTAAAAACTGCTGTGTGTGGAGAGGGGTAACCAAGGACTTTCTTATATAGGAGATGGAAAAAACATGGCCGAAAGGGGCGGAGCTGTGTTCACATTAAAAAAAAATTACATATAACTGAATAGGATAACTGAAGTGAGCACTAATATATAGTATATTATATAGTATGCTATAAGTAGCATTTTTCATTGTATTTTCCAATATTTTTCCATATGCTTGAGGCATTATACTATTATTTAAGTTTGATGTGCAGCCTTATCCTTATATAGTAAGTATTTTTTGGCTTGCACTCATAATATAATATATATATTAGTGCTCACTTCAGTTATCCTATTCAGTCAGATTGTGAAAAAACTGATGCGACGGATCTGTTTTTTTTTGTTTTTTTTGTTATGCTGAGAGAGAGACAGAGACCCCACCATCACTGCACAAATACCGGCACAACCTCACACGCATCATCACCGCACACGCCAGCACTACCCAGCACGCATCATCACCGCACAGGCAGGCATAACTCACACGCATCATCACCGCATACGCCAGCACTACCCAGCACGCATCATCACCGCACAGGCAGGCACTACCTCACACACATCATCACCGCACACGCCAGCACTACCCAGCACGCATCATCACCGCACAGGCAGGCACTACCTCACACACATCATCACCGCACACCCCTGCACTACCGCACGCATTATCACCGCACACGCCGGCACTACCCTGCACGCATCTTCACCGCACACAACCCGGCATTACCTCAGTGACGTCACCGCTGACAGCGCGACTCCCTTCAGTTGCTGCATGGAGCTGATAGAGAGAGGCGGTGTTCTACTGCCGTTCCTGTCAGCTTCATGTAGTAGAACTGAGAGCGTCGCGGGACCTCTGTGGATTACGTCGGACCTGGAGGGGTATTTGCTGATTTTAATAAAATGGTGAAAGAGGGTGTTTTTTTGTCTTTTATTCCAATTAAAGGATTTTTTTGGGTGTATGTGTTTATTTACTTTCACTTACAGGTTAATCATTGGGGGTGTCTCAGACGCCTGCCATGATTAACCCCTTATTACCCCGATTGCAACCGCACCAGGGCAATTCAGGAAGAGCCGGGTAGAGTCCTGGGACTGTCGCATCTAATGGATGCGGCAATTCCGGGCGGCTGCTGGCTGATATTTTTAGGCTGGGGGGCTCCCCATAACGTAGAGCACCCCATCCTGAGAATACCAGCCTTCAGCCGTGTGGCTTTATCTTGGCTGGTATCAATATTGGGGGGGGAACCGCACGCCGTTTTTCTTGTAATTATTTATTTATTTTACTGCACAATATAGACCTGCCCACCGGCGGCTGTGATTGGTTGCAGTGAGACAGCTGTCACTCAGCGTGGGGGCGTGTCTGCCTGCAACTAATCATAGGCGCCGGTGTGCGGGGAAAGCAGGGAATACGAGATTTAATAATGAGCGGCCGGCATTTTCAAATCAGGAGAAGCCGTCGGAGCAGTGTGACAGCCGTGCAGCCCTGCGCCGGTGATCGGTGAGTGGGTGAGAGTGAGTGAATGAGTCAGTGAGTCAGTCAGTGAGTGAGAGAGTTTGAGAGAGAGTGAGTAATTGATTGATTTTCTGACAAGCAATGAATTTATATCACTTCTGGGCATGCTCAGAAGTAAAAACCGGATACGGTACATGCTTCCGGCATTTGAAGCATGACACCGTATCCGGCTCGCATAGACTTTCATTATGCACCATGTCGCACCCGAAGCTAGGCATTTTGTTGCCGCTGGCAAAAAACGTTCCTCTCAGCATCCTGTGCGGCCGCCGGAGTGACGATTTTTGCCGCATCAGGCAAAAAACGGATCAAACGCAAGTACATGCGGCACAATCCGGCGCTAATAAAAGTCTATGAGGAAAAACCACACCCGGCGGCAAAAAAAAACCAGATGCGTTTTTCCCGCAAGGCGCCGGATTGTGCCGCACAGCAAAAACCTGATGTGTGAACATACCCTTAGCTGCACACCCTGTTCAGCTCTCCTCCTAGGTCCTAGCTGGCTGCACACCCTGTTCAGTCCTCCTCCTGGGTCCTAGCTGCCTGCACACCCTGTTCAGTCCTCCTCCTGGGTCCTAGCTGCCTGCACACCCTATGCAGCTCTCCTCCTGGGTCCTAGCTGCCTGCACACCCTGTTCAGCTCTTCTCCTGGGTCCTAGCTGCCTGCACACCCTGTTCAGCCCTCCTCCTGGGTCCTAGCTGCCTGCACACCCTGTTCAGCTCTTCTCCTGGGTCCTAGCTGCCTGCACACCCTGTTCAGCTCTCCTCCTGGGTCCTAGCTGTCTGCACACCCTGTTCAGCTCTCCTCCTGGGTCCTAGCTGCCTGCACACCCTGTTCAGCTCTCCTCCTGGGTCCTAGCTGCCTGCACACCCTGTGCAGCTCTCCTCCTGGGTCCTAGCTGCCTGCACACCCTGTTCAGCTCTTCTCCTGGGTCCTAGCTGCCTGCACACCCTGTTCAGCTCTCCTCCTGGGTCCTCGCTGCCTGCACACCCTGTTCAGCTCTCCTCCTGGGTCCTAGCTGCCTGCACACCCTGTTCAGTTCTCCTCCTGGGTCCTAGCTGCCTGCACACCCTGTTCAGCTCTCCTCCTGGGTCCTAGCTGCCTGCACACCCTGTGCAGCTCTACTTCTGGGTCCTAGCTGCCTGCACACCCTGTGCAGCTCTACTTCTGGGTCCTAGCTGCTTGCACACCCTGTGCAGCTCTACTTCTGGGTCCTAGCTGCCTGCACACCCTGTGCAGCTCTACTTCTGGGTCCTAGCTGCCTGCACACCCTGTGCAGCTCTCCTCCTGGGTCCTAGCTGCCTGCACACCCTGTGCAGCTCTCCTCCTGGGTCCTAGCTGCCTGCACACCCTGTTCAGCTCTCCTCCTTGGTCCTAGCCATCTGCACACCCTGTTCAGCTCTCCTCCTGGGTCCTAGCCGCCTGCACACCCTGTAGTTAACTCCCTGCCTGTTCTGCACATTGCTGATCTGTGGTGGCTCAGAGCGATCACGGACAGCTTCTGCAGTTTCAGTTTGCTGGATGGGTGTAGATAGAGAGTGGATATGGCCGTTTGTAAAATGGGTGTGGTTAGGGGCGTGGCCTAAAATTGCCGCGGCGCGTGCCGCAAACTTTATCCCCTGCCGCTCACTAACTGATTCTACTCCTTCCTCACACATATGTGACGCCCTGGCAAAACCAGGGTGTCACAGAGCCTGCAGAAATCCAGCAAAGTGCAGGCCATTCTCCTCCTTGGTAACCTGATCTCACACCAGTGCAGCAGGACAGACACACCCCCCCAGGGTAAGAGCAAAACAGAGCAGCAGGGGAGGGGCTGGAGCAGAGTGTGTGGGGAGAGGGAGAAGAGTCCGGAGTTGTAGCTCCCGGGCTGCTACAGAAGCGTGCTTCAGAAGGGCCGGGACAGGCTGTTAGTGAGGAAGGGACTTGAGGTGACCGGGGCAGGGTAGTGGCCCGCCGGTATCGAAAGAGATCCCGGATCACTGCAGGGGAGTGGACTCCCCGTTCCCGGCCAAGGAGGAAAGAAAGAGAAAGAGTGGAGAAAGAGGCACCTGACTGCAGGGAAAGAACAGGGGTCTGCTGCACCGTGTGTGGGACTTAAACACCCTCCGTACCGAAGGCTGCGGACTCCGGCAGTTTCTAGTTTACCAGTGACTCTATGTGGTTCAATTGTGAGTACAACAGTGCCATCAGGCACAGCACTGCGCCCTGCAGCACGCTCCCTCCTACTGGGCCCCGGGACACCAGCCCCTACCCACGGAGGGGCCAACACCTCAGCTGCTCCCCGCCATCGCTCCCGGGAACCCCCGTTACCAGCAGCGGTGGTGCCCACCATCACCACAACCCCGTGGGTGGTGTCACAACCGACATCCCACCACCAAACCTCCCACTTTTCACTCGTGGGCGAGGAGGCGCTGCTCGAGCCCTTGGGTCTGGCCCATGCTTGAGCCACTGAGGAGCAGAAACACCGGACCCAAGCGCCAGAGATTCCCCAGGCGAGCAGCGTTCCCCAAAAACCCCTCTCCGCCCGCGACACATACTGTACCCTCTGCTCACTGCTCCCCTCTTTGCTCCGTCTCCAAAACCACCCACTGTCTGCTCAGTCCTGTGTTCCTACTAAATTCTATTAACTATCTAGCTACCTAATCTACTCCATCCTCCACCAACTGCTGCTTGTTCCCTAGTTCCCACTAAAGGCCCCATCACACACAACGAGATCGCTAACGAGATCGTTGCTGAGTCACAGTTTCTGACACAGCAATGATCTCGCCAGCGATCTCGTTATGTGTGACAGCTACCAGCGATCAGGCCCCTGCTGTGAGATTGCAAGTCGTTGCAGAATCGTCCATATCATTTTCTTCAAAGGCGATGTCCTGCTGGGCAGGACGCATCACTGTGTTTGACACTGTGTGACCGGGTCCCAACGTCCGCCCAGATCGTTATACAGGTCGCTATCATTACTGTGTCGTTGGTAACGCCTGACTGTGACATCTCACCAGCGATCTCCCAGCGACTTACCAGCGATCCTTATCAGAACATATCGTTGTTGGGATCGCTGGTAAGTCGTTGTGTGTGAATGGGCCTTAAGTCTATCTATCTGTTATTAGAACTATACCTAATCTTACACCTATATCTGGCCCTGTACTATATCCTTTTCCCGAACACAGCACAAGGGGACCTGTACATATTATACATACCGGTAGTATTTACATTACATAGACATATACTTCTTTCCTATTACACAACCAGCAGTGACTGCCAGGTGGAGCAGAACGGCGCGCCCATTCGGCTCTGCTACCTTATCAATATGAGTTGCCCACCTGAAGCGATCGGCCCAGGGACTCCACTCCACCTCCAGGGACGCCACAGGGTGTCATCTTCTTGTTATCTCTGTCCACAGGTATGTCAGGTTTATTTACATGGGAGTCGTGACGCGACTCACGGTTTGCGGTCAGGGTTATGGGTGACCGCCATTGCAGGTTTAACAAGCGTCTGGGGGCTGATGGAGTCTGCAGTCTGGTGATATGGCCTCCCATGAGTGAGGCTGGCCCCAGGGGCTCGGGCGCGTGGAACAACAGGTCCCAGAATAACTCAAGCACAGTCTAAGATGTCTTTCAACTTGTTTACTCACTTTTGTTCTTATTGGTGAGGTAACCCGGGCGATGCTGAGATTAACCAGGTGGAACCAGGAACTCCTTCAGGCTAGTCTAAGAGTAACCGTTAACTCGCCTTCCTAGCACTTCTTGTTTCGGATAACCCCTGATTTGAAGTACCATGGGATTCATCCAGGGAAGTCGCTACTGCCTTTTCTCCCCTTTTTGGACCGTCTGCTGGCAGCGTGGACCAAGGAAGATGGCTCCTTGCTCGATCCTCCTTATGGGCCCCCTCGTTGCTGCTGATGCTCGGACTCTAGTTGGTTGGTGTGGGACTTGTTTAGCAGATCATTAAATGGACGTCTACTCTAGGGACCTGTTCCCCGTGTGTGCCTAGTCACCAGGAGTCTCCGTACACGACCAGCTGATTTCCTCAGCGTCTTTCTGTCTGACTTGCTGGCAACCGTTCTTCCCCGCTAACAGCTATTTTATGGCCAGGGTCTGACTAGCGTGTCCGCGTGCCTGCTCGCTCCTTCTTTCTGCGCTCTCCGCTACCAGACTGGCTTCTCTACTACTTTCCTGACGGCCACTGCCACCTTAGCTTCCAGCCCCTCCCCTACACCCCTAGCTGAGATGTGGAGGAACGCCCCCTCTTGGGTCTGCCCAAGGGTCCCCTCTAAGGTGTGGGAGACCTGGTTGCTATGTGTCTGTGCGTACACACCCTATTCCAGCCTTTAGAATTACCTGGAAGTACTGACCCAGCATGTGTGCAGTACTCAGTGGTGCCTCACCAGGTCAGAAGCGCCACACATATACATTGCAATAGACAATATACCTGCAATACATATTTACACCACTTTGTAGGAGAGGGCGCTATTTGCCTGTCTCATACATAGACGTGATCCTGCCTATCACAGTACTGACAATAGCAAAGATGACTACGGCATTACCGGAATTGGCAAGCAATCCCAGCATGTTTACTGGCTGAAAATAAGGCGCCAAACGTGGATGGAGGACCCCAATCTCTAAAGCTGAGGAGCAAAATGCTCATCGAGTAATGGAGATCGCAAATACTGTTCACGTGAATAACAAATAGTGCAGAATATATTCCCTCATCACTACTGATCATGTGTCAGGGCAGACCTCAGACTATGAGCAGAGAGCGACGGGGGACGACTACAGACACTGTAACAAGGCAACTGGTTATATTGTAAATGGCAGGTATGTACCACGGAAATGGTGTGATCCTGGGAGTTTTTGCTGACACTTGTAGTGCCACTGTGGCGCCCCTGACCTGGTCAGGCACCACTGAGTACTGCACCCATGCTGGGTGCGTACAAACAGGTAATCCCAAAGGCTGAGTAGGGTGTGTACGCACAGACACATTGTAACCAGGTCTCACACACACACCATAGAGGGGACCCGTGGGCAGACCCAGGAGGGGGCGTGGCCTCCACATCTCAGCTAGTGGTGTGGTAGAGAAGCTGGAAGCGAGTAGTTGCAGTGGCAGTGAAGGGAACAGGAGCTGGAGATAGCTGAGTCTGAAGTGCAGACGCAGGGGAGCGAACACACTAGTCAGACCTTGCACGTGTAGTGGCTGCTTGGGGGGAGTACATTGCCACACAGTCAGCCTGAAAGACTCCTGCAGAAGAGAAAGGACAGGCAGTTGAGTACGGGGACTCCTGGTAATGAAGCACGCACGGGGAACAGGTCCCTAGAGCCAGACATCCATTTAGTGGTCTGCTAAATCCTGCAGGTGGTGGGACTAGAGATTCCACACCAACCAACACAGAGTCCGAGCATCAGCAGCAACGAGGGGGCCCATAAGGAGGATCGAGCCTGCAGCTATCCACCTTGGTCCACGCTGCCAGAAAATGGGCCAGAAAGGGGAGAAAAGGCAGATGCGACTTCCCTGGATGAATGCCACGGTACTTTAAGTCAGGGGTTGTCCGAAACAAGAAGTGCTAAGAAGGTGAGTGAGCAGTCACCCCTACATCAGCCTGACGGATACCTGGTTCTCTCTGGTCTATCTCAGTATCGCCCGGGTTACCTCACAAAACCAGCTGAACGTGAGTAAACAAGTTGAAAGACACTCTGGACTAAGACTGAGTTATTCTGCGACCTGCAGTTCTACGCACATACACCTGAGCCCCTGGGGCCAGCCTCACTCTCGGGAGGCCATACCACCAGACTGCAGACACCATCAGCCCCAGACGCTTGTTAAACTGCAGTGGCGGTCTCTGCCCAGACTGCAAACCGAGAGTGGCATCACGACTCCTATGAAAGTGAACCTGACATACCTGTTGCCAGAAGGGTCCCTACAGAGAAGTCCCCGCAGGCGACCGCTGCAGCGCTGTGGTGGGCGACTCACCACAGTTGTTTCCTATAGATTGAATTGGCTAGATCAGGGGTGGGGAACCTCCGACCCGTGGGCCGTATGCGGCCCGCCATGACATTTAATGCGGCCCACGGGCACATTCCAGGCTACCCCAGTGCTCGAGCGGCACTCGCGCTTTTACCAGCCGCCGGCCCTTTAAAATCCCAGTGCGTTGTGGGTAGATGCTAGAATGTACGAGCTATTTCCAGATCCTGATTGCAGCCCATACTAGAATGTATGGGCTCTTTTCGGGACCTGACTACTGCCCGTACATTCTAGACTGAACCCGGGACTGTGCTCGAGTGCTGAGGGTTTACTTTGAGGGCGGGGTAAGCAGCGCGCTGTGCTGCTCCAGTCACAGCAGAAGAGGTGCAGCAGATGCCTCCCTGCTGTACATGCCTCCCGGACCTGTGCTGTGTGACTCCTCCTCCCCTTGTACTGTGAGTATGCAACCCATCGCTGCCCCCCCATCCAGTGCTGTGTACCCCCTGATACTGTGTGTAGCCCCAAGTGCTGTGTACCCCCTGATACTGTGTGTAGCCCCAAGTGCTGTGTACCCCCCAGTACTATGTGTTGCCCCAAGTGCTGTGTACCCCCCAGTACTGTGTGTAACCCCTCAGTGTTGTGTAATCTGTGCAGCCTCCTAGTGCTGTCAGTGCTGCTACATAGTGCTCTCCCTGCTGCCTCCTAGTTCTGTCACCTAATGCTCTCCGTGCTGCCTTCTAGTGCTGTCACTGTCCGTGCTCTTTGTGCTGCCACCTAGAGCTCTCTGTGCTGTCACCTAGTGCTCTTTGTGCTGCAACCTAGTGCTCTTTGTGCTGCCACCTAGTGCTCTTTGTGCTGCCACCTAGTGCTCTTTGTGCTGCCACCTAGTGCTCTTTGTGCTGCCACCTAGTGCTCTTTGTGCTGCCACCTAGTGCTCTTTGTGCTGCCACCTAGAGCTCTCTGTGCTGCCACCCAGAGCTCTTTGTGCTGCCACCTAGAGCTCTTTGTGCTGCCACCTAGTGCTCTTTGTGCTGCCACCTAGTGCTCTTTGTGCTGCCACTGTCAGTGCTCTTTGTGCTGCCACTGTCAGTGCTCTCTGTGCTGCCACTGTCAGTGCTCTCTGTGCTGCCACTGTCAGTGCTCTCTGTGCTGCCACTGTCAGTGCTCTCTGTGCTGCCACTGTCAGTGCTCTCTGTGCTGCCACTGTCAGTGCTCTCTGTGCTGCCACTGTCAGTGCTCTCTGTGCTGCCACTGTCAGTGCTCTCTGTGCTGCCACTGTCAGTGCTCTCTGTGCTGCAACTGTCAGTGCTCCCTGTGCTGCCACCTAGTGCTCCCTGTTCTGCCACCTAGTGCTCCCTGTTCTGCCACCTAGTGCTCTCTGTGCTGCCACCTAGTGCTCTCTGTACTGCCACCTAGTGATCTCTGTGCTGCCACCTAGAGCTCTTTGTGCTGCCACCTAGTGCTCTTTGTGCTGCCACCTAGTGCTCTTTGTGCTGCCACTGTCAGTGCTCTTTGTGCTGCCACTGTCAGTGCTCTTTGTGCTGCCACTGTCAGTGCTCTTTGTGCTGCCACTGTCAGTGCTCTTTGTGCTGCCACTGTCAGTGCTCTTTGTGCTGCCACTGTCAGTGCTCCCTGTTCTGCCACCTAGTGCTCCCTGTTCTGCCACCTAGTGCTCCCTGTGCTGCCACCTAGTGCTCCCTGTGCTGCCACCTAGTGCTCCCTGTGCTGCCACCTAGTGCTCTCTGTGCTGCCACCTAGCACTGTCTGTGCTGCCAACTGGTGATCTCTGTGCTGTCCGTTGTGCCGCCTAGTGCTGTCCATGCTCAGCATCTCCTGTGATGTATACACCCCTTCTGTGATCTATACGCTCCTCCTGTGATGTATACGCCCCAGCCTCTTCTGGGATTTGTATGCCCCAGTGTCTCCTGTGATGTATATGCCCCAGCTTCTCCTGTGATGTGTATGCCCCCAGCCTCTCCAGGCCAAGACAAACCTGGAAAAGCAGTTGTGAGAAACAAAATGATCAAAATCACTGAATATCACAGCCGCTCCAGCCACCACATTAGGGGTGAGTTAATTAATTGTTTAACCAAATATAGCCTGGTCGTTTTCAAGTTGATAATTTGGTGCGGCCCCCGAAGGTTGGTAGAAAATTCCAAATGGCCCCCGGCAGAAAAAAGGTTCCCCACCCCTGGGCTAGAATTTCAGATGGCTGAGAGATGGGTGGGACTGGCCATCCACATACCCCTGCCTATGGGTGTGTCTGACATGTCTTAATTAGGCCTAAAACACACTTCCGCATAAAAAACGTCCGTGTGACACGGTCCGTTTTTCGGGTCCGTGTTCCGTTTTTTTGGGGCGTTTCTCCGGTACGTATGGCATCCGTGTGATGGCGTATGCGAGCCGTGTGTACGTGTAAAATGTCCGTGTTTGTGTGTAAAATGCCCGTGTATGTGTACGTGGAATGTCCGTGTGGAATGTCCGTTTGTGCGTTGCACAATGTCGTTGATACATGTTGGCTGACAGCAGTTGCGCGATGAGAATGAACTCGGGTGAACTTCACCCGACTTCATTGTCATGCCGCGGCTCTGTCTGTGTGCCGCGTACTGATTAGCAGTCACCTGTGAAGGATTCACCAGTGACCGCTAATCCCCCGAGTGACTGAAGTGAGCAGCCCTCTCTCATACTTACCGCTCCCCGATCACCGAGGAATAGCTGTGCAGAGAATACGCGGCAACAATTACTTTCAATATGCCAGCTGCTCATTAATCAATCTCGTATTCCCTGCTTTCCCCACCCACAGACGCCTGTGATTGGTTGCAGTGAGACACGCCCCCACGCTGAGTGACAGCTGTCTCACTGCACCCAATCACAGCAGCCGGTGGGCGTGTCTATACTGTGCAGTAAAATAAATAAATAAATAATTTAAAAAAACGGCGTGCGGTCCCCCCCAAATTTAATACCAGCCAGATAAAGCCATACGGCTGAAGGCTGGTATTCCCAGGATGGGGAGCCCCACGTTATGGGGGGCCCCCCAGCTTAACAATATCAGTCAGCAGCCGCCCAGAATTGCCGCATACATTATATGCGACAGTTCTGGGACTGTACCCGGCTCTTCCCGATTTGCCCTGGTGCATTGGCATTCGGGGTAATAAGGAGTTTTTGGCAGCCCATAGCTGCCAATAAGTCCTAGATCAGGGGTGGGGAAACGTATGTGGCCCGCCATGACATTTAATGCGCCCCCCGGGCACATTCCAGGCTACCCCAGTGCTCGAGCGGCACTCGCGCTTTTACCAGCCGCCGGCCCTTTAAAATCCCAGTGCGTTGTGGGTAGATGCTAGAATGTACGGGCTATTTCCAGATCCTGATTGCAGCCCATACTAGAATGTATGGGCTCTTTTCGGGACCTGACTACTGCCCGTACATTCTAGACTGAACCCGGGACTGTGCTCGAGTGCTGAGGGTTTACTTTGAGGGAGGGGTAAGCAGCGCGCTGTGCTGCTCCAGTCACAGCAGAAGAGGTGCAGCAGATGCCTCCCTGCTGTACATGCCTCCCGGACCTGTGCTGTGTGACTCCTCCTCCCCTTGTACTGTGAGTATGCAACCCATCGCTGCCCCCCCATCCAGTGCTGTGTACCCCCTGATACTGTGTGTAGCCCCAAGTGCTGTGTACCCCCTGATACTGTGTGTAGCCCCAAGTGCTGTGTACCCCCCAGTACTATGTGTTGCCCCAAGTGCTGTGTACCCCCCAGTACTGTGTGTAACCCCTCAGTGTTGTGTAATCTGTGCAGCCTCCTAGTGCTGTCAGTGCTGCTACATAGTGCTCTCCCTGCTGCCTCCTAGTTCTGTCACCTAATGCTCTCCGTGCTGCCTTCTAGTGCTGTCACTGTCCGTGCTCTTTGTGCTGCCACCTAGAGCTCTCTGTGCTGTCACCTAGTGCTCTTTGTGCTGCCACCTAGTGCTCTTTGTGCTGCCACCTAGTGCTCTTTGTGCTGCCACCTAGAGCTCTCTGTGCTGCCACCTAGAGCTCTTTGTGCTGCCACCTAGAGCTCTTTGTGCTGCCACCTAGAGCTCTTTGTGCTGCCACCTAGAGCTCTTTGTGCTGCCACCTAGTGCTCTTTGTGCTGCCACTGTCAGTGCTCTTTGTGCTGCCACTGTCAGTGCTCTTTGTGCTGCCACCTAGAGCTCTCTGTGCTGCCACCTAGTGCTCTTTGTGCTGCCACCTAGTGCTCTTTGTGCTGCCACCTAGTGCTCTTTGTGCTGCCACCTAGAGCTCTCTGTGCTGCCACCTAGAGCTCTTTGTGCTGCCACCTAGAGCTCTTTGTGCTGCCACCTAGAGCTCTTTGTGCTGCCACCTAGTGCTCTTTGTGCTGCCACTGTCAGTGCTCTTTGTGCTGCCACTGTCAGTGCTCTCTGTGCTGCCACTGTCAGTGCTCTCTGTGCTGCCACTGTCAGTGCTCTCTGTGCTGCCACTGTCAGTGCTCTCTGTGCTGCCACTGTCAGTGCTCTCTGTGCTGCCACTGTCAGTGCTCTCTGTGCTGCCACTGTCAGTGCTCTCTGTGCTGCCACTGTCAGTGCTCCCTGTGCTGCCACCTAGTGCTCCCTGTTCTGCCACCTAGTGCTCCCTGTTCTGCCACCTAGTGCTCTCTGTGCTGCCACCTAGTGCTCTCTGTACTGCCACCTAGTGCTCTCTGTACTGCCACCTAGAGCTCTTTGTGCTGCCACCTAGTTCTGTCCGTGCTGCCACCTAGTGCTCTTTGTGCTGCCACCTAGTGCTCTTTGTGCTGCCACCTAGTGCTCTTTGTGCTGCCACTGTCAGTGCTCTTTGTGCTGCCACTGTCAGTGCTCTTTGTGCTGCCACTGTCAGTGCTCTTTGTGCTGCCACTGTCAGTGCTCTTTGTGCTGCCACTGTCAGTGCTCTTTGTGCTGCCACTGTCAGTGCTCTTTGTGCTGCTACTGTCAGTGCTCTTTGTGCTGCTACTGTCAGTGCTCTTTGTGCTGCCACTGTCAGTGCTCTTTGTGCTGCCACTGTCAGTGCTCCCTGTTCTGCCACCTAGTGCTCCCTGTTCTGCCACCTAGTGCTCCCTGTGCTGCCACCTAGTGCTCCCTGTGCTGCCACCTAGTGCTCTCTGTGCTGCCACCTAGCACTGTCTGTGCTGCCAACTGGTGATCTCTGTGCTGTCCGTTGTGCCGCCTAGTGCTGTCCGTTGTGCCGCCTAGTGCTGTCCATGCTCAGCATCTCCTGTGATGTATACACCCCTTCTGTGATCTATACGCTCCTCCTGTGATGTATACGCCCCAGCCTCTTCTGGGATTTGTATGCCCCAGTGTCTCCTGTGATGTGTATGCCCCCAGCCTCTCCAGGCCAAGACAAACCTGGAAAAGCAGTTGTGAGAAACAAAATGATCAAAATCACTGAATATCACAGCCGCTCCAGCCACCACATTAGGGGTGAGTTAATTAATTGTTTAACCAAATATAGCCTGGTCGTTTTCAAGTTGATAATTTGGTGCGGCCCCCGAAGGTTGGTAGAAAATTCCAAATGGCCCCCGGCAGAAAAAAGGTTCCCCACCCCTGGGCTAGAATTTCAGATGGCTGAGAGATGGGTGGGACTGGCCATCCACTCCACATACCTCTGCCTATGGGTGTGTCTGACATGTCTTAATTAGGCCTAAAACACACTTCCGCATAAAAAACGTCCGTGTGACACGGTCCGTTTTTCGGGTCCGTGTTCCGTTTTTTTGGGGCGTTTCTCCGGTACGTATGGCATCCGTGTGATGGCGTATGCGAGCCGTGTGTACGTGTAAAATGTCCGTGTTTGTGTGTAAAATGCCCGTGTATGTGTACGTGGAATGTCCGTGTGGAATGTCCGTTTGTGCGTTGCACAATGTCGTTGATACATGTTGGCTGACAGCAGTTGCGCGATGAGAATGAACTCGGGTGAACTTCACCCGACTTCATTGTCATGCCGCGGCTCTGTCTGTGTGCCGCGTACTGATTAGCAGTCACCTGTGAAGGATTCACCAGTGACCGCTAATCCCCCGAGTGACTGAAGTGAGCAGCCCTCTCTCATACTTACCGCTCCCCGATCACCGAGGAACAGCTGTGCAGAGAATACGCGGCAACAATTACTTTGAATATGCCAGCTGCTCATTAATCAATCTCGTATTCCCTGCTTTCCCCACCCACAGACGCCTGTGATTGGTTGCAGTGAGACACGCCCCCACGCTGAGTGACAGCTGTCTCACTGCACCCAATCACAGCAGCCGGTGGGCGTGTCTATACTGTGCAGTAAAATAAATAAATAAATGTTAAATAATGGGTTTAGGGCGACAACTGCATAGCCAGTATATAAATGATTGGAGCGAAGATAGGTCAAAAACATATTATGGTTTTATTCAGATAAGAATTGGAGGGTTACAGTCATTAGAGAAAAATAACTGTCTTGGCTTGAGTTAATAGATGGAGACAGATAGAAAAAATAACAGTTCATTTATCTTACATCGCTGTAGTGTGTAAGCCGTCTCGGGATAATCTGTAGATGGTCTGGTCGGATGAGTCCGTCTTTGTCCTCCCTCCTTCTGCCTCTCCCTCCTTCTCCCCTACCTTTGAAGTGTGGGCTTCTTTTATAACCCAAACCCCTCCTCCTGATTGCCCTTATCTCTTTACATGGTAACACAAAAAAGTAACTATTCTTATTTTAGTTTGAGCATTACATCATGTCACGTGGTACATTTTACCCGCGAAATAAATGTACTTGCGCACTAGAGACTTGTAACAAAACCTACTTCAACTTATATATAAACCCTTTGAAGCTTGCTGAACTTTGACCTTAGAGTAACAGTAAGAAGTCTCTCATAGCTATTTCAGCTCTTAGCCCAACATTCCAAACAGAATATAGCAATATGCTGACAACTTTGACAAACAATGTCAGATGGCTTTGATGAACAACTAGCAGATGACTTTGGTTTTACCATCTCAAACTCTTGGCTAGCATTTTCCAACTTACAGACTCTCCTTAAAGGGATGGGGCGATATACATATATTTATAAATATATGTACTCCAGTCTATGAATCAATCTCCATAAACTCACTATTTTACAGTCCCCCCTTATATGGAAGTTTGATGAACCCCGGGAACCCTAACTCAATCGTGTCATCATTCGTATCACATACATTCTTGTTGGAAATTCTAGACCAATATTTGACTTGATAAACCAATCTGCAACTTTCTGTCAAAAAGTCATCTTGCGATTTAACATTCCTCTAAGAATGTTATCTTCCTTTTTCATTTCTATTTTTATGTTCCTATATATCTTCTGAATTCTACACATCACAAAAACTTGATATATAATACACATCAAAACTAATAAAAATATGATTATGATGGGATTAAATAAAACATTACCAACCGCTGACTGAAAAGATGACTGAGACCAGGAATGTACAGATTTACTAAAACTCTTCCACCAAGTTCTACCTGACATTCCATTCCATTCGTGTTCAATATCACTTAATTCACCTTGTTCATGTCTGAATATAATTTCTGCTTCCTTTAACTGTTTCGTTAATAAATCTAACAAACCCTTGTCTTTCTTTATTTCACTTGTCCACATATCCCAAGGAAAATCATTTATCTGTGATAAATTGAATTGTATCGGAAATGCCGTTAAGTTTCTCTTTCCTATAGAAGTGATATTAAAACTTCCTTCCTTCTTTGAAAGAGATCTCACATTTCCTTCTATACAATACAAACCCATAGGTAGGTTTTCCTTATGTACACAAGCAGAATAGAAAACAGAAACCTTCTCTGTCTCAGACATGACCTGAAAACATATCTTAGTTGGACTTACTGGAGTCACCAGATCATGTAGTGTCTGTACAGTCTCTATTCTCGCATGACAAGAAGAATGATTATGAAAACATGAATGATAAATCACCTTATCCTGTCCAGGTAAACACATCACCTTAGAAACAAAATGCAAACATGAAGAAATGTCTACTTGTTCAGTGTTCACTCCATCAAATGCAAAATCTGTGTACTGCAGTTGATAGAACACTTGTTGTGTGTTGCTCACAGGTATACCCAAAACTGTAACAGGAACAATAGTTCCTTCTCTTCCAATCACCGGGATTAGTGATGTGCCAACACAAATGTTTCGTTCACATCCTAACCACTTATTTACCCACAAATCCGTATGATTCAATGCAAAATCATACTCTACAGGTAAATTTCGCAGTATTCCCAGTGGAGTAATTCCACTCTGTAAAGCTTGTGCAATCAACTTCAAATTAGAAGAGTACTCTACCTGTATCTCCAGGCACGCTTTAGCTACTTGTGTTTCGTGTGTGCTTTCCACGAGAGCTAATGTAGCATCCTGTAGATGTGACACGGAAGAGCCTAGTACAGCAGCTGTATTCATTACCATCTTTTCAAGAAGTTGATTCAGACTCTTCTGAACCTTTACACCTTTTCCTCCAATAAAACCAATATTATCCAAATCTGACTTAAGTGTCTGTATATCTATGGCATTAGTCAGACTTCCCACTGTCCCAATTCCTCCCAGAATTCCTTCTAACACTCCTCTCTTACTCCTAGTCTGAGTAGTTCTTTTCCCAAACCATTGTTCTATCCCCATCTCCATGTTTATGAGATGTGATTGACACTGAGGAAACCTGGTAGAGATCTTCCAATGAGACATATTGAAAGTCCACACCATTGTCATAAATTCTCCATCCCTTAATAAGGACTTGGACTGAAATTGATTAATTTGGAAAGGAGTAGACGGCATGAACCTCGTGTCTGTGCATGCACTATCTGCTGCTGACCAAATATTCACACTAACGTCTTTACAATGTCTGTAATGTGTCTTTGTTTCAACGCAACACTGGTAAATTCCAGAGTCCCTGGAAGATGGATTCTCTATGGAAAAAATGAACGTATCATCCATCCACCTGATATTACCAATCTGACCTCTGTGAATGACATTAGTTGGACTGTTTAAAAAACTTCCCAAAAATGATGAATTTTTGGTCCATGTCAACAAAGACTCAGAAGGCAATTTCAACCTTGTGTTACATTTTAACATTATGGGTAATGTATTTACTTTATTATGTACTGTCTGTGGTGAAACCCTTATTTCCGGAACTATAGTGTTAGTAACTGTAAACACTACAGATACCTGAACTTGCACAGGTTCCCGTGTTATCTGGAAATTCCATGTTTTGACCCAATCTTTATCTCCTTCTGTGATGGAGAGTAAAGAAGGATCCAGAATTTTCCCAAAAACCTGAGTTTTTAACAAAATTTCTGTTTTGGATCTTCCAAACTTTCCCTTTGCAATCATGTCATTTGTAATATCACCGGACCATACAGCAGGTTCATCACCTCTGATCTCTATGTTCCAGTATAGTACATCTGTAGGAGAACATTCCCATGTACCAGTTTTATTATTGTGTACATATTCTCCTTGTAATTGTGTGAATCTAGTTTTAGGTCCTGCAATCGCATGTAATATTATGTCTGTGTCGTGTATGAAATGTAATTCAATGCAACATTTTGTTCCATATCCCATGCAGATATTTCCTGTTATCTCCACAGAATCGTCCGTGATGTTCTCTTTCAGTAAGTTCCGTGTATCTGATCCTCTCGGTCTTCGAGAATGTTGAATCTCTCTAGTCTGTTCATTCACATCATTGGCGATTGTTCCTTGATGTAACATGTAAACAATGACGAAAATAAAGCAAAGCAGCAGGAACGTAGATCCCATCACGTAGAAGCTTGTCTTGAGCTTGGGAAGATGTTCTTTCTCCAGAAGGCTTGATGTCATCTTTCCTTCACAGTCTTTAGGTTCTTTATTCCAGTTCGTATAGGAATGCATTTCTTCCTGGAAAGAAATGCAGTATCATTATTTTGTCACAAATATTTTGCACTGGTCAACGTGAACCCACACTTTTTGTGTTTTCCGGGTCTTTTTTACCACATTTGACACTCGGTGCACAAGAATCATGACTTGTCCCATAGTCTCAAGGACTTCAAAAGGACCTTCCCAATTACACTCCCATGGACCACTCTTGCGAAAGGTTTTGATCATCACTAGAGCACCTTTCTTGAATTTGGACTCATAGGGTGGCTCCATTTTCTGCATTCTTGATGCAGCATATGGCAGAATCGCTTTCAGGTTCTCCTGTAGCGATCTCAACCATTGGGACCTTGAGATAGCATCTTTTTGTGGAGTGGATAAAAATGGCTCATGTGGAAACCACAATGGCATTTTTCTTCCCGTCATCAACTCAAACGGAGTGAATTGAGTTGTAGAAGAGATTGAACCTCTTATACTCATCAGTATGAAAGGAACCTTGTCAACCCAAGTGTTACCTTTGTCCAAAAGCATCTTTGCAATTCTGGACTTGATTGTCCTATTCATTCTTTCCACAATTCCCGCAGATTGTGGATGATAGGGGACATGAAATTGCTGTCGCGCCCCTAGAATAGCACAAGCAGTTTGCATGATTTTACCTGTGAAGTGGCTACCTCGATCGGAGGTAATCATCCTTGGGATCCCCCAAGTACAAAAGACATGTTGTACCAATTCCCTTGCTGTGGACAAAGCATCATCTTTCCTAACAGGTAATATTTCTACCCATTTTGAGAACACATCTACCACAATCAATGCATACCTGAGACCATGTTTACCTGAGGGTAAAGGACCAATATAGTCTATCTGCAGTGTAGACCATGGACCATCTGCAGGTGCGATCCGTAGAAGTGGTGGCTTCTGTCCTTTAGGTCTTGGATTTATTTGGGCACAAATGAGACATGATAGTACAACGCTTTGAACTGTTTCGTCCATTTTTTCCCAATAAAATTTCTCCTTGAGAATGACTAACAACTTCTGTTGTCCCAAGTGACCTAAACTCTCATGGTTGTATCGAGTGAATTCTACCTGTAGATGTTTTGGTACAACTGGACGCAATTCTTCATTTGAATTGTGACACAAAACCCCATTTTCACAGATGAAAGGAGGTTTTGGATCATCCAGAAAAATAACAAGAGAAGGATCTTTTCTCTGTTCTTCTGCAAATGAAGGTATGTACGTGTCTGCTCTTTGAACCGCTGAATTCTCAGAAGGTTCAGAGTCAAACACTTCCTCTCCTGTCAGGGCAGCTTCTTTGGCTAGAGCATCTGCGGTTGCATTTCCTACAGATAACTCATCATCAGATCTTTGATGTGCAGCGACTTTCACTATAGCAAATCTATTTGGGGCCCTAGATGCCATCTCAAAAATTGATTCTAGCGTATCGCGGTGCAGCAAGGCTTTGTTGGACGAATCCACATAGCCTCTCCTTTCCCAAACAGGCAGGTAATCGGTTAGGGATCTGACAACATAGGAGCTATCACTGTAGATTACCATTGGAGTTTGATCATCAGCTTCATTCAGCTGTAGGACCATTCTTACCGCTTCTATCTCTGCCCTTTGAGCTGAGAAATGACTCGGTAACTTGTGTTTTACCACTTGTCCTCGCTTGGAATAGAAAATTCCATATCCTGTGTGATAGTGTCCTTCCAGAAAAAATCTAGAACCGTCTACAAACACAGGTTCATCTGCGTCTTCCGACTGTCGTCTGAAGAGAGATGGACTTGGTTCATGGAACGTTTCTATGCAATCATGGGTTTGTCCTTCATACTGCATCAATTGAGGAAGAACATACTTGGCCTTATAATCTACCTCAATTTGATTTGGAGACAATGAGAGCAACCAATGGGCAAATCTCTGATTTGACACACCTGGGATGTTTTTCTCAAAGAGAAGTTTCAGTGTGGAATGTGGCGTCTGGAGAATAACCTTTTGGAACCCGATGATGTGTTGAGTGATTTTTATCGCAAAATACACTCCCACCAGGTGTCTTGCGCACACCTCAAACCCCCTCTCAACAGGTGAGAGAAGCTTAGAGAAGTACCCCAAGATTCTCCATTCCCCCCCTTGCAGCTGCAGCAAAACCACAGAGACACTTGTCTCTGAAGTGTGTGCTTGAAGCGCAAAAGGTGCGTTCTTTTCCACCATACTTAACGCAGGTGCGTGTTGTAGATCATGTTTCAATTGTGTGAAGGCTTTTTCCTGTTCAACACTCCAGGGACCAAAATAATCATCATTGTCACCTTTTAAAAGATCATACAAAGGTCTGGCTTTGTCAGCAAAATTTTCAATGAAATCCCTTGAGTAATTTACAAGCCCTAAAAAATGTCTTAGTGCCTTGTGTGATGTTGGAATTGGAAGAGATGCAATTGCCTCTATTCTGTCCTGTAGGGGTCGCCGTGTACCTGGACTTAGCAGAACTCCTAAAAACCTGACCTCAGTCTGCATCAGCTTGACCTTTTTGGTATTCAGTTTTAAACCTGCATCATGCAGCAGCTCAAACAATTCTGTAAGCAAGATCACGTGCATCTCCTTGTCCTCCGTGCTCAACAAGATATCGTCCACATATTGCAATAAACATTCCGGACGAGAAAATTTCGACAAAACGTTCGCTAGCGCCTGATGAAAAATGCTTGGCGACATACTTGCCCCCTGAGGAAGCCTACAGCATACATATTGCTGATCGAGGTGGTTGAATGCAAATCGATATTGGCAACTTTGCTCAATCGGTATACTGAAAAAACCATTACTGATATCCAACACTGAGAAATACCTTGCCTTAGCATCCAATCTCGACATCATGTCATGTGTATCAGCTACAATCGGTGCTACATTGGGAGTACACTTATTGAACATCCTCAAGTCCAACAACATCCTATAGCTACCATCGCTTTTCAGAACACACCACAATGGATTGTTACAAACCGAATTTGCCTTACGTATGACACCTTGAGCCAACAATTCCTGTATAATCTTAGACATCGGAGCAACTGACTCCGGAGGCAACTTATACTGACGCTGTGGAGGTGGGTCTCGGCCTTCAATTTTGACAACTACATCCTTCATTGTTCCAACCTCATTCCTGTACTGAGCCCATAAAGAAGGAAACCGCTGTACTAACTCAGTCAATACTTCATCACCACCAGTTTCAGGCCACAAATGATCTGCTGACACTACATCGGTCAAACAAATGGTCCCGACATGACTATATTCATTTGGATCAATAACTACCGCCTTACAACCGTTAGAGTCTTTCCAAACTGTTTTGTTACCCAAATCAATAATCCAGCCATGCTTTTCCATAAAATCAGTGCCAATTATATTCTCAGTATCCTGACAACACCAAATATCCATTTTCGTTTTCACAAAACCAGGTATTTCCAAAGAAACATCCTGCGCTAAAGTCACCTTTGTTCCATTTTTACCACTGAAACCAACAATTGTACATACAGGGGAATCTGGCTTTAAATGTAAATCAACATTTGTGACACTCAATTGCGCACCTGTATCAAGGAGAAATGTTACTTCCTGACCTTCAAGATTTACCTTTAAAAATGGTCGACCACAGCTATCCATTGAAACTCGAGTGACGAATTCCAGTGGATGCAGCCTGGGGACCGGCTTTGCCAGTCAGGATGATGGAGAAGGGAGAAGAGCAGCAGGTGTCTTGCCCCTTCCATCCAATCCCTGTATGGTCATTTCCCTTATCTGTCTGGTCAGAGGTGCATATGGTGATTGGTTATTTCTGTTGTCAGTATGAGTGGGCGTGTATGGTGATTGGTTATTTCTGTTGTCAGTATGAGTGGGCGTGTATAATGGTGGAGGTGCTGAAGATGGGGGAGGTGCACTGGATGTGTTTGGCATCAGTCCATTCTCCTTACCCAGCCTTTCCTCAACTCCCGCCCTCAGGAATTTCTTGCATTCCCACTTCAGATGTCCGAGTTGGCCGCAAAAAAAGCAGTGAATTGTGCTTTTCCTGTTACCCCCCCCTGAATTCTTGTTTTTAGAATTCAACACCGGTCTTTTGTTGTTCTTGATCTGTTTTTCCTGGGATACTAATGTGTCAGTGTTCCCTTCTATCATGGCTATTTTTGATTTTACCTGATTTTGCTTCATTCGTCTACGTATTCTATCAATAAATGACGTGGCCTCTTGTAGACTTTCCATCTTAGAAGCTATTTCGAATGAAGCAGGGTCCAAATATTTAAACTTTTTAACAAAGGCCTTGATCATGGAAGGCGGTTCTTGATCAGATCCGATTTCCAGTACCATTCTGTAGGCCTGTTCGAATTTGACTACAAAGACAAATGGATCCTCCTGTATGTGTGTTTTAAGGTTTTCTAACAATTCGACTGTTGGGATAGACTCTCCTGTGGTAAAGAGAATCAACTGTCTCAACCTATCTTCCTTTGTGTCATGGATCAGGTCATTGTGTTCGTCAGTCCTAGGTGTTGCTTGTAACCTTTTTGCCATGTGGGAGGGAAGCCATACCCTATAAATCTTGTTTCTCTGTTCATTTGTTAGATTATATTTATCGGAATGTGACTCAAAAATGTCCGCATTATGGAAGGCGTCCATTTTATCATCATATTTGGGTATGTCCTTAATGATTTTCATTAATTGGTCATGGATTTTAATGTTAAGACGGGCGGCCTTATCATGTAACTTCTTTTTCCGAAGTTCCCCCTCATTCAGACTCTCGTCCTCGGCCGTATCCAGCCTGTCCGGGATGTCTGAACCTGAACCTGATGCAGGTGACTGGGAAGCACCTGTCGTGTTCTGTCTCGTATTAACAGATACATATTTAATATCTTTCCGTAGTTTTGATATTAAATCTGCTCTTGTATCCAACTGATCCTCCAGATGTTCGATATGTTCTGCTAATATCGAACAATTTGGACAATCTGTTGCTTCTGAATCTGTGACGTGTGTGTCTGTTGTATTGGGCGTGCCTGTTGTTATGGGTGTGTCAGTCACCATGCAGATAGTGTGTGCATATGGCTGTGCCCCACCCACCATGGAGTTGTAAGTGTATACCATACCCAATACATTCTGTATCTTTTTCTGTAACCGATTCACAGTAAAAAACTTTTTATCTAACTTAGTATTCTCAATTTCACATTGCCGGTACAAATTTGACCATAACTGTGCGTTACTATGTGTATGATCAAAAGAATACTCTACATGACAGTTACTAGAACAATGATGAATAAAATCCATTTCTCACCAATATGTGATGCTTGTCCTTGAATGGCTCCAACCGTCTTATGGATGGATGGTCCTGGAATGGCTTCAACCGTCTTTTGGATGGATGGCCCTGAGATGGCTCCAACCGTCTTTTGGATGGATGGTCCTGAGATGGCTCCAACCGTCAAGGCTTGACACATACGACCTCCTTGCAGCTTGTCACGTTAAACCTCTCTTAGGTTCTGATGTGGACACAGTGTATCGTCTTTGCCTGCAGCACTTGGACAGAAATTACTCACAAACTCACAGACCCCCCTTCTTGGACAAAGGGCAGGGAATGACGTGAGAGAAAAAAGAGTCCTTATCGCTGTGAATAGGCAGCGTGAAAAAAATCACCTCGCACAGAAAACAGCTGTGTTTCACAATCATTCAGGCTGGTGCTCGCCAAATGTTAAATAATGGGTTTAGGGCGACAACTGCATAGCCAGTATATAAATGATTGGAGCGAAGATAGGTCAAAAACATATTATGGTTTTATTCAGATAAGAATTGGAGGGTTACAGTCATTAGAGAAAAATAACTGTCTTGGCTTGAGTTAATAGATGGAGACAGATAGAAAAAATAACAGTTCATTTATCTTACATCGCTGTAGTGTGTAAGCCGTCTCGGGATGATCTGTAGATGGTCTGGTCGGATGAGTCCGTCTTTCTCCTCCCTCCTTCTGCCTCTCCCTCCTTCTCCCCTACCTTTGAAGTGTGGGCTTCTTTTATAACCCAAACCCCTCCTCCTGATTGCCCTTATCTCTTTACATGGTAACACAAAAAAGTAACTATTCTTATTTTAGTTTGAGCATTACATCATGTCACGTGGTACATTTTACCCGCGAAATAAATGTACTTGCGCACTAGAGACTTGTAACAAAACCTACTTCAACTTATATATAAACCCTTTGAAGCTTGCTGAACTTTGACCTTAGAGTAACAGTAAGAAGTCTCTCATAGCTATTTCAGCTCTTAGCCCAACATTCCAAACAGAATATAGCAATATGCTGACAACTTTGACAAACAATGTCAGATGGCTTTGATGAACAACTAGCAGATGACTTTGGTTTTACCATCTCAAACTCTTGGCTAGCATTTTCCAACTTACAGACTCTCCTTAAAGGGATGGGGCGATATACATATATTTATGAATATATGTACTCCAGTCTATGAATCAATCTCCATAAACTCACTATTTTACAATAAATAATTAAAAAAAACGGCGTGCGGTCCCCCCCAAATTTAATACCAGCCAGATAAAGCCATACGGCTGAAGGCTGGTATTCCCAGGATGGGGAGCCCCACGTTATACCAATAGTCCTAGATCAGGGGTGGGGAAACGTATGTGGCCCGCCATGACATTTAATGCGCCCCCCGGGCACATTCCAGGCTACCCCAGTGCTCGAGCGGCACTCGCGCTTTTACCAGCCGCCGGCCCTTTAAAATCCCAGTGCGTTGTGGGTAGATGCTAGAATGTACGGGCTATTTCCAGATCCTGATTGCAGCCCATACTAGAATGTATGGGCTCTCTTCGGGACCTGGGTTTACTTTGAGGACAGGGTAAGCAGCGCGCTGTGCTGCTCCAGTCACAGCAGAAGAAGTGCAGCAGATGCCTCCCTGCTGTACATGCCTCCCGGACCTGTGCTATGTGACTCCTCCTCCTCCCCTTGTACTGTGAGTATGCAACCCATCGCTGCCACCCCATCCAGTGCTGTGTACCCCCTGATACTGTGTGTAGCCCCAAGTGCTGTGTACCCCCTGATACTGTGTGTACCCCCCAGTACTATGTGTTGCCCCAAGTGCTGTGTACCCCCCAGTACTATGTGTTGCCCCAAGTGCTGTGTACCCCCCAGTACTATGTGTTGCCCCAAGTGCTGTGTACCCCCCAGTACTGTGTGTAACCCCTCAGTGTTGTGTAATCTGTGCAGCCTCCTAGTGCTGTCAGTGCTGCTACACAGTGCTCTCTGTGCTGCCACTGTCAGTGCTCTCTGTGCTGCCACTGTCAGTGCTCTCTGTGCTGCCACTGTCAGTGCTCTCTGTGCTGCCACTGTCAGTGCTCTCTGTGCTGCCACTGTCAGTGCTCTCTGTGCTGCCACTGTCAGTGCTCTCTGTGCTGCCACTGTCAGTGCTCTCTGTGCTGCCACTGTCAGTGCTCTCTGTGCTGCCACTGTCAGTGCTCTCTGTGCTGCCACTGTCAGTGCTCTCTGTGCTGCCACTGTCAGTGCTCTCTGTGCTGCCACCTAGTGCTCTCTGTGCTGCCACCTAGTGCTCTCTGTACTGCCACCTAGTGCTCTGTGCTGCCACTGTCAGTGCTCTCTGTGCTGCCACTGTCAGTGCTCTCTGTGCTGCCACTGTCAGTGCTCTTTGTGCTGCCACTGTCAGTGCTCTTTGTGCTGCCACTGTCAGTGCTCTTTGTGCTGCCACTGTCAGTGCTCTCTGTGCTGCCACCTAGTGCTCTCTGTGCTGCCACCTAGTGCTCTCTGTGCTGCCACCTAGTGCTCTCTGTACTGCCACCTAGTGCTCTGTGCTGCCACTGTCAGTGCTCTTTGTGCTGCCACTGTCAGTGCTCTTTGTGCTGCCACTGTCAGTGCTCTCTGTGCTGCCACTGTCAGTGCTCTCTGTGCTGCCACTGTCAGTGCTCTCTGTGCTGCCACCTAGTGCTCTGTGCTGCCACCTAGTGCTCTCTGTGCTGCCACCTAGTGCTCTCTGTACTGCCACCTAGTGCTCTCTGTGCTGCCACCTAGTGCTCTCTGTGCTGCCACCTAGTGCTCTCTGTGCTGCCACCTAGTGCTCTGTGCTGCCAACTAGCGCTGTCTGTGCTGCCAACTAGCGCTGTCTGCGCTGCCAACTAGCGCTGTCTGCGCTGCCAACTAGCGCTGTCTGCGCTGCCAACTAGCGCTGTCTGCGCTGCCAACTAGCGCTGTCTGCGCTGCCAACTAGCGCTGTCTGCGCTGCCAACTAGCGCTGTCTGTGCTGCCAACTGGTGATCTCTGTGCTGCCAGCTAGTGCTGTCCGTTGTGCCGCCTAGTGCTGTCCGTTGTGCCGCCTAGTGCTGTCCGTTGTGCCGCCTAGTGTTGTCCGTTGTGCCGCCTAGTGCTGTCCGTTGTGCCGCCTAGTGCTGTCCGTTGTGCCGCCTAGTGCTGTCCGTTGTGCCGCCTAGTGCTGTCCGTTGTGCCGCCTAGTGCTGTCCGTTGTGCTGCCTAGTGCTGTCCGTTGTGCCGCCTAGTGCTGTCCGTTGTGCCGCCTAGTGCTGTCCATGCTCAGCATCTCCTATGATGTATACACCCCTCCTGTGATCTATACGCTCCTCCTGTGATGTATACGCCCCAGCCTCTTCTGGGATTTGTATGCCCCAGTGTCTCCTGTGATGTATATGCCCCAGCTTCTCCTGGGATGTGTATGCCCCCAGCCTCTCCAGACCAAGACAAACCTGGAAAAGCAGTTGTGAGAAACAAAATGATCAAAATCACTGAATATCACAGCTGCTCCAGTTACCACATTAGGGGTGAGTAAATTAATTGTTTGACCAAATATAGCTGGGTAGTTTTCAAGTTGATAATTTGATGCGGCCCCCGAAGGTTGGTAGAAAATTCCAAATGGCCCCCGGCAGAAAAAAGGTTCCCCACCCCTGTCCTAGATTAATCATGTCAGGCGTCTCCCCGAGAAACCTTCCATGATTAATCTGTAAATTACAGTAAATAAACACACACACCCGAACAATCCTTTATTGGAAAAAAAACACTAACAAATTGCCTTGTTCACCAATTTTATAAGCCCGAAAAAGCCCTCCATGTATGGCGTAATCCAGGATGGTCCAGCGTCGCTTCCAGCGCTGCTGCATGAAGGTGCCCGGAGCTGCAGAAGACACCGCCGCTCCTGTCAGCTCCACGCAGCTAATGAAGGGAATAGCGCAATCAGCTGAGCTGTCACTGAGGTTACTCGTGGCCAACGCTGAATACAGCTGATCGCGCTTTTCCCTTCATTAGCTGCGTGGAGCTGACAGGAGCGGCGGTGTCTTCTGCAGCTCCGGTCACCTTCATGCAGCAGAGCTGGAAGCGACGCTGGACCATCCTGGATTACGCCGGACATGGAGGGCTTTTTCGGGGAGCGGTATGAGGCGGGGGAAGAAAAAAACCGAGCGCCAATGAAAGTATGACTGAGAACAGCAGAAAAAAAGGAAAGTATACTGAATTTAATTTAAAAAAAAATAAAAATAAGATCGCTAGTGTAAAAACGCACACGCACGAAACGTGCTGAACATGGACATACTCCGTGTGCGGTCCGTGCAGGCACGGACCCATAGACTTTAGCGGGTCGGTGCCTGCGTGCTGCAGGCCAAAAACGGACATGTCGTCCGTGCAGAAAAGCGCACACACGTACTTATCACACGGACACACGTTCCGTGTGATTTTACGTGTGTGTGCCATCTAACATTGAATAACATGGGTCTCCGTGTGTACGTGTCTCCGGTACGTGCAAATACGTACCGCACACGTACAAAAAAAAACGGATGTGTGTTGCGGGTCTTACGCTGTTTGGTACATGGCAGATCAGCGTGTATGTGTGTGCGTGTATAGCAAGTAAAGAGGTTGCTATCCTCATAGATGTTGCAGCCTCTGGAAGGTGCTCACCTCAGGGAGCGTTGGTTGGCTTCAACCATCTGGAACTGAGTGAGTGGAGGCTGTGGGAACTCCACTCTGACACTGGTAGTGTCCATTCCTGAGCGGGCATGCCGCGATCTATACGGAATAGATATCCGGGTATCTGAGGAGCAGCCTCTGACAGAGGAAAGAGGCTGCTGGACTCTGCATGGAGGCACAGAAACCTCTCTGGAGATAACGGGCTGGTATACGGGATATCTGAGTGTAATGGACTGTTAGTTGTGGGACACTTCTGTGCAGAAATGTGTGCAAAACCTGTGCGGGCGTACCGCGACTGTTACACACAAGAAATCCCTGTGTGATGGGGATCATCAGTGCAGTTTATGTCGTGTGTTTAATAAACTGTTCAACTTATAAATGAACCAAGACACAGCAAAGTGAGTACACCCATCACGTGAGCAGACGAACAACACCGAGCCATAGTCAAGACCCGGTCACTCTCTGCTCTTATTCATGCACATTACACACACGGCTCTGCTCCATCCTCCCACACAGCAGCCCCTGCACACACTGAGCAGTAGTGATGGGTAGTTCGTGAGTGAGTAGTTCAAAATGAACTACTCCTCAGAGTGAACTAGTTCATCTAGTTCACCATCCTGACAGAGATTAGTTCATTATGAACTAAACAGAAAGTGGGAGGCGACAGAGAGTGATCCTCATACAGCTCCAGGAGGCTCCTGCTCTCACACTGGCTCTTTATAGCCCCTGATGCTGGAAAAAGAGGTAGTAAAACACTAGACCACACATCACATACAAATATAATAATAAAAACTGAAATTGCAGAGTAGACAAGACACTGCTCATATGTGTGTATGAGAGAGCGTGTTTCTGTGTGTTTCTGGGCTCAGTGAGATGCATCAGACTGAACTAGGCTGCTCTGAGTCATTCTCAATACAACATTTAGTTCAGCAGCTCATATAGTTCATTTAGTTCACAGGTCACATGATGCATTTCCTGTCAGCTCCTCCAGAGAGATACTGAACTAAATGAACTAATCTTTTGAACTAAACAGCAGTGTGAGGAGACAGTGATCCTCTACAGCTCCAGGAGGCTCCTGCTCTCACACTGGCTCTTTATAGCTCCTGATGCTGGAAAAAGAAGGTAGTAAAACACTAGCACACATCAAATACAAATATAATAGTAATAATATTAATAAAAACTGAAATTGCAGAGTAGACAGACACAGCTCATATGTGTGTATGGGAAAGAGTGTTTCTGTGTGTTTCATGCCCCTCACCTGTCTGTGTGATAGGATCAGCCTCCTGTAGCCTAGATCAGTCTTGCTAAAATCTTTACCACTGGCTCATGTTGTGTTCTGAAAATGGTGGCTGCTGAACTGCTCCTCATCTCCCTCATACACATTCATTATGAGTCAGTACTCTACACTACCACAGGGGGCGCTGCTGGGCTCCTCATACACATTCATTATGGGTCAGTACTCTACACTACCACAGGGGGCGCTGCTGGGCTCCTCATACACATTCATTATGGGTCAGTACTCTACACTACCACAGGGGGCGCTGCTGGGCTCCCTCATACACATTCATTATGGGTCAGTACTCTACACTACCACAGGGGGCGCTGCTGGGCTCCCTCATACACATTCATTGTGAGTCAGTACTCTACACTACCACAGGGGGCGCTGCTGGGCTCCCTCATACACATTCATTATGAGTCAGTACTCTACACTACCACAGGGGGCGCTGCTGGGCTCCTCATACACATTCATTATGAGTCAGTACTCTACACTACCACAGGGGGCGCTGCTGGGCTCCCTCATACACATTCATTATGGGTCAGTACTCTACACTACCACAGGGGGCGCTGCTGGGCTCCCTCATACACATTCATTGTGAGTCAGTACTCTACACTACCACAGGGGGCGCTGCTGGGCTCCCTCATACACATTCATTATGAGTCAGTACTCTACACTACCACAGGGGGCGCTGCTGGGCTCCTCATACACATTCATTATGAGTCAGTACTCTACACTACCACAGGGGGCGCTGCTGGGCTCCCTCATACACATTCATTGTGAGTCAGTACTCTACACTACCACAGGGGGCGCTGCTGGGCTCCCTCATACACATTCATTATGAGTCAGTACTCTACACTACCACAGGGGGCGCTGCTGGGCTCCTCATACACATTCATTATGGGGCAGTACTCTACACTACCACAGGGGGCGCTGCTGGGCTCCCTCATACACATTCATTATGAGTCAGTACTCTACACTACCACAGGGGGCGCTGCTGGGCTCCCTCATACACATTCATTATGAGTCAGTACTCTACACTACCACAGGGGGCGCTGCTGGGCTCCCTCATACACATTCATTATGAGTCAGTACTCTACACTACCACAGGGGGCGCTGCTGGGCTCCCTCATACACATTCATTATGAGTCAGTACTCTACACTACCACAGGGGGCGCTGCTGGGCTCCCTCATACACATTCATTATGAGTCAGTACTCTACACTACCACAGGGGGCGCTGCTGGGCTCCCTCATACACATTCATTATGAGTCAGTACTCTACACTACCACAGGGGGCGCTGCTGGGCTCCCTCATACACATTCATTATGAGTCAGTACTCTACACTACCACAGGGGGCGCTGCTGGGCTCCCTCATACACATTCATTATGAGTCAGTACTCTACACTACCACAGGGGGCGCTGCTGGGCTCCCTCATACACATTCATTATGAGTCAGTACTCTACACTACCACAGGGGGCGCTGCTGGGCTCCCTCATCCACATTCATTATGAGTCAGTACTCTACACTACCACAGGGGGCGCTGCTGGGCTCAGTGAGATGCATCAGACTGAACTAGACTGTCCTGATTCATTCTCAATACAACATTTAGTTCAGCAGCTCATATAGTTCATTTAGTTCACAGGTCACATGATGCATTTCCTATCAGCTCCTCAGGATACGGTGAAGAGAAATACTGAACTAAATGAACTAAATGAACTAATCTTTTGAACTAATCTTTTCAGTGAACTAGTTCATGGTGAACTAATCACCAAAACGAACTAGATTTCCCATCACTTACTGAGCAGAGCCCCTGATCATGTGACTGATCACATGACGGTGACATCACACAGGCGGTGCCATCTCTGCGAATGGAGGTCAGTGCATTTTCTCCAAGGCTTCTGGTCTCCTCCCTCCACTTTTCTCTTTGTAGAGAGAGCGACAGACCCCGCACTACACATGAGGGAGAGAGCGACAGACCCCGCACTACACATGAGGGAGAGAGAGACAGACCCCGCACTACACATGAGGGAGAGAGCGACAGACCCCGCACTACACATGAGGGAGAGAGAGCGACAGACCCCGCACTACACATGAGGGAGAGAAAGCGACAGACCCCGCACTACACATGAGGGAGAGAGAGTGACAGACCCCGCACTACACATGAGGGAGAGAGAGCGACAGACCCCGCACTACACATGAGGGAGAGAGAGAGACAGACCCCGCACTACACATGAGGGAGAGAGAGACAGACCCCGCACTACACATGAGGGAGAGAGAGAGACAGACCCCGCACTACACATGAGGGAGAGAGCGACAGACCCCGCACTACACATGAGGGAGAGAGAGAGACAGACCCGCACTACACATGAGGGAGAGAGAGACAGACCCCGCACTACACATGAGGGAGAGAGAGAGACAGACCCCGCACTACACATGAGGGAGAGAGAGCGACAGACCCCGCACTACACATGGGGGAGAGAGCGACAGACCCCGCACTACACATGAGGGAGAGAGAGCGACAGACCCCGCACTACACATGAGGGAGAGAGAGAGACAGACCCCGCACTACACATGAGGGAGAGAGAGCGACAGACCCCGCACTACACATGAGGAAGAGAGAGCGACAGACCCCGCACTACACATGAGGGAGAGAGAGCGACAGACCCCGCACTACACATGAGGGAGAGAGAGACAGACCCC